>NC_083356.1:76034722-76343611 GCF_030254825.1 Meriones unguiculatus
GTTACTATGGAGATCCAGTGCCCAGCCTCGGCGCTTCGCAGCGCCCTCTGAGCACACCTTCTCACTTAACGAGTCTGGCTTTTTTTTTTTTTTTTCCTCACCCTTCTAAGCCCTTGTCGGCATCTCCTAACGCCCCGTGAGATGAAATTCCCAGGCCTCCTCCCCCTCCCGTTCCCCATCCCTTACTGTGTGAAGGCACGAGGCTGGGGCTCCCGGGCCCTTGAGAATAGCTGTGTAAGAAGAGACAGGCGTGCGCTCTGCCCAAGTGGGTGGCCCACCAAGAAGCGGGACAGGCAAACTTAAAGTCAGGCAGCGCTGTTCTGGGTCCAGCCCCTCCAGAGAAGCCCCCTTCTTAGTTTGGAGGGGAGGTTCTGGGGGGAAGGCTGCAGTGTGGGCACAGACCCGGAGGCACCACCAGCTTGACCTAGAAAGAAAAGCTGAAGGGGAAAGGAAAACTGGAACCGGAGGAGCCCGGCAGGGCAGAAGCCAGCCAAGGGGCGTGTCGCACCGACTTCACCAACAATTGCACTTATGTTTGAATGGCTAATGCCTCCCATGATTTACTACCGAAGACAGCCGCTTCTGTTCCTAGTCTTCAGGTACCTTTCCCAGAGGCAGCTATGTCTTAGCTGGGGTCTCCTTTCTGAGAATGAGACGGGTTACACCTGAGTGCATAGACCCACGTACCCCCAGCCCCAAGCTGGGGCTTTTGTAATGAAGACTGGCTGGGATTCTTTCTTTCTCTTTCTCTCCCTCCCTCCTTCCTTTTCTCTCTCCCTCCCTCCCTCCTTCCCTCCCTTCTTTTCTCTTTCTTTCTTTCTTTCTTTCTTTCTTTCTTTCCTCCCTCCCCTCTCTCTTTCTCTCTCTCTCTTTCTTTCTTTCCTCCCTCCCTCCCTCCCTCCCTCTTCTCTCTCTCTCTCTCTCTCTCTCTCTCTCTCTCTCTCTCTCTCTCTCTTTCTTTCTTTCTCACAAACCCTACCACTGTTTCCCAGAGCACCTGACTCCCAGCTGCCAGGTCCTTCATAGAAAGCTCAAACCCTGATTTACTTAACCTGCACCCTGCGGATGGCCTTGCAGGCCATTTAAAGGATTTTGTCTTAATCTCAAGAACCGTAGGAAGTCATTGAAGGGTTCTAAGTGGGGAGTGGCCTGAGTGATTTACATTTTTAAAAGATCACTTAGGCTGGTAGCTGGAGCCCTCAAAGAATTGCTGTTGGAGTCCAGCAGAAGGCGGGAGCAGCTCCTGGCTAGGGGGGAGGGAGTGGGAGGTGGTGGTTTAGGGGAGACTGCTGGAGGCTCGCATATGCACCAGGCTCAGGGCTGGATAGATGGTGCCCGGACCCTGACCCAAAGCTGAGATAGCGGTACAGGGCGCTCTGGTACACCATTCCTCTCACCCCAGGGACGGATTCCCTCAACGTAGGCTCCACTGCCGTCTAGGAGGAGGTGGGGGTGATCTTAGTCCCCCACAGTGTTCTAAGCTCTCAGGGGCTCTGACTCCCATCTCCCATTCTCTCTATTCTGCTCCAGGTTGAGCTGAGGGAGCCTGGCGGTGGCCCCGTTGATCTCAGAGGACTATTCCCAGGGTGTGTGAGCCAGAGGGGAATTTGCACAGACCGAGGAGGAGCACTGGCCCTGGTCGCTACTTTTCCTCTGTCCTGGCTCAGGGATAAACTTGGATAGGCTGTCGGTACCCTAGAGCCCCCCCCCTCGGTCTTTCTATGACTAAGAGATGGGTGGGGGCTGCCTAGGAGGAGCTGGGGGGGCAGTTGGGGCCACCCACTGGCTGCCTTGTCCTCTGGACAGAGGCAGGAAGCATGAAGCCCTTGCAGGCAGTCAGGGGTTAACAGCCAGCCCACCCCCCATCTATCAGCTAACATCGCCCAAACAGACAGACAGACAAGGCAGCTGTCCAAACAGGCCTGTGTACCTGGCCACAGCCACAGAGGGGACAGGGCAGTGCTGTTTACTCAGCTCCTGCCCCCACCACACACACACACACACACACACACACACAGCATTTCCATGCAGTCTCCCTCGGGTTTGTGCTGAAGGTTCGAGGGTTCATAAAACTAACCATCCTTGTTCTGAACTGGAGGTCCTGGCTCCTGGTGCTAGCGCTGACTGGTCCAGCCCAACCATTGTCATTGTCACCATGAGCGGAGAAGCAGAAGCAGCACAAGACTGCTCTCAGAGCAGAAACTGACTCCCTGGAGCCTGGGAACCTGGAGATCCACCTCAGTCCGTGTGTTTCCCCCCTCCCCCCCCAGCTCCCTGACCAGCTCCCACTGAGGTGCCAATGCAATGGCACTGACTAATGCCCACTCCAGTTGAGTGGCCCAGGAAGCTCCCTCCCATCACACCTGCCCATCACCTTATCTTCAAACAGGCTTCCTAGGTCCAAGCCTCCCCGGTAGTGGCTAGCTGCCTCCCACCTCTCCACTGCTCCCTAGGTCTGCTGTACTGGATGCCCATGAGCTCCAACCATCAGCAAGTCTCCTCCCCCTCTGCTGGTGGCTTCCCCAGGGCCTGCAAGTTCTCCCCAGTGCAGTGTCCTTCCTTTCCCTGGGGACAGGGGTGTTTCCAGCACTCTCTACACCTGCCCGGCTCAGCTCCCTCCTCCAGCCTTCCACAAGCACAGAATGCAAGGCACTGCTTCTCTCTGGTGTGCCAAGGCTCAGAGAGGCACTAGGTCTGTGCCAAACCCCACCGTTACTACCCCAGCACGGTATCCCCAGATAAGCAGCAAGACAGGGGCTGGGAGTGGCTAATGGTTAAGAGTGCTTGCTGCCCTCACAGAGGGCTGGAATTCGGTTCCTGACACCATATTAGGTGGCTCACGATGGCCTGGAAGTCCAGCTTCAGGCTGTCTAATGTCCTCTTCTGGCATTCATAGTCACACACAGGCACATAGTTTCACACTTGAAAAGGAGGAGGAAGAGGAAGAGGAGGAGAAGCAAGGTGGGTGCGTGTACCATCTGGCATAGGCCAGCAGTGAGAGATGACCAATTTGACCAAGGTGCCCTTGTGTCTGTGAATCTCGTCACAACTAGGCCATTGCCCATGGAGGGATGCCTCCACTTACGAGGCTCTCAGGAGCTCAGGCTCAGGCCCCCTTAGCAGGGCCGTGTGGGGAAGCATACCCCCTCCCCAAGGCCAGGCTCTGGACGGCTCCTCAGTGCCCTTACCCAGTGTGACATCTTTACAGCACATGCCGTGCCTGCGAAGGCCTGGGTGGGGTGAGGGGGAGACAGGACACCTCTCGAGTAACGGATTGTAAATTCCTGGGCCCCTGGCTTTCCATCCCTAACAACCTCCTCCCATGGCCACAGCGCCTGTCCCTTCGCAGCCAATTTAAATGAGGGGTCCCAGACCTTGGGCGTAAAGCATTCCAGACTCCAGAGAGGGGGCAACTATTGTTTCTTTGGGGGAAAAAATAAAATAAAATAAAATAAACCGGATCTCTGCAGCGTCTAATCACTCTCACATGTGCTGTGGGGTTTGCAGCGTGGACAGCCCTTTACAGTGTGAGAGCCCCTGGGGCACAAACCTAGCTCTCCCCACCCCGTTCCCCCTGCGAGAGCCTGTGAGGGAGGTTTATGCTATGGATGAGACTGAGGCAGAGGGCAGAGCCACTAGGTCCCATCTAGTTTAATCTACTCCATAACCTCACAATGACTGATGGTCCCATTTCACAGAGGGTATAACTGAGTCTCTCATTCAAGGTCAACAGCTAGTACCTGGGCCTGCCAGGTTCTTCTTAGAGGCACAGGCCTCCTGGGAGCTGCCCTGAACTGAGTGGCCTCCCCGCACGAGGGCCACGTACTGCCCTCGTAAGGGGTCTGGTCCCACCCGTCCTGCCCCAGGCAGGCCCTGCCATAACCGCAGCTGGGGCCTGGAAGCATCAGAGCTGGTTTTTAATAAGGAGG
The DNA here is from genome assembly GCF_030254825.1 of Meriones unguiculatus. Taxonomy (NCBI): domain Eukaryota; kingdom Metazoa; phylum Chordata; class Mammalia; order Rodentia; family Muridae; genus Meriones; species Meriones unguiculatus. The sequence goes on from NC_083356.1 coordinate 76,038,652, forward strand.
ATGAATCTTCTTGGAAGCTCCAGTGCAGAAGGGAGGGGTGGCCAGGCAGCCGACCTTGGTTCTCCTGCCTTTCTGTAGGCAGGGAGAGGAGGCCTGGCCCAGTGGCCTGTCGCTGGCCGCTGGGGGCCTGGGCAGTGGGGGGTGGCTGCCCTGGGCCTGGAGGGAGCTGGCTCTTCTACCAGAGTAAGCTCACAGGATATTACAGCGCCTTTGTGTGCCTGGTGACCCAGCTGCTGGTTATTGAAAAATTCCACCGCTCTGCACAGGGCAGGCCTGCTGACCCCTCATCCCAGGACGCGCCTATCTTTCAAAAGATACAGGATTAGAGCGGCAGGCCCGACCCTGAGCAAAGCCCCGTCTGGGGTGTCTGTGTTTTCGTGGCCTCACGGGATCCGGGGCTGGAGTGGGTTCTTGGCGCAGGATTTAATTAGTTGGAATCAGTCTGCGATTACTGTGGCGACTATTTACCCAGGCACTCAGCAGTCTGAACCCTACTCAGAACAAAGATGGGCCCCTCAGCCCGGGGCTGGCCGGGCCAGGGGCCCCAGCTGAGCTTGGGCCCAGCTGCTGGGCGGGCGGGCAGGGAGAGCTGCAGGCCAGGCCAGGCCTTCTGCCGGCACACCTCATTTAGTCGATATTTGTGGGTTTTCGCCATGCAAAGCATCTACATGGGGCTTTTAAAAAATTAAAGCATCTCAAGAAATTTATGGCCAACTTCCGAGCAGCCCCTCCCCCCAGCTCGTGGCTCTGTGGCGGTGGTCAGGCGGCGCTGGTTGCTGAGGTGGGATTGAATTCCTCCAGGAGGGGGGTGCGGGGGAGGACGATGCCCAGAGGCAGCGCAGGCTCCCCCTCCACCATCCCAGGTGTCCCAAACTCAGGAGGGCACTTGTGTGTCTGCAGCCACGCTCGTGTGGTGGCTACTCGGCTTGGGAAGGCGAGTTGGTGCCTACAACAGCTGATTTCTCTCGCTCGCACCCATCTCCACACCGTGGGGGCTTTCCCAGTGCCTACACTGCTCCTGAAGAACCCCAGTCCTAAGTGTGTACGTGCACGGATTCTGTATGCCCCTCCTCCCGCACACACCTGCTTGCCAGTCCGCACGTACACGCACACGAGACTCACGCCTGCCTACCTGTCTGCAGCTCCTGGTAGGTGGCCGCTGTGTGGATGCGCCTACATGTACCTGTGCCTGCAAGTCTGAGGGTGTCCCACCGTACGCACGCACGCACACATGCTGTGCACATGGACAGCCCCACCCACCCACACGCACTGACACAGGCCAGCGAACCGAGAGCTGCACAAGTGTTCAGCCAGTGACAAGCACAGCTCCAAACATGTTCACACATTCATATACAGTATCCGCACACACATCTACACATATGTGTCTCCACCTGTGGGAACATCAGCTGCCCGGGAGGGTGGTTTTGCAGCCCAGAGTCAGGTGTGGCTTAGAGATACTTTGGGTTTTGTTCTGTTTGCTCATTTATCTATTGACCGGGTCTCGCTATGTAGCTCTGGGGAGATTGGAACTCCCTGTGCAGCCTGGCTGGAATTCAGAGATCAGCTGGCTCTGCCTCCAGAGTGCTGGGATTACAGGTGCGAGTGACCCTGCCTTGCTAAAACCTTAGTTCTAGTATGGGTCAGGGCCTGCCTGGTCAAGAAAGCTGCCAGGTCAGACCACAGGGCAGATGTGGGGTCTGGCCAGTCACTTAGGCAGCCCTTGTCCCAGCTCTCACTGATCTCTGCCCAGCCTGGCCTCGGCCTCCTCTGAGGACGTCTTAGCTTTCACCTGCTTCCTCACCTTTGCCATGGCCACTGAGGCTTCTGTCCTGCTGTGGCGTAGGGCACCTCAGGGTCACCTGGAGGTCAGGGACAGAGAAACAAATTGCTGGACCCAGACGGCTAATGGTTTCCTTTTCTGAACTGTTGTAGAAATAAGTAGCCCTGGCCCTACCGCAGAGTCACATGGCCTTACAGGGACCTCCTCCCATTTGCAAGACTGTGAACACACGCACATGCAGAGTCACACCTACATGAAGCCTTTAGAATACCACCTACCTGCACCAAGACAAGTGCAAACAGAGGGACACAGAGAACCCTGGCAGTAGACACGGGGAGGGAGGAGTCTGATGGACTAAAAGAGGGCACAGAAGACATTGACCTACACAGAGGCCTCTGCAAGCAGCAGACACATGCATGCTAGCACACACCACAGGCCTGAAGGAAACCATTCTCAAGAGAATGAGTCTTGGATGGTCCACTTCTGGCTAGAACATGGCTACTGGCTCATCATTGTTGAGCCTTGGAGCAGAGAGCCACCCATATGCAAGACTGGCCGGTGACCAGGCGGGACCCCTGACTTACTGCTGAGCCCCATCCCTGGTTCTTACACCCTCCTCTGCTCTGTGACTGATAAGCCCTCCTCCAGGCTTCTCCAAGTCTGCTCCCCTCACAGACAGCACGGGGGACCCTCAGTTGATGGCCCCCCTCTTCTCCCTGGGCTGGGTTTCTTCTCACTGTCCTGCTCTTCCACTGGGCTGCCTTCTTGGCACGCCTCAAACCTGCCCAGCTTCACAAGCCACACCCTCCCTGTCCTCATTCCACCTCTCTGCCTCACACTCTTGGTAGCCATGCCCAGGCTAAACCCCATGCCTGCTGCAGTCTTTGAGTTCATGTCTTAATGGTCCACAAGGCTGATGGACCCTTTCTGTCTTATAAAGCCTCCAAATGGCTTCACAAAGGAGGGCTGTGCAGGACATTCTCTCCGAACTGGGCAAGGGAGGCTGCTCTCTGTTGGTTATCTTAGCCCCGTCCTAGTTCAGCACCACCGGTGGGGTGGGTGCTAACTGGGGGACAGTAGGATGAGGCGGTAGCCTCTCTGGTGTCTAGAAGATGTGCACCCCAATCCTGCCTCTAGCTTTGTGTCCTGGGCCTCTGGCATTCATCCAGAGCCTCAGTTTCCTTTCTGTTTCTGGGAGGTTTGAGGCTGCTGCTGCAGGTACTGGATGGCAATGAGACCATGGGTACTGAATGCTCAGCACAGCCCCAGAGGATGACACCACCATCCCCTCCGATTCTGCCTCAGTGGCTAGCACCACCCAGAGGGACCCTCACACCCATGCCAAGGTCCCTGCATACCTCAGGGACCTCCACTGATGTCAGGAAGCATCTCTGTCCCAAACCCTGGACTTCAGAGTACTTCCTGGTGTGCTTTCTTCCTCCATCTTTCCTTAGCCTGTGAGTACTTAGCTATCTTTCCTGTCCACCTCAAAACTCCAAACCAGCACACTGACAAAACTGTCCAGGCCCATGGGCACTGCGTCCCCACCTGCGCTTCCTCGATCAAGGACCTGGCTTCAGCCTCTCTGCTTGCCACAAACCATCACCCAGATAGAAGCATGCCTTGCATTTCCACTTTCTCTCTCTGTGCTTTGTGTCAGAGGCAGCTGGCCAGGGTTTGCTAAGCAGCTGCTGTGAAACAGGCAGAGGACAAGGGGCTGGACACAAAGCTCACACCATTCTCTTCTCAGCCATTGGCCACTTTCAGCGTGCTTACTTTCTTCCATTTAAAATGTCACACACACACACACACACACACACACACACACAGAGAGAGAGAGAGAGAGAGAGAGAGAGAGAGAGCATGTGATGTGAGAGAGAGCATGAGAGAGAACAACTTTGTGGAGTCTGTTCTCTGCCCTCCAGCTCTCATCTCCATTCACCTGAACTTAGGTCTCCAAGCTTGTACGGCAAGTGGCTTTACCCTCTAGACCATTTCACCAGCCCCATGAACCAACCCTTTTTCTGGAAACTCCAGAGACTCTCAGCCTGTCTCTCCCCATTTGCAGGTTCCTGGTCTCTGCCTCGGGAGGTGCTGGGATCACCGTCCACCTCTCCTCAAATGCCAAGAGCCTTGATCAGGACTTGGATATCATGTAGCTTCAGATATCACTTCAACACCCAAAGCCCCCAAAGCTCAGCCTTCATTTCTACAGCACTGGCCGCTCCTCTAGCCAACTCCATAACCTCACATTGGGATATGACAGCATCTCACAGGAGGCACAACTGCGTCTCTTGCTCAAGGTCACCATCTAGCATGTGACCCAGACAGGATCTTCTCAGGTGCGCGGGCTCCTGAAGGCTGTCCTGCAGCTGCTCACTGCTCCATCTCCTAGGCTGCCCCCTGGGTGCCTCAGGGCTGCAGAACCCGGTGTTCACACCCCAGCTCCTGTCAGTTAGCATATGTGCACAATGACAGATGCACGAGGATGCCTGCTGATGTGCATTGTGTGACCGCAAAGCCCTGGCAGGGAAATGGTTAATAAATCAAGGCCTACCCGTTCCCTGGAAAGTTGTATCTGCCCATACAGGTTAATCTGTGTACACTGACGTGGGCAACAGTCCTTGTCATTTTACTGAGCAGGATAGGCAAGAGGCTAGCAGAAATAGAAGTCCCACGAAACGGAAAGCCAACCGGATACACTCGGCACGCCCAGAGCATGCTCCTAAGAAACGTGTTTGTGGAGCTCAGTGGGTAAAGCACTTGCTTCACAAGTGTAAGGACCAGCGCTCAGGTCCCCTGACCCGTGAAGATGTGGTGTCCACCTGTAACCCCAGCCCTCTGGAGGCAGAGGCAGGGGACCCTGGGGCGAGCTGGCTAGCATGACTAGCTCAAATCAGCAAGTTCTGGTTTCTGTGGGATGCTCTGTCTCAGTAAATTAAAGGAGAGCGTGACTGAGAAGAAGACCCAGTGTCAACCTCCACATGCAGGCACACACATGCACGTGACCTCTACCTGTGTTTGCCCACATACATGAACACACATACTCACACTCATACCACACATGAAAGAAGGATGGGAGGAAGGCTTGTGAGAAGGGTCTGACTTTCACCTTGGTCATCTGAATTCCAGGGGAGAGGCGGGGTACTGAGAGCTCACCTCAGTGGATTTAACTTCTGCTTTGCAGCAATGGTGGCCTGTTTGCTGTCACTGTTCCTGAACTGGCCCAGCTTCTCCCCTCCCCCACCCCTGCACATCCCCTCTCTCTGTCCCTCCACGGCTTTCCTTAACTTCTTTCCTTTCCTCAAGGCTAGATTCTGAGAGTTTTCCCACCAAGGAGGCTGTTGGGCTCCTGCCAGGCCTCGAGGAGAGGAGCCATGCTCCTGATAGATCTGGGTTCAAGGCCATAAAAAAAAAATAAAGAGATGTAAGGAATTAAAAAAAAATAAGGAAATATAGAGCAGAAAGTGATCACTGTTATTTCTGCCTGAACTCAGATATTACAGCAGTGATTCCTCTGCAGGCAGGAATAAGGGCCCAGAACCCCCCTGCCCAGCTCCTCCACTAGCTTCCTCAACCTCAACTCTGCCATCCCCAGTTCTTTGGGAGTGGAAATCCAGCTGCAGGGGAGATGGCTCTGCAGGTAAAATGCTTGCCACACAAGCGTAAGAGCCAAAGTTGGGACGCCCTGTGCCTGTGTAAACACAGGCTGTGGTTGTATGCACCCGTCCTGATAAACACAGGCCAGAGGACAACTCTGTAGAGCTGTTTCTTTCCGGTCACCTTCATGTGGGGTTGTGGGGAGTAAACCCGGGCCATCGGGCCAGGGAGGCAGAGCTTCGTATCCCTGGGGCTCGATGGCCCATCGGCTTCGCCTAATCTGCTGGTTCCAAGTTCCATGCCAGAGCCCGACTCCCCAGAGCCTGACTCAAAATACTAAGTTGGAGAGTGTTACAGGAAGACACCTGATGTCAACCTCCAGCCTCCACGTGCACTCACACGCTTGTGCACATGTGTCTGTTCACACATGTACATACACCACACACACACACGTACACAAGAAGAAAATCAAACCATCCTTCATAGCCTACAAGGTAGAGAACCTCATCTTCTCAGCTCAGCCCCCACAGTCCCTCAGCTGGCCTTTGATTCATTAATTGGTTAATTAACTTGTACACACGAAGTGTTTTGGCTGGCACTAAGCATAGAGGGCATAGCTCTCTGCCACTCCTGCTGCTTCCGCCACGACGCTGTCGCCTGCTGTTTCCTCTGCCCTCTGCCTGTTCTCTTTGCCCTCTGATGTCACTGCCTTCCCTGCCCCTTCCTGGAAAGAGACTGTGCAGCTCTAGCCACACAAAGGCATGCATGCTGTCACTGTTCCTGAACTGGCCCTGCTCCCCCCCTCTCCCCGCCTCTGCACATCCCCGCTCCCTGTCCCTCCAAGGCTTTCCTTTCATCAAGGCTAGATTCTGAGAGTGTTCCCTCCAAGGAGGCTGTTCAAGGCCACTCTCTGCCTCCCATCAAGCATTCCCAACATGTGACACGGGATGAAGACCACAGCCAAGCAGCAGGGCCTTCCGAGGACGACCAAGGCACAGGAATGGGTCCTAGGCGGCCTGTGCTGTGGTAGGTAGCTGGGGCCTCAGGGTCCTTCCTCCTACCTTTGTCTCACGGCAGGTGCACTGGCAGCCTCCTGCAGCCTGCCTTCTGTGTTTGGGTCTCCATTTGCATTCACCCCGGAGACAATGGTGCAGTCCTTAGGGAGAGCCCAGGCCCCCCTCGCTCATCAGGGGGACACAGCTGAGATGCCCCAGGCTGGCATGGGCTGGCCCCACCACGGAGGAACTGGGCTACCCAGGGGCTGCTGGAAGGGGGGCAGCTGGTGTCTGCTGTATTCAAAGGCCAGCAATTCTCAACGGCTGGTGAGGGCTGAGTGGGGGTGCCCCCCCCACCAGCCAATGTACATGCCACCCAGGAGAAAGCATGTCTGGATCAGAGATTTGGCCTCCCATCCCAGCAACCCAGCACCATGGGTAGGGACCTTTGTTTTCCTAGCAAGAGGCTGCCCCTTCCCCAGGTCCCTCTTGCAACACCCCGCTATCTTGGCAGGCACTGGGCCCACACTGGGAGAGTATTTTCTCCAACACTCTGAGACTACTCGGTATTGTGTTAGTGCAATAAATACTCATTTTAAGAAAACGGAGACTCAATTTGGCCACCAGAGTCAGGAGCAGCAGTTAGCAGGGCTGTAGACTGTCACCGCGCAGCTGGCAGCCCTGCACCCAGCAGCCCAGCCCTAGCAGGGGAGGGGAGGAGTGGTCATGAGCCATGCCAGGATGTACCACCTTTCCCCCCCAGTTCAGACCACGGGGCAGGCCAGCAGCTGAGACGGCAGCTCCAGGGAGCTCCAGGTGGATCCTGACCTGGAGAACATGACAGTCTCAACAGGAACAGTGTCTACCTAGTGGAAACTGCTGGGGCCAAGCTCAATGCAGGTGTCACTCATCCAGAGCATCAGTCCTGTTGATGAAGTAGATGCCTTTATCCCTGCTGAGGCCAAGGAAGGTGAATTACTTGGATGAAAGCCTTGTACAGCCTTTTTGTCTATTTATTAAGCACGGAGTAGGGCCACGTGCTGTCTCCATGGTACTTCCCATCCTTTAGACAAGGGAGCAGAGGCTCTGCATGAGGTCACACCTCTTGCTCCTGCCTCTTGGCCTCAGCAGGGATAAAGGGCTTCATGGGGGCGGGGTGGGGAGGATATACTACCGACCCTCTCCACAAAAATCATGGGGTTGTCCATCTGATCACTAGGGCATTGGGTTAGACCGGATAGGGGGCTTGGGGAAGCCTGGGGCCCGTAGAAACTAGGTCTCCAACGTTGTGCAGGCAAAACAAACAAGGCCCCTCTGTGAAGGGCTGGGGATTTGTACTCATTGCCATGGAAACCACACAGAGCATGGGGGGAGGGGACCAGAGCCTGCCGCTGCCTTTACAGATGTGAGAGACCCCCACAGCCTCCAACAGGCCAGGCCATGGGTGGCCAGGAGGCTGCGGGAGCCAGGGGTAACCGGATAGGCATCCTAGCTCCCTGCTGTTCGCCTGGGCTGGGCTTGGGAGGCAAGGTCCCGGCATAGAGCTCAGGCCTGGGCTCTGGGTGTGGCGGCTGGTGCAATGAGGGCAGAGGATCCTCCTGAGTCACAGGTGCCAAAAATATATGACAGAGATAAGAATGCAGCTCCTACTCACCTGGCTAAAAATAGCCACGCTCGGGAGGCAGGAAGGGGTGGGGGTTCCCTGCTGAAGGCCTGCCCTGTGGGTGGCTAGCTCGAGGAAGAACCTATTTCTTGGGCAGGGCTGCCAAGGCCAAGGGCAGGGCCAGCCCTCCAGTGCGCACTGCTGAGCACCCTGGGGGGCGAGGGGGGGGGATCTTGCCAGGTGCTGCTCCGTGAACAAGCGGCTGGTAAGCCGGGCTCCGTGCAGGCAAATAAGACAACAGCCATGACAGCGGCTCGCGCTCACTGCTCGATTCCTGCAGGCCTAACACCGCTGTGCACACCCCCGAGTGCATCGTCTCCTTTTGGTAACGAAGAAAGGATTCTTATTGCTGGTTCTATAGAGGATGAAGCTCAGACCCACAGAGTTTGAGTGCCCAATGTTCCGTAACCCAATGTTAAGACTTACTGGAGCTGGAATTCGAACCCAAGCCTGGCAAAGTTCAGAGAGGGGGGCATTCGTTTGCCTCAGGTTACCCAGCAAGGACCAGAACTGGAGATCAGGATTTCCGGCTCCCAAGTTCAGCACTTTTTCAGGTCCCAGGCTCATCCATGGCCAAGGCCCGGCTGACTGGCAAGCCCTGCCTCTGAGGCAGCCACCTCCTCCTCTGTCTGTGTTTTGCCACACCTGCGCTGAGGTGGGTCCCCTGGTGTGGCACAGACCCGGACACGGCCTAGGGTGCTTCATCTAGATGCTTGTGAAACTCAGCAAAGGTAGCCATTCTCAAGAATACCTAGCCAGGCGGGGCCCAGAACAATGAGCCCTCTGTGGCCAGGTTGGGGCCTGCTCCAACAGGCCGCCCACCGGCTCCAACTCAGCCTCACACACTTCCTCAGGTCCCCGTGCCCACCCTGAGAGCAGGCACCCTTCTTCCCAAGATCAGGCTGTGGGAGCTTACCAGGCCAGCCAGGGAACTGGTTCTGCAGAATTTTCTGGGCTGCCAGTGCTTAGACTGGGCAGAGGCCAAGAGGACCCAGGGCAGGAGCCTGTCCCCTGGCACTGCCCTCTGGCAACAAGACTCCTACTTCTCAACTAAGGAAACTGAGGTTTGCAAGGAATTTGTGTATTTCCTGGGCCGGTACAGTAATGATAATAATGACCCGGTTATTAAGTCAGCATCTATTGGGCAGTCGTGTATACCAGGCCTATGCAAAGCACTACACACGAGTCCCCTTCATACGTGAAATCTGAAGCCCAGAGAGCTCAAGTCATTTGCAGGGGATCACACAGCAGAGAGGTGACAGCGTGGATTGAAGGAGTGTTCAGGCTACCCTGACTCTTGCTCTCCCCCACCTCTGTGGGATAAGTCCCTCTGCTGTCCCGCAGGTGTTGTGCCCTGTGGGCCTAGTCCTGAGAACAAGGCCCCTTCCCTTGCTGCACTGTTTCTACAATCCCTGCATTGTTGATTCATTAGGTAATTTCTCAGGCAGCACCAGCTGTTCCAAGAGTGGGGAGATGAGTGATAGAGGTGGCTGAGGCATCAGGGACCGCTGGCCCAGAGGTGCTTTGGCCTGCCCCAGTGTGGCAGGGGTCACACTGGGCCAAGTGTCCCCCCCCATCCCTCTGTTGCAGTGACCATACCCTGAGGGAACCCCTGGACCTTCAAGGACAGTGAGGGGGAGTTCTGGCCCTGCCCACAAGGCCCTGGCATTCCCAGGTGCCTGCTCAATTGGAGGCCACAGCCCGAGCACGAGCTGGTTGTGGGGAGGGAGGGGGCACACAGAGCCCCAGGCTCTGTTGGCCCAGCTGAGCAGAGGCAGTTGGGGAAGGAGGGACCTCTCTCATCCACGGCTCCTCTGAGGCCGGCCGCCTGGGGGCTGGCCCATTAAACCTGCTCCACTGCCCAATAAACAGACAGCAACCATGTGCTGCAGGTCAGCCTCAGCAGCCCCCACCCCCATGACAGTTTCTATCAACCACACCCGGAGCAGCTGCGGGGGGGGGGGGGGGCAGTCCCAGCTCCTGGTCTGGACCGTTGCACTGAACAACCGGGCCCAGAAGGAGTTCTTTATAACACTGGGGGGGGGGGAGGGGGAGGAGCAGTGCACGTGGGGGTGCCCAGGTCACCCAGAGGCTGCCCAGCATGAGTTAGGAGTAGCTGGGCATATGAGGCTTTCCATACGGCCAAAGGAGCTGTCCTGTCTGTGCCAATTTTTCAGTCCTCTCCTTGGGGACTCCTCGTCTTTTGCCAGTGTCAACATTGCCATGACATGGACACCTTCTGCAGATGTCTGACTGTTAGGTCCTCCTGCTCTGCCTGTCTTTGATCTGCCTGTGTGTCCCCGGAGTGCACTGTCACTCGCCTGTGGTGGTGTCTGAGACCTTGGTGTAGCCCCAGGAACCACAGCTGGCTTGGCTCCGGCTGCAGTCCTGCCTCCCTGAGCTGCATGGGGAGGGGGGATTGACAGAGAGAGCCGGGAGAGTGGGGGAAAGCACTTTCGCAGGTATGAGGCTCTGAGTGTGAATGCCCAGCTAGCCCTGGTCCCAGGAGGCTCCCTGGGATTTTCTGAGCAGCTGGCCCAGCTCCAGGCTCAGTGAGAGACCTTGTCCTGAAATGTAAGGCAGAGGAGTGACGAAGGGAGATAGCTGATGTTGGCCTCTGGCTTCCACATGTGCCTGTATGCACACACACACTCACGAAGAAAAGACTGACTAGCAAACCAGGAACATGAAGTGTACCCCAAGTGTCCATGCCAGCCTCTGCAGTGCCCTGACCTGTGGCATGCATGGGGCTTACCACGTCCTAGGCTTCAGTCCAGCATTCTGCAAATGTCAGCCCTCAGAGACGCTTGGAGGTAGGTACTGTTACCACCTAGCTAACAGAGGGGAAAACGGAGAGGAGAGGTGACAGAGTTTGGCCAGTTTCACAGCCGTCAGCTGAGGATGTGATTCCAAGCTAGCTGGTTCCGGCATCCAAAACAACCACAATGCTGCGTATGTTTTGTCTATGTGTGTACAGGTGTGTGTATGCAGGAGCATGTTTATTATGTGTCTAAGTGTGCAGGTGTGTGTGTGTGTATGTGTGTGTAGGTAGGTAGAAGCCACAGGATAGCCTTGCAACTTTGGGAGCTGTTCCTCAGGTCTCACTCACCTTGCTTTTTTTTTTTTTTGAAACGGTCTCTCTCGCTGGTCTGAGGCTTCTCAGTTAGACCAGGCTAGTTGGTCAGTGATCCCTAGGGATCTGCTAGCCTTGATTCTTCCAGGGCTGGGGGACTACAAGCTTGCTTTTACCACACTTGGGGATCAAACTGACATCCTCATGCTTTACCAACTCAGCCATCTCCTTGGCCCTCATTTTGATTTTTATGCTGGCATCAGAAGTTATAGCTACACTGATTATAGAACACTAGAGCAACTTCCAAGGCTAGCGTAGACACCCTGCCCCCCACACACAGGATAATGGCTAGACCAGTGTAGACGCCTCTGCTCTTCTCAAGGCAGTGGCTAAGGCGACAGAAACACCGTCCCTCAGAACAATCTGGGAAGCTGAGCCTGCGTCTGCATCTATCCGCATCTGGAGATGCTGGCTGGGTCTTATCTTGCCCTGTGTGAAGGCGGCTGCATGGGCTGGGGGAGTGCCCACAGAGCTCGCCCAGCTCTGGCCCAGCTGGGCTCGGGAGGACCTCCAGGGGACAGCATGAAATTGCCATTTTCACTCAGGGGCTGCTGTGAGGGGGAGCCTTCTGGGCTCAGCTGGGAGGGGGTCAGCGGGTGCCCCTGGACATGTTCCGCCCAAGCCTGGGACGGTCCTCACCACCTGCCCTGCACTGGTGGCACAAGAGGAACCAGACAGGCCTGGGGCAGGAGTTACTTGACGCTGTCATGCTCAGTAGGGGCAGGGGTTCCATTTATTCAGGCCATGACAGAACCCTTCTGGGGCCAGACAAAAGGCCTTGGCTCTGGCTGCAACAGACAGCAGGGAGGGAGAGAGATTGAGATTGAGATTGAGAGAGACAGAGACAGAGACAGAAACAGAGGAGAGGAGGAGAGAATATGAATGTCTACGTTTGTATGTCTTTCTGCCAGTATGTGTGTGCAGGTGTGTGTGTGTCTTTGTGTGTGTGTATATATGTGTGTGTGGAGGTGTGTGTGTGTGTGTGTGTGTGTGTGCCCAGATGCCTCTAAGCTCCAGCCAGGTCCTCCCACTCGATAGCACAGCCCTGAGCTAGCTCACCTATGCCATGCAGCACCCCAGGCTACCTCATGCTTCCAGAATGGGCCTCTTGCTCTCACCAGGAAGCCCTCCCTTCCCGCCTGCCAAAAACTGTGGCTTGACAAGGGCAGGGCCTTTCCAGGTTTGGACACCAAGGGCCTCTCCGGCTGCAATTTATGCAAATGACTTATCGAGGTTTCGGCTTGATAATTTGATTATTTGTTCAGCATTTATCTTAAGCAAACTGGATGACAAAGAACTGCAAACTAATGTGATAAAAACCATTTATAAAGCTGCCTTGTTCGGGGGCCTTCCCCTAAATATTTGTGACAAGGTAATAATGCCGCTGCGTGCGTCCGCCTGACTTTAAATTGCTTACTTAGCTGCGTGATGGATGAGGGGCGAGGCCACCTTCTTCTGAGGGGAGCTCCTGATTTCTGATCTCATTTTTTGAGGATAATGAATTATATCTAATTAGTCCTTCCCAAATCTAATCAGGGGGTAGGGATTTGGTGCCCGGAGGGAGGGGGCTGGCAGGTGGCAGGGAGGGCAGAGGGGTCAGCAGGCGGGGTGCCCTGGGCCCTGAGGGAGGGGGTTGGGCAGCTACTTACCCACTATCACACCTGGCTGCCAAAGCCAGGGTGCTGAGTCTTCCCTACTCTCCTCCCCAAGGCTGCCATTCTGTGCTTTCTTCAGGCTTGTCCCTCCTGCCTCACTCCTTGCATGGCTTCCAGACCTAGACCTCCATCAGCTTTGCTATGGTCCCCGCCTCGGCTGCCTGGGCTCAGGCCTGTCAGTTCATCTTCTGGGTCTCCTCCAACTCCACTGCTAACTCTCCCACACTCCAAGAAAAGACCAAGAAGGCTTCTTGTTCGTTCTCACCACTGGCTGTGATCCCTGGCTAAACTTCCCTGCAGAATGAAGAAAAACCCTCTTTCTGAACACGTGGGCCTGCGGCACCTGTCCCATGGGCCTGTGACGGGTGAACACGGTGGACAGCAGTCCTCATCTCGCTCTGTAGACCAGGCTGGCCTTGAACCCACCTACCTCTGCCTCCTGAGTGCTGGGACTAAAGTTGTGCATCACCACGCCCAGCTCTGATGCGCTCTTAACTTAACTTTGTGTAGTCCATTCTTGGTGTGCCCATGCCAGCCCATGGCGCATTCTCTTTGGATGTTTGCTAGTTGTCTGTCTGACCCTCCCACTCCCAAAACCCTGACCCAGGAGCTGCAGAACTAGGGCATCCACACCCTTGTTGAGGCAAGGGCTCTACAGTTGGGACACACTATCCTCCTGACAAAGCTGATGGAGTCTAAAGCCCATAGAGGGGCATCTATCTGATCTAACCCTGGTCCAGTGGTTGGCAGCCTCTCCTACATATAAACACGGAGACCCCGGTGGGCGCCACACTGCAACGCTGTCCTGGAAAACAAGACAGAATTCCTGAGTTCCATCTGCTGAGGATGGAAAGTGGCCGCGCTACCTCCTTTTCTAAGGCACTGTGCCTGCCCAGCAACAGGATTCACCCACCTCACCCTTCAACGCTCTCTGGTCCTTCACGCGTGGCCAAAGCTTTTCTCTTTCCAACTCGATGGTCCTACAGCTTCTAACTCATACCGTGCACCTTTCTTTTGCCCACTTCCTGTCTAAGTGCATGTCAGGTGCGAGCCTGCATGTGTGAATGAAGCCAGATGCCAACGCAGGGGCTGTCTGTTTTTGCCTACTGAGACGGGATCTCTCATCTGGACTAGAACACCCCAGAGAGCCTCCGCCAGCCAGTGAGTCCCAGGGACCTATTCCCACCTCCCCAGAGCTGGGATCATCACTACAGACCTGGTACTACATCTACCTTTCTTTTTAAATGTGGGTTCTGGGGTCCAACTCAGGTGTCCATGCACCTAGCTCCCCCACCCATTTTCCTTTTTTTTAGCTCCACGAAGGCACATGAAATACTCAAGCCTCACACCATGCTGCTTCGAAGGCGCAGTTGGACTGAGTGAGTGGTTGGAGGCAGTCAGTGCTCACACTTGCGTCTCCTCCTCTCAGTGGCTGAAGGTGGTCAGCTCATCTGGGTAGGGGGTTGTTTGTGGACACGCTGGCAGAGGGTTAGGAGTTCTCCATGGTGTCCACAGGGCATACATAGCAACTTCCAGAAGCGTCTTTGATGGTTATAACAGGGGAAGGTCTTAGTGACACTGTAAATGGAGCCTGCTACATAGGAACAACCACCAAGACAGCCCCTCCTTGTGGTGATCAGCCACTGCAGTTAGGTAACCTACAGGCTGTGTGGATCTCACCTGAGGACCCAGCACTGACCCTCGGGGGGCATGGAGGAAGGAGGAGGGACAAGCCACCATCCTTCCTGGGGCTCCTTGGCTCATCGCAGCCTTCCCTCCCCCAGCACATCTCCCACAGCTCCAGGGGATTCCTTCTTGCCTGTCCCAAACTGTGAGCCCAGGGAAAGGCCTCTGAGGATCCTGATCAATGTTTCCGTTTATCCAAGTGTTAACCAGAGCCTCTGCTGAATAGGGACCCGGAAAGGGCTGGGAACTTTCCCAGTGTGCTCATCGGCCTTCTGTATCCAGATAATGAGAGACCCCCAGCCCCATCCTGTTTCCCCTTCTGCCTCAGCTTCTAGCACACTCAGGGCTCAACTTGATCCTGTTTCTTCGTGACAGCTTAGCTCGGGTGCGTTTTTCTAAGTGTCTGCCTCTGACGTAGGAAGGAGCATCATAAAGGGAGTGTACCATAGAGGAATTGTATTATAAAGCAGGAAGCAAACCGGCATTCACAGAGAACCCGGATGCTCTATGCCTTCATTGTCAAAACAGCACTGTCCAACCTGCAACCTCACTAAACCCTACTGAACTGTGCACTTTAAAACAGTGAGCCGGGACCTGAGGAGCTTGGCTAGGTCTAGCCTAACCTGTAGAAAACCCTAGCTTCCAACTTCAGAGCAGGAAAAAAAAATAAACCTTAAAAAGTTAAATTATGTGGGCTGGAGAGATGGCTCAGTGGTTAGGAGCACTGGCTGCTCTTCCAGAGAACCCAGGTTCAATTCCAATGCCCACATGGCAGCCCACAACTGTCTGTAACTCCAGGTCTAGGGGATCTGACAACCTCACATAGATGTACATGCAGACAAACTACTGGCACACATAAAAATAAATAAACAAACAAACAAATAAATAAATAGATTTTTAGAAGGAAAAATTAAATTATGACAAGTGAGTTGCCTCCGTGGGTAAAGAAGCTTGCAGCTAGGGTTGGCAGATCATGAGTGGAAGGAGAGGGCTGACCCCTCTCACCTCCTTCCATGTACAACGGCATGCAGGTACACACACACCCAAATAATGTGTAAAAAATTAAATTAAGAGGGGATTTGATATTATATGAAAGAAATGAAAAACAAAAGACAACAGAACCACATTCCTTCTGTTTCTAGCTTAGAGGAGAGTCATGCTCTGCCCAGAAATTATTCACCCATTTGGTAAATACTTTCTTTCCTTTGTCTAGGTTTTCTGAGATGCTCTGCAGCCCCCCACAGCTGTTTAACACCAGGATGAGTGCCACAGGGGTTTCTGGATTGCCTCCTGGGTGCCAGGTACAGTTCTGGGTTCTGGGTGAGCAAAAGAGCAGATACTTCTGCCGTTTTTTGCTGCTGTGTTGAGGGGAACTTAGCTGGGATAAGGGGGCGCAAAGGTGGGATTTCGGTTCATGGGGCCCAAGTGTCCTGAAGCTCACTTCCTGACTTACCAGTGTCCTCTTCTCCCTCCTCCTCCCCCCACGCCAGCAGGCATTCCCAACCAATTCCCTCAGGCCCTCTCAGGAAGCAGGCGAGGGGGGGGGGCACACAACACCTGACTCTGGCCCCAGGCTGTGGCATCTTTGGGAGCCTCCCCAAAGTTGTGCTTTCTGTAAGAGACAGCCCTGCGTGGGTTCCTGCCACCACTGTGTTCCTGTCCCCTCTAGAGCTTCAGGACACACTGGTATTGCTGCCTGCTACAGAGTTAAGGAACCTGCCCAAGCTTACGAAGCTCAGAAACTGAACTCAGGTCTCTGGTGTCATAGCTATCTCTCTTCCTTCCTCTTCCCAGCGGCCAGTCCTGATTCCTGTGGACTGCTCAAGTTCCAGCATGGAGCAGGAGCTCAGCAGTTGCAACTCTGTTTCCTTCCTCAGAACTGGACACTTATGTCTTGTCTACAGGGCCATGAGGAAGAGAACAGGTCATGTAAGAAGTCCCCTCCACCTGGGAAGAGTGCTTACCATCTGTCCCAGAGAGTGGCAAGCAGTCCCTCCCTCTGCCCTTCTTGCCCTGCCTACCTACCCACTCCCTACCTGCCCTCTTATCACAGTCCTTGATGAGGTGCCTGCTGCACCGACAGGGCAAGACACTGGTCTTGCAGACAAGATCCCTCCTTCTGAGTTATTCCTAACTGCAAGGAAAAGCCCAAGCAGACAGAGGCTAAGGATCAGAGGAATAGGGGCTGAGATGGAGGTAGGCAGGGGCTGTGAGAGCCCAGGGTCAGCGATAGCTCTCTGGATAGGATGCTTAGGCGGGTGCCGTAAAGCAGGACCACACAGCATCCCCCAGCTGTCTCTCAAAACACAGGCACTAGCGAGGCACTAGGCCTAGCTACTGTTCTGATTTTTAGACAGTGGGGTTAGGGAGATAGAGCAAGGCAGTGCTCTGATTCTTGCTGCATTTGAGCAAGCTTTGGGCACAGCACAGAGGCTGAACTGGGGTGGGGGATGAAGGCGGAGAGCAGGCCCGAAGCAGAGAGCCCAGATACAAAGGAGAAGTGATGGACAGATGCAGAGAAACGGAGAGTTCCAGAATGGACAGGCCTGGATGGATTGGGAGGAGGGATGCAGCCTGTGTGGAGTAGAGATGAGAGGTGACAACAGAATGGCCTGATTCTCACCATAGGCGCCTGGAAGGTGGCAGTGAACTCAGATTAATCCAAACAAACGGCACAGAAAGTTCCCGAGGTCGGGAAGGAGGTAGGAGGGAGGGAAGGTGTGCTTAAAATCAAATGCAGGGATCCTTGTACATGGTAACCTACATGTGTGATCAACTGCATAGACACACACACTCACACACACACAGATAAACTAAGTGAAACTAGAGCACTAGGCTGGCGTCAGCTTCCAAGATAACACTGTGAAACATGTTAGCACCAAGAGAACTGAGGTAAAGGGTACGTTTCTGACAACTGTTTATGAATTCAGTTATCTTAAAAAAAAAAGGTTAAGTATAAATGTTTCCAAAAACCAACAGAGAGCATGGGTTTGGGATGGGCATGGGTTTGGGATGGGCATGGGTTTGGGATGGGCATGGGGATGAAACTGAATGAACTCCCTGTACAAAATGAACACCCCCCACCTCGCCGCTGTGCAGCCTCTGGGTATTGCTTTTCCACCTTGCCTAGCCCTGGCCCCGGCCCAGCGGGTTCCACAGGCTCCTTCTCCATCGGTTTTCTCAGGTCTCTTATCTCCCGGCAGAACCCATGGTTTCACACAGGCACTGCAGATCTGTCATCCCATTTCCTGTGGGCCCTGAGGGAGAGGACATTTGTAGGTTCGAAAGGACCAGGTATCAACACAGAAGCCAGGAAGATCCCAGCCCAGCCTCTGGGCCCAGAGTGAGTCTGTCCTGGTTCCTCCGTGCACACAGGTGGCTACACTGACTGACCTGGAGGTGCGTACAGAGAATGAGAAATGTGACACATTTCCCTGGACACCCACCCTGGGTCGTAGGCCTGCTCAGGCTGCCCCTGCCTGCAGGTAGGTGCCTCTGCCAGGTGTGGACCCCCTCCACTGCACCCCAAACAAATCCCTGGCTGATAAGGAGCCTTTGAAGAGAAACCCCTCCCTCCTCTGCCATCAGATAAACAGGGAAGAAAGAGAAAACCCCCTCTTCCTCCTCCTGCAGCTTCTGAAACTCCACACAGCGGCTGCCCCAGGCCTGAGCCCCCTCCCCACCGAAGCCCCTTCTCAATCATGTGGATCACAGGCACCCTGACAGGCGGCTCCTCCGGTTTGGGTTTCAATCCAGGGAGCTGCAGCCTCGGGCAGTCCAGGGAGAACTTTACAGGGAGAACTTTACTGCAGAGCCTCTGTTGTTGGGAACACTTCTCAAGGGTCCTGGCTGTAGGGGTACCTGAGCCTCGTTGGGTGTCCCACCTCTCAAACCTCACCCTTGCACCTCAGGTACCCTGGCTTGAAGTTGTGTTTGGTTTTTATTTTTGTCTTAATGGCGCTTCCTTGGAGGGTCCTCTCTCTGTCTCTCTCAATTTGGACCATGAGTTACTTCACCTGAGTGCGGAGGTCACCCACGTCCTGAGTCCTGGTCTGTGGGATTTCCTGAAGTAGACCCCAGCTTGTTGAGACCCCCAGCTCGGGCCCTGGTCTGTGGGGATCCTCACATCCTAGGCCCCGTGGAGTCAGATACACCAACTGCCATGCTCCCAGATTTCTGAACCCAAGTCTAGTACTAGAACTGGGGAGGTCTCAGGAGGTGGACAGGAGGGGGGGGAGAGGGGTCAGGCAGGCAGGTGAAGGGACAGCATTCCCATGGTCCTGCCTGGGGCGAGGGCATAATTACAAGGAGTAAGGTCTCAGGTGTGTGAGCCCGAGGGGTAGGCGGACAGGCAAGGCCTTCATTCTGTTTACCCTTCACAAAGACCTCCTGCAGGGGGCCACCATCTCCCTGAGGCTTCTGCTCTGGGCTGACCCCAGCCCCTTGCACCTGCCAGCTGCCTAGTGAGGAGGCCTGCAGCACTTGGGGTGGGGGTGGGGGCTCTCCCTGGACCACATGGGGACCACAGGCCAGGCTGGGCCCCCTCTCCTACCCTTTCTTCCAGGTGCCTCCCCCGCCCAGCTGACTCAACAGAAAACCCTATGATTTATTTATGCCCAGGAGCAGCCTCTGCCCAGGCTGCAGGAAGGAGGAGGATCCATCCAGTCCCAGAGAGGGAGGACAGGGGGAGGAAAGGGAGGGAGGGAGAGAAACAGGGAGGGGGAAGGGAGAGGCAGGTCTGTCTCCTCCACCCAGGAGCCCCTTCTAGGCCCCTGTCTTCAGATCCCTGTATCCTAAGGAACCTTTCCCCGTCACTGCTTCATCTGGGCCGTGGAGGACCCAATTACTTATAATAAACAATTCCGTTTATCTTTATCAGAATCATTATCTAAATTGGCTACATGACACATACTGTTCTCTAAGTGTGCCCCGGGGAGGAGGGGCCATAAAAGCCGGGTTCTGCACTCCGTAATTATCCCTCTATGGGCCATAAACCATTACACTGGTGTTTAAAATAGGTATGGCGAGCAGTTTCCCTGGCCATGAGGGCTGCCCAGGGCACCCACGGAAAGGATGCAACTAGAAGTTTTGCTGCGACCAACAACTTCCAGCTGCTTTCAGGTGGACCCTGTGAGGACCTGGCTGGCCTTGCTGTCCTCAGAATGATGAGGGGCCTGGCTGGAGAAGTGGGCGACATGGAGAAGCCAGTGAGGGAGGTAGCCATCGGTTTTCTCTGGGCTTTCCCGTGCCCTCCTGACATAATGAATGGCCTCTGTCCAGGACTGCCGTTCCTCCCGCCACACTGATGCTGACTTGAGTTTCCCTCGGTGTTTGCAGAGGTGCCTCCTCCCCTCATCGTCCCGGGGAGGGACACATCAGCATCTCACCCATGATTAAAACAAAACACAGGCTGCCCCTTGGAGCTGTCACCTGTCAGCTGACTAGTCAGAGCTGTGGCTGGCACTGGTCTTGGCTTCCCAGAGGCCTCTGCTCCGTCTAGCTACTATGAGGATTGGCCAGGGGCTGTACCCTAAAACTGTCCCCTCTCCCAGCACCCAGATCCTTTGCTTGATATGCTGAGAGCAGGAGCCAACCTGTCAGGGTAGGATGTGCGTGCCCTGAAGTCATCTGTGTCTAACTCCTCCTCAGTGGACTCAGCCATAAGGACTGGCAGGTACAAAAGGGTAGTGTTTCAGAGGGGCTTCCTGCTGACCTCTCTCTGGGGATGTGGGAGGGGATGGCAGGAACTCCCGGGGCTTGGATAAGGAAGAGGACCATTTTGAGCAATGGCTTTCAGGAGATGCAAAAATACCAGCAAATGTGCCAGCATAGGCACAGAGCAGATGACTGAGATTGGCACCAAGTGCTGTGTGTTGGGAACAATGTTCTCAGGGGGGTTTCCCACGGCTCGAGGGTCTCTGGGGAGTCCTGGAGAACTGCAGATTCCAGGACTCCCCAGAGATCCTTGAGCCCCAGCCTGAACTAGCTGATCAGAAAGCCTGGTCAAGCAGCAGCAGCAGATCCGATGGCCGCTCCAGCCCGAGAACTTGATCCTGGAGCCCACGACAGAACAGAAGGCGCGTGTGCTAAAGCAGGGAGGAGGCACAGCAGATGGGGGCAGGGGGTTGCCCAGGACAGTCACATGGGTCTTGAGTCCCTCTAGGGATGCTGGAGCTCATGGAAGACTAATCCAAGGAGTGACAAAACTCAGATCCTGATAACCCTACCAGGACTTCAGAATGGAAATGGGGCACAAAACAGGGTTATGGGGATGCCAGGGGGACAGAGAAAGGGTGGTATGAGGAACAGAAAAGGGTCAAATGGAAGGATGGAGGTGGGGAGGGAGGGAAGATGCAGGAGGGCACTCAGAACCTGGAAGGAGGGACTAGAAAGACGACTCAGTGGTTAAGAGCATCCGCTGATGTTGCAGAGGACTTGAATTCAGGTCCCAGCACTTGCACGGTTTACAACCATCTGTAACCAGGTTTAGGACATACAACAACCTCCTCTTACCTCCGTGGGTACCAGGCCCGCAGACAAATGTTAATATACATAAAACGAAAGAAATAAACAGGGGGGAAATAAAACAGAACCTCAGAGGATGTGTGACTCCCCCAGAGGATAGAGCAGGAAAAGCAGGTTCTGGCTGAGTGAGTGGGGCTTGGAACTGAGACTTCCGATCTGACTGAAGGAGCAGAAGCTGCTGAAGTCCTAAGCCTGGTGGTGCTCAGCAGTCATGGGCTGTCTGTGCAGTGGGCACCTCCCTCCGCCTAATACATGATGCCAGCTTGCAATCTTTTCGGCCACAGCCTCTTCAATTCCAGTTGTCCTTATGGAACCGGGCAGCCTTTGTCACCCTTGGTACCTTCAGCTGGCAGTGCCATATCTTCCTGATTCAGGCCATCCTCAGCTGTTCAGGCACCCATGCATCTACCTCTCCTATCTGGCCAGCACACCAATTAGTGAGGTGTCAATGTATGTTCTCCTCGCTTAGGGATCTTCCCCTATGCCTCTCAGGCTCCCATAAGGATGAACTTGCCCATTTTACTAGGAAGACGTTAAGACCCAGAGGTAACACAGCACCCAGGAAGGAGCTGAGGTGAGAAGCTGACCTCTGCCTCTGCCTTTCCCTCAAGCAGGGCGCAGGTACCTCTTCAGCTGCAGAACCTGGCCTAGTTCTCCCAGGGCAGGAAGGAGGCAGTACCCAGGGCGGGCAGACCCACAGGCTGAAACCTGCCTTCAAGGGAGGCCCTAGAGGCTTGAGGCCTCCTTAATGTGCCTATAACTCATTCTCTGGGTTCACTAATGCTCCCGGCTATTAGTGCTGAGCACAGCTAAGCAAACTACAAAATATTCCTCCGCCTCAACAATCAATTTCCATATTGTTACAAATGGACTCCATGCCTGCTGTGGTCCATTTTTCTTCCGGGTTTTCCCCCTTCCCTTTGCCCAGGGCTGTGAGGAAGTCATTATGGGGTGTTATGAATTTCACAATGTGCTAAAAATAAAATAAAATAAAAATGCAAACTGCGTGGAGTCCACGTGCTGGAGAGCGGCCCTTCCCATCATCCAGGGAGTTGCTGGGGTCAACAGAACAAGAGGGGGGTGGCAGTGATGGCTGCTCCCTGGGGATAGGAGGATGGAAGGCAGGAGCAAAAGCCGAGTCTCTGGGGAAGGAAGTCTGTGTCCCTGTGAACTGCTTTTTCATTTTGCTGGAATTTTGTTTGTTTGTTTGTTTTGAGTCAGGGTCTTGCTATGTAGCCCAGAGTGGTCTGCAAGACTGATTACGCATCAGTCTTGGAGTGTTGCGTATGCCATCATAAGTGTCTTGTTTGGCTGCTCTTGAGCTAAAAATTCTCCGAAGGACAAATGGGTATAGTCTGCTCTCACACAGGGTGGACAGGAGGGGGAAAGGCCACTATGGCCTCTTAGAAGGGTGTCCTGGAGGCAGGGAATGATGAGGCAAGGATTTCACTTCAGGCACCCAGGACTTCAGCAGCCTTGAGTCACCATCCATTCCCCAGAGCGGACTGATATGAGTGTCAGGCAAAGGGCCAAAGAGCCAGGTTGTAAACAATACTGTTCATCATTAGGGGACTGGTGGACAGTGAGAGAGAGTGGAGGGCACGGCTATGGAAGGAACTGTGCAATAAAGGACATACCGGTCACCCATCCCATTTTACCACAATGTTCTTCAGCAAGAAAAGCGTGGAGATGTAGGGAATGGGATCTGGAGTTGATTTCTGGGCACTGGGCTTGTGTGTGGGAGGGCTTTTACTGGGTTCGTTCACTTGGTCTTTGGATTTTTCCTAGCACATGTACTTTGCTAATAATTTCTAATTACATTATAATTTTCCTTTAATTCATCATCATTGTGTGTGAGTTTGGACACGCATGTGCACAGCTTGAGTGTGACAGTCAGAGGCTAACATCTTATAGGAGTCAATTCTCCTTCCACTAGGGGTTCCAGGGACTGAACTCAGGTCCTCAGGCCCTGGTGGTAAGTGCCTTTACTCACTGAGATATCTCGCCAGCCCCACTGAGATATCTCGCCAGCCCCACGCTTTGATGCTGCTGATTTTTAACGGCTGTTTTTCCAGAAGAGTTAGCATATGCGCATTTTCTTAGATGAAACTTTCTCTGATCCAATAAAGCAAAATGCCTTCACTGAGTGGCTCTAACACCCTCAGCCATGTGAGAACATTGCACCATGTCCCTATCAGACTGTGACCTCAAAATGGGGAACTGGGTGCTCAGCTTATCTTGCCAACTGTGGATCCCAAGTTGGGCAGGGCTTGTCTGCTATGTACTAGCAGAGGGCCAGGGTTGGGCATATTAGAGCTCAAGAAAGATTTGGTGACTGAACTAAGAGTTTATTTCAAGAAAACCCTGTCTCTAAGTGCCAGGCCCTGTTCATCTGCCAGAAGACAAACACTGGTGACAAGGTACTTGTCTTGCAGATGTGCCAATTGGCCCTGACCACACAGGAGATAGCAGACCTCACCAGCCACTGTCCTGTGGACATAGGCCTTATGTAAGTAGGCCTTACTTGTAGGTTTTGCTGTTGTGTTATCTTTATTTGCTTAATATATCTGTATAGCACAGGGATTCAGTAAACACTGGGTAGGTGGGTAGAAGGCTAAGAAGATGGATGGATGGGTGGATGGATGGATGGATGGATGGATAGCAGGATAGATGAAAGGTTTCATGGGTGAATTGGAAGATGGATGGATGAGTAGATGATGGATGGATTGATGGAGATGGATGAGAGGAGAGATGAAAGGATGGATGGATGGATGGGTGGATGGGAGGATGGATGGGTGCATAGATGATGGATGGATAAGAGGACAGATGAAAAGATGGATGAAAAGAAAAGATGGATGGATATGAGTGGGTGGGAAGATGGATGAAGGGTGTGTAGATGATGGATGGATGAGAGGATAAATGAAAAGATGGATGGATGGATAGGTGGGTGGGAAGATGGATGGATAGGTGGGTGGGAGGATGGATGGCTAGGAAGATGGATGGACAGGTGGATGATGATGATGATGAAAAAGCATGACTGGGAGAAGGAACAAGTAAGAGGATAAATGGGTGGGTGAAGTAGGAACAGATGAGCATATGAAAAGATGAATAGAAGTTGGATGTGAAGATGGATAGATGGACAGACAGGCAGATGACTAAAGACAACAGAGGTCAAACACCTTTCTACTTTTCTTCATGCTGACACCCCTCCTTATCATTCACAGTGCCCTGGAACATCGTGACCTAGCCATCACAGTGGGGCAAATGGTTGCTTTTCAGAGCAGACTCACCTTCACTCACTTCCATTCTAAGGGTTCAGTGGAGCTGTTGTTCCTAAATCTCCCTCCCATGAGTGTCCCTCACAACTTGTCCTCCAGGAGGCTTGAGGACATCATTACTCCCTCCTTTACAGCCGCTGCAGCACTCCCTTTAGATTCTACAATCAACTCAAACAGGGACTCGGAGCACAAGGGCCTGATCTAGGCCTCCTGGGAAGTGCTTCCTCAGTTATCCTAACCCTCTCCCTGTGTCCGCAGGAGGGTGGGTCCCCTACTCTTCATATTGTCAGCACCATCTTGCTTTAAGGACCCATGGGAGGACTTTCTACTTCATGAATCCTACCCCCTTCAGGTCATCCTATATGGTAAAAAAAAAAAAAAAAAAAAAAATGCTCAGAAGCATAAGTAAGTTAACCCTTAAGCTCAGTTAACCACATGCCATGCTGGGGCTATGTTAGAGAGGGTCCTGCACTGTCTCTGCACTCTAGAGCAGCCCTGGCAAAGCAGGTAATACAATGTAATCCTGCTTGGATCTGGTGATATCGAGATTCCTGTCTGACTCCCTCATAAGTCTTAGTGCTTCTTGGCAACATGGTGTAAGCATGAGTCTCCCCACAGTGCGGAGCAGGCCCAGAGGAGGTGCAGAGGCGTCTCTGCAGTTGGGCAAGTGAAGTTTGGATACTTGCTCTGGGGAGGTGGGCTCCCTGCTCTGAGGGTCTTCACAGGGCCCACCAGTGGGACATGCATAGCCAGCCAGATGAGCATAAACCTCAGGGGTGGGGGTGGCTGCTGCCTGGCCAGGTGGGAGATAGAGCAGACAGCCATTCTGCAGGGAGACTGATGGCAGGAAGAGCCCCAGGCCCTCCGTCCCTGTCAGCGCTTGGCAGGGGTTCTGAGGAACTCCACATCGCTGCTGAAAGGACCTGTCTTGCTTGAGAGAAACTCCAGCAAAACATACTGGCCTCCAGCCGTACCTCACACCTGACTCAGGCAGATCCAACCAGGGACAGAGTTGGCATCGGCCCAGCCTTCCACTCTGTGAGGAAAAGGAATGGATCCCGGCACATAAGACAGGAAGCTGCAGGTCAGGGATGGACAGCCATTTGCTGTACCATGGGTAGGAAGTGTCTAGAAAGGATTCTTCCTTTGGCATCTCTTTCTGGCCTCAGAGAGGGGCCCCTCTCAACAGTCACCCCACCATTCAGGGGTCCCAGGCTTTGCGGGGGAATTGGGAGCATTAGGTTCTGGAAACACCTGATACTCAAAGATAACCACCAGAGGCTTCAGTGGCGAGTGTGGCTTCCCAAGGGATGGGAGCATCTCCTAGGGGAGGGTGTGAGGACACCTTTCCTCTCCCACCATCTCTGTAGTGTGAAGCTGAAGGTTGCAGGGGATCTGGGAGGCGCCGTCCCTGGGGATCGATCAATAGCCGGCAAACAAGTTTTTCAGAATTGGCGTATGGATTTCTCTCCCTGTCTCATTCTTTAAGCCTGACAGCTGTGGAGCTGATGGAGGAGGCTCTCCAGCCTGGGAGAACTGGCCGTGTGGAGGACACGTAAGGGCTTGGTTACCTGGCAGGGTGAGATGGCTCCCACCTGGCCTCCAGATGGCCCTTTGTCAGCTGCTGGGACACAGCAGGGGTAATAGTTTACAGTGGGTAGTCTGCAGGCCTGAGCCTCACAGTTTCACCCCTTCCTGGCCACTCGCTGGACCCTTTTTAAGTCCCAGTTTCTGAAAGACTAGTGTCCACTTCCCAGGGTCACTGTGACACTTCAGTGAGAACACAGTACCCTGGTATACAGTAAGTGCTCCATAAAGACCCCAAATATCATCTCCAAGGGAACCTGCCCCACCTCAGGAGCCTTCCACCCAGCAAATCAGAAGCAAAGGAAGAGAAACGCATGACGCTCCTTGATCTACCATGTCTGTAAATTGTAGAAGAACCCTTTCCTGAGAGGGAACCGGGACTCACCATGCCAGGGACCATCCCGGTGGACAGGTGTGGTCTGGACACACGTATTAACAGCATGTCCCTTTGCTCTGGAAGCAGCCCTGACTGAGTAATGAAGACACGGTCACTGGTCTATTCTACTAGGGTTACCTCTAAGTCTTGTCAATAATCCAGGAGTAGGGCAAGTTGCAGAGAGGCAAGTGGGGTTCAGAAAGGGTAACTGGCTTGTCGAGGAACACAACTGAATGTGGCCATGTTGGGGGTCTCATGGACACTGACCTCACTGCACTGTCTACATTCATGCACCCAACTTGCTTAGGCGCTCTGGCCTCTCCCAGGCAGACAGAGCCATGAGTCCCTCCTGCAATTATCTCCGAAAAAGGAGAAGAAACAACAATGATAACAAAACACCACACAGAGCCTTTCACTGGATTGCCAGGCCAGTGGGAGCAGGCCAGCTACCTGCAAAGCACCCCCTCCCCAGCTGTGCACACAAGAGGGTGAGACCCAGGATAACGAGCTGAGATTTTATCAGGGGCCTGGAGGCTGGAGGCTGCCTCTGTGCACTGTAGGAATCCTGTTTTCTTTCCTAAGTGGAACATCGGATACTCCTCTCTGATTTCACTCTGGATTAGGGGGCGGGGATGGAGCAGCCACTTAACACCTACACCCAGTGTGTGTGTGTGGGGGGGAGTTGCCTATCTATCACCAGCTGGCCTTGCTGTCCCTGCTGGGTGGGGGCGTGATGAGAGGTGGGGTCAGCCTAACTCAACCTTTAGCACAGTGAGGCCAGAGCTGCAGTGGCCATCCTCCTGTTTCCATCCCTGTTCGTTGGCAGAAGTCCGCTGTGGCTATGACCGACTGCCCACTCTCAGGTGAGAGCTGACTGTGGGGTAGATGCTAGTGAGGGCATGCCACCAGGCAGGCAGGGTTGGCCCTGAAGGACAGCTGGGAAGGGGCATAGGAGTTGGACTTGTTTTGGATGACCAGGGCTGGGCTGACTGTCTGAGACAGAAGACAGAAGTCACCTTTTTGGTGTAAGGCTGTCACAGAGGCTTGAGGGGTAGCAGCTCCCAAGGAAGGGGCCTGGGGGTACTGAGTGCTGGTGGTGGGTTCCTGAGGCTAGCGGAAGAAAAACAAACTGCCATTCGTGATCATTTGGTGTCCAGGTAGCATCTTTCTCCTGGGGGTCAGGAGAGCTGGGGGTGGCTGAGGGCAAAGAGGCTCAAGGCTCTCATGCCTGTGTCATATCCAGCCATCCTCCTTGCCTCATTGACTCTCATCCTCTCTGTGTGCGATGTTCTAGAATCTTCCTAGGGCCTGAGGTTGGTTACCCCTGCTTTGTGGAAGACTGTGTGTAGACAGACCCAGAGTATCCTATCAGGCCTTTAGGCCATCTGGGGACACATACCTGAACCCCACGGCCATAGCGTCAGATACCATGATACAGAGACCTGAGAGAGATGGCTGTTCCAGCCGAGGTGAGTCTCAGCAGCTGGTCACCACCACCACCACCACCCTTCTGCTCCGCACACACATGGGTTAGGGGCATGGTGTGGGTCTGACTCCAGGACAGAAACTCTGGCTAGGATATTGAAGATCAGATGGAGGAAGGGGAGGGGGAGGAGGAAGGAGAAGTAGAGGCAGTCCCATAGTTCCCTGCACAGGCATGCCCTGCCCTGGAAAGACCACACTCTCATACCTGGGCCCAGAAAGCTATAAGGCTTCACATCCTTGCCTGTCACTTAGCTGTGATTTCAGACAGGCGACAGAGTGCCCAGAGCCTCACTTTGTCTCTGAAAGGGGAATAGCAGTGTGGTGGACTCTTCTTGGGAGCGCAGTGAGCTGTGTGCAGAGGAGCTTGAAGCACAGTGCTCAGGGTGCAGAGGGTGTGCCTCAGAGAGTTGTGGGAATTCATCCCATGGCCTCAAACACCTGGACCCTGGCTCTCCATGCTCTAGCAAAAAGACTTTCTGGATTGTAGGGGCTTACACAGACCATGGAGGCCTGGCTGTACCCATCAGAGTGCTCTCATCAGTTACTAGGCCAGGGGGCCTGCACTGCCCGGTGGAGCCCTAGCATCTTGGATGGACAGACACAGTGCGCCTGCCTCTTGCCAGTCCCTTATTTGGTTCCAGGCAGGTGAGCTGGATGAGCCTCCTGAGCCTGTCTGTGCTCTTTGCCTGGGAAGATGTTCTGTGGAGCCACCACAATGCCTGGCAATCCTCCTCCTCGCCCCCCAGGGAGCAGCTCTCTGAGCATCTTCCATGCTCCCCAGCTTGCTAACCAAGGGCAGAACCACCTCTGGCCACTGCTACACCTGTCACCAGAGCAGGAGGCTCATCTTGGAGATGCTGCCTCAAGAAGGTACAGGGCCTCCTCTTTGCCCTCACACCAACCTAAAGAGAACAGTCTAGCCTCCAGGAAATAGGCCTGGGACCACTCGCTGATCAGCCCTCACCTTGCCGCTTGTTTGCCCTTCCCAGGGAGGCCAAGGGGGGAAGGGAAGGTACAGGCAGAGCGCAGAGGTGTCCTGACCTGGAAGAGCCCATCAGCTGAGTGTGGTGAGACCCCATGGGATCTTTCACGCAGGACAAGCGTGTCCTGGAAGCACCCACCATTGCTGTTCTTACACTTAGACTGAGGTCACAAGATTTGGCAGCAGTGAGAGAGTTGGTCTCCTTGGCTCGAGAGCTGCTCAGATCTTGGCAGGGCAGAGACCTAGAGCCACTGGGAGAGGACTTGTGACAAGGTCTGCAGACCTCAGGAGAGCTAGAGCAAACGGCTGTCAGGAGACTGGTGCCTGAGCCCAGGGCACCATCACCAACTCCCCTATACCTAACCAACACCCAAACCAGAAACTCAAAGGGAGTTCTCCAATGGACACATCTTTAAGTATATCAAAGGGTGTGTACCCCTCCCCTTCTTTCTATACGTTGGGCTCTAAAATCTGGGCCATCCCGCCACTCACATTAACTGTGTTAAGGAGGAATTATAAAAAGAAATCAAATTTCCCATAGCATTTGAACGCCATTAAAATGC
Source organism: Meriones unguiculatus (assembly GCF_030254825.1). Taxonomy (NCBI): domain Eukaryota; kingdom Metazoa; phylum Chordata; class Mammalia; order Rodentia; family Muridae; genus Meriones; species Meriones unguiculatus. The sequence continues at coordinate 76,067,960 of NC_083356.1, forward strand.
CAAACAATAAACTACCAGGCTGCAAATTAGATCAGTGGAAATATCAAACACATTGAGGTATAAAATCCATAATTGCATTTAGTGGCAGCCGTCCCTGGAGAGGCGCTGCTAAAGATCACCACAGCCCCACATATGAGGAGCTATTGACAGAAGAATAAAAATCGACAGGCCAACCAAATAAACCGGCAGGCCTCATTAAATATTCAGCTATGGAAATTTGACTATCCAGGCTTCCTCCCCTTGGCCCCAGCTGGGGGCTCAGTCCCTGTGCTCCCCTAACTCTCTTCCCCCTGGTTTGCACAGGCAGGGCAAGGGGAGGGGGCCTGAGGGGGTGATGGGAGAGGGAGAAAAGGCAGCAATAACAGGGGGCTTCACTGGGGTTATTATTGCTGGACGGGTGTTATTAGCTCTCACCCAGGAGTGCGTGCCCCCCCCCCCCCGCCCCCAAGTCTTTAATTAGGTCATTACAGGGTAATTTCCAGGGAGGCTTTAACTCCTTAGCGGCCAAAGGGCCTCCCTCCAGCTCAGTTTCAGATTCCCGAAGGGCCCTGGGGTCAGCCCACCGGCTGGAAAACAGCGGGACGGTTCGGATGAGGGGTTGGGCTTGGCTCCAGGTCCCTAGAGGCTGAATTCACCTGCTCCAGGACAGATGGATGCCTGGTTGGCTGGACCCCGTGCTCAGCCTTGAGGGGTGCCTGGGTTGTGCAGGGCGCTGGCCAGCCCAGGCGGGACCCCGGCACCACTGGGTCCCACCCCCTTCGCTAGGAAAGGCCCTCCTCCGCGCCTCCTCTTCCTCCCCTTCCCAGGCCCGTCTCCCTGCCTCTCCTCGCAGGCCTCACCTAGTCTCCTTCCCAGCTCTCCTCCTCTCTCCTCCCCTTCTCTCTGCGCTCCCATTCTCCTTCCCAATTACGCCCTCCCCTTCCGCGCTCACCTAGGAGCTCCGCCATGTATAATGCATGCGGTGGAAGCACCAATAGGATTAGGCACCTCCGCCCGCCTTGGCGGAGTAAAGTTTATGTAAATGACTGATGACAGCGCTATTGTGTGAGGAATATCAATGGAGTAATTACAGTTACATCGGGCGCCCGCGCCGCCGGCCCGTGTTAATTTTTCACCGGCTCCCCCGGGAGAGATCGCAGCGCGCTCCGAGGAGCACAGCTAATAATGGGAGCTCGGAGCCGCCGCTGCGCCATGCGCCCCGAGGTCTTTCTGAGCAGACTGCTAAGCACTGGCTGTCTCCCCGGAGAGCCGAGAACAGAGATAAAATGATTAAAAACTGCCAAGCGGGCCTGGCAATCACTCGCTCCGCTGTCAGCCCGACACAAGACAAATCTCTGCGATTTTTTTTCTCTTCCCTCCCCTCTCTTTGTGAGCCCCTCGAGCTGGGACGTGGGGGGCCGGCCGAGGTCAGGGTCAGCTCTCCAGGGTGGCAAGGCCGTAGGCAGGACAGGCAGCGGTGGAGAGGAGGGCTCTGGCCTTTTGGGTTGGGGGTGGGCGCGCAGGCTGCAGGGAGCCGCCAGGAGCCAGAGACCTGCTTCTCCCAGAGAAACTCCTGTCAGGGCACACCTGTCAGGGCACACCTGTTGGGGGACATGGTGGGCACACCTGTGAGAACAGACCAGCCAGGGCACACCCTACCAGAGCACACCTGCCATGACCCACCTGCCGGGGACACCGGCAAGGGGACGGGATCATTTTGCTTGATAACTCCTTAGGCTTCCAAGAACTTGTTCCCAGCCCGCCACACTCCCGAGCCCGGACATGGCCACCCTCCTGCCTCCTTTCTTCTAAGGCCAGCCTGGCACCTCTAGACCCTGAGACCCAGCCTGAGCACTGACCCAAAGCAGATCCTGGCTGGGGTGACTGCGCCCCCCTTCTCGGGGCTAGAGCTGCACCTGTGCGCCCATCCCTGTGGCCCTGAGACCTCAGTCTGGTCCCAGCACCAGAGAAGGGAGTGAGAAGAAAGAATAGAGACAGGGGAGGCTTCCCCAGTGTTCCCACCTCCTACAGCCTGTCACCCGTCATCAGGCTCTGCCTGGGCCATCACGGCTTCCACCTGTCACACCCACGCGTGTCCACACATCCCATCTGCAGGGCCCACACGGACACCGGTGAAGTCGTCTCTGCTCTGACAGAGCCCTCCACGGACGATGCCGCAAGCTGCCACCAAGACTCGCAGTGTCCCCGGTGGTGCAGGCATGTAGGCCACTCATCATGGGAAGCATCAGTCCACCCACCGAGGAAGAACAGTTAAGAGGCATTCGCCTGCACCAGCAACCTCAGCCCGTGCCAGCCCATAATAAGCACCGCCCCTCTGTGCTGCTTGCCTGGCTTGCGTGCACTGGCATGCGCAGCGTAAGCCAGGGTCCCCACAGAGGCGCAGTGCCAGCCTCTCCAGATGCTGTGGGGGGGGACCCCCTGCCTATGGTTGGGCGGGTACTACAGTCTAAGCTGGGACCATCACAACGGGGGTGGGGGGCTCCTAGCCAGCGAGGTGGCTCTAACACCGAGCAGAGCTTGCACTGGTGGCTTCTGGCTGGACGCTGGTGTCTCTCAGGCCTGGCCCTCTTGCTCAAGGCTCCCTGGCTTGGCTCCAGATTTGAACAATAATGTAGGGATTACAATTTCTTCCTCCCGCTGGAGTCTCACTGCCAAGAATACCCATCTTATAGGTGAAGAGACTGAGTTCAAAGGCAAGGAAGGGTTGGGAGTGCCAAGGTCAAGGCCACCAGCCTCCGAAGCTCACAGTCTTTCAAATTCTAAACCACCAAGTCCCTCGTACACACTTCTTTGGAGATGCACAGGTCATGCCGTTGCCATCACTGGGCTCCAATGTGAGTACTCAAGCACGCAGCACTGAAGTGAGCGCCTGGGCTCACTAATGTGTGCCCACACATTTCCGATGAGTCTCCCACCGTAAGCCACGTCCTTCAGGAAGTTAAGTGGGAAGCCTGACCCAGAACACAAGGTCAAGGTCAGGCTCTCACGGAGCTCCAGTCAGCTGACATCCTGGCCTTGTGAGTACAGCCAGTGAGTACTACCTTGCAGGACCCTCTTCCCACGCCCACAGAGCCCTTCCCTGGAGAGGCCTCTTCTCCACCCTGCCCCAACCTTCTTTGCAACTCACACAGCAGTCAGTGCCTTTTCCAACTTCAAATCTGACATGCTACCCGCTCCTTAGAGTTCCGCCATGGCATCCAGTGACCCCTGGAGCACAGGCCTGCCTCTGTCGCAGTGCCTTCTAGCCCTGAATGTGCGAGCTCTCTCTGCAACTGGGTGTGCTGACCTTTGCCTGACTGAAACCTGCCCAGAACTAACCCCCAACCCCACCCCGGCTTGCCTGCCCTGGATGATCTGCTTTGGTGCTTCCTCAAGGAAGCTCTCTTCTATGCCTCTAGGCTTTGTGAAGAACCCTGTCCTATCTCCTCTGCCAGAGCCCTGGCTAGCCATTCTTTCTACCCCAGGCCTGCTTTCCTCTATCCTGTGAGTCAGAGATTCTTTAGGGTAGGGTAACCTGTGTCTGGAGAATCTGGGATGAGGCACTCAAGGCCTTGACTAACACTTTGGAAGGAAGGAAGCCTCTCCAGGGGTCCTGGCCAGCTCAGGCCTACAGAGAAGCTAGCTGAAAGGCCTACAAAGAAGCTAGCTGAAAGGCCTACAAAGAAGCTAGCAAGAGGGCGCTGGCAGGAAGGACACACAGGCAACCGTGGGGCCATCCAGGTGCCCTTTGACAAGAGGCTGCCTCTGCTGTCAATCACTGTCCCCAGTGTCCATTCCTGCGGGAGTGGGGCACTACCCCTGTCCTCACTAAGGGGCTAGCCGGACACAGGGCAGCCCTGACTCACACTGTATGACCTCAGGCTCCACTTTTCTCTCTTCTGCCAAAGACAGTGCTTCTCACAGGCCCAACCCAAGCCACATGCTTTACCCAGGCTACCCAGGGCAGCCTCAACCGGAGCTGTCCTCAGCAGCAGACTGTGAGATTTCAGCAAATAACACAGGTCACATCTGTAGTTCTTCATTTGCTGAAATCCTGATTTTTTTTAATCCCCATTTAAGAGCCCAGGGGGGCTCACTTTTGACAGACTGCATGTTTAGCATGCAGGAAGCCCTGAGTTTGTTTTCCAGTACTGCATAAATTGAGTACCATGGCACACACCTGTAATCCCAGCACTTAGGAGATAGAGGTAGAGGACCATAGTTTCCAAGTCATCTTGGCTACACGCACGCACGCACGCACACATGCACGCACAGGAGCTAAGGCTAGAGACCGTAAGTGACAGAACCAAGCAGAGTAACAGCCTCTGAAGTACACCCTCAATCCTTGGAGCCACTGAGGTCCTACCTGTGACTGTGCCACCAGCCATGGGCATAGAACTGCCAGCCCAGAGCCTGGCCATGTGTCTCTTGCTGGCAACAGCTTTCCCAAGCTTCCAGATTTGCTTCTTTTGCACACTGGTCCCATTCCCCCAGTTTGCCTGTCTTAGTGGGAGACCCCAGATGTCCTGCTTGCTCTCGTTCAGGACATCTTGGTACCTAGTAAGGGACAGGGCTCCCTACCGAGCCTACAGAGGGCACAGGGGGCTTCCGGAAGCTGTCCAAGCCAAGAAAAAGCAGGGAAGGGAGCAGGTTCCAGGCAGAGACCAACAAAAAAGAGAGATCAGATCACAGAGTCTTGAGGCAGTGCGAAGAAGGTGCTGTTGGGGGCTGAGGAGTCCAAGAAAGGTGACACAAAACAGAAGGGCAATGACAAATAGTGGGCTGGGTTACACGCAGGTCAGGGACCGACATCAAACCTGTTTGCGACACTCCCATGCTGTGTGGCCCTGTCTCAGTCACGTCAATGTATCATGGAGGCATGCTGTGGGTGTCAAATGGTGCGTGTGCCTGGCACCCAGCAGGTGCCTGCTCTTCAGGGCACTATGGGGAAGAGTGCTGATCCTAAGAGCCACATCATCTCCTGGACAGCCCACCTCTTCACCTTTGCTGACACTGTCTAGTGTCATTTGCTGGTAAAGGTCTTTCTGCTCCTCTGGCATCATTCACCGCCCCTCCCTCTAGGTGTCCATCACCAAAGACCCTCCCCCGGGGTCACAGCTGCCACCATGAGACTGTCTTCGCCACCCCTGCTCTCCTTGATCTTGTGTCCTGTGAACCTTGAATTTAGCAGGGCTGGGACCAGTCAAATCACCACTGTCCCTCACTTTCTGTTGGGTGGGGAGCTGGCGCAGAGAATAAAGAGGCCGGTCTAGAGGTCAAGACTGGTATGGCTTTTTTGAGTGTTCACTGATAACAAAAAGGCTAGAGTGGGGCTCAGGATAGAGCATTTACCTAGCATGAGTAAGGCCTGGGATTCTATCTCCAGCACTGACTAAACACACAAGCACATAAACACAGAAACACACACACACACACACACACACAGAAACACACACACACTCACACACACAGATCGATGCCCAGAGATGTTGTTCCCCCAATTTTTGCAGTGTTATCCCTACAATTTGCACCCATTTCACAGATAAGGACTTGGGACTCAGAGAGTTCACAAAGTCAGGTTACAGACTGACACTACATTATGGAGTGGCCAAAGCCGAGCAGGAAGGGGTTAACAGGGCTGCTGTAGGAAGCGGCAATACCTGAACTCCATGGGGACGGTTCCTGAGTACCTACTATGCGCCAGGCCTGCTCTTGGCATCTGCTGTCCCTTGTCTGGAGCCATGTACTCAGCACCTAGAATCTACCTGCCTCAGGGCAGGGTCTTCCTGGCTCCAGCTCCCTCACCCCTCTGGGGCAGGGCCAGGTGTGAATGGGGCGTAGGGGGAGGCAGAGTCAGACCACTATGAGATGTGGTGTTCAAAGACCGGCCTGCCCATGGCCTTGTGGTGGCACTCTTGCTGCTTCTAGGCAAGGAGGCTTCTGGGCTCTGGGCTCCTTCATGGAGCTTTCTGATGCTTATAATCGCATCCTGCCCTAGATCACTGTTTTGCCCCTGTCTGCTCCCAGGTTGTCTGCCTGGGATGCTCCTGTTCTCCCTGGAGTCTTCTCGGAGCCCGGATTCTTCCTGAGGGTTTTAAACCTTCTTCTCGTTTCATCTCTCTTGCTTCCTGTCTGGGCATCTACTGTGTTCCTGGAGCATCCAGGCACCGAAGGCCAGTGGGAGACTGGGGCAAGCTTTTTTATCCTGGAGACTGATGGTCTCTCCTGTTCCTCAGTTTACACATCTCTGAAGTAGGAATCACACAGATGCCACCTTGAAGGCTTTAAGGATTTGGGTTTTTGGGGTTTTTGTTTTTGTTTGTTTGTTTTTTGAGCAGGGTTTCTTTCTGTAGCCCTGGCTGTCCTGGAACTCACTCTGTAGACCAGGCTGGCCTCAAAACTCACAGAGATCCTCCTGCCTCTGAGATGAAAGGCCCTGCTGGCTCTGATCTCCTATTTTTATTCCCTTCATTATAGTGGAGTCACTATCCCTCCCTGGGGGAATGTAGGAGCTAGCATTGATCTCAGAGATCTGTCTGCCTCTGCCTCTGGATTAAAAGCATGTGCCACCACCCAGCCACACCAACACTGGTAAGGTTTAATGAGATACCATGAGTCAGCATCTGAATGATGTAAAGATTCTACAAATGAAAGCAACCTTTTACTTCACCATGTTCAGGGAAGACAAGCTTGGGAGAACGCAGCCCTTAAAAATAGAAGAGAAGAGAACCCAGCAAGAGGCCACTTTGAGGGACTCCATGGCTTTTCCTGCCTCCCAGAGGATGTTAACTCTGCCCTATCCTCTCCTACACCTTGCCATCCTGGAAGAGGGAGAGAACTCCTGCCCAGCCATTGCCTCTCTGCACCTCTCTCTACCTACCCCTGCTACTGTCCCACAGCTACTGCTTTCCGGCTAGGAGAAGAGCCAGGCCCTGGGAGATGGGTGCACCAGCATAGCCAGTCAGCCACATCTCATTTATGCATTTGAAATGACATTGGACCCAGACACAGATGCCCAGCTGGGGTTCCCACATGTCTCTGTGTGTAAACATCCCCTGGGCCGGCTAGGTAACTCAGGCTTTTCCCTAAAAACTTGAGTCTTTCCGCAGGCCTGGAAATCTGCAAGTTTAATAAGCACCTCAGGATGGACCCAGGCTATGTGTGGGTCATGACGTAACCAGGGAGACCTCACAAGACTGTGAGGGCTTCAGAGGTAGATGTCATTTACAGAAGCAGGAGGACATGGCCAGGAGTCTCTCAGTTGTGGGCTGGCCTATCGACCCCTCAGGAAACCAAATTGCCTGGTCAAAATGTCAACCAATGGGGGAGTTGAAGAGTAATGCAACCACACACACACATGAGCCCCGATGACTGGTCACATGTCCATGGAGCCAAAAAGCTTTCCAGAGCCATGATCTAGTTGGTCAGCCTTGCTTGGAGCTGGCCAGAGCACCAGGCTCCTGTGGCAGCTGAGGTCTGAGGTTCCAGCCCCAGGCTTCTGTGATGCTCCTCTGCCCTCACGCCGAACCACCACCTGATGCTGGCTTCCACTCATCCCCTCTGCCAGTTACTTCATGACCCCCCATCCGGGGCCAGCAGCCGCCTTTGCCAGTCTCTAATCCTGTTCACAGGCTCATCTTCATAAAGTGCCTCTCCGGTTCCCACCACTCCCCTGTCCAATAACCTTCAACGGCTCCCTTCAGCCCACAGGATCAAACCTAATCCCTGTAGCACAGCTACTGGCTACTGCCTTGCTTTGCAGCCTCCTGTCCCAGTGTCCCGAGGCAGCCTGTCCATATTGCCCCAGACCATCCTTCTCGGTCCAGATCTAACCACCAATAGCCCTGGCTTGCAGCCACCTGCAAGACTGTCCTCAGTTTGCCTAGCTCCAGCCCCTACCCCAGGAACCTGTTCACCTAACAGCACAGCCTGACACATGGGGTTTCTTGTATGCTAGGCCGGATGACTTTGACCTTCTGATGCTCATACTCCTTTCTCCGGCATGCATCACTACCCCTTGTTTATCAGTGCCGGGATCAGACCCAGGACCTCTCCCATGCCAGGCAACACTGTGCCTTTCGTAGAGTCTCTTTAAGTATTTTATTATTACCAGGTGGGGGTGGGAAGCAGGGCAGGATGCACGCCCCCACAGCATGTGTGGAGGTCAGAGCACAGCTAACGTTAGTTGGCTTTCTCCTCCCACAGCGGGTTCTAGGGATTCAACTCATACCATCAGGCTTGCCACGCTTTTACCTGCGGACCCATCTCCCACACACACACCCCAAGCCTCCTGCGGCCACACAGATTCTTGGCGTCTTCTCAAAGCACTAGCTAGAGGTCCTTTCCCCTGAGAAAAGCCACTCGGAACTGACTGGTGTTATTTTCACACATATCAGCATGATGTCTCTGGACCACCCCTCGAAGTGGGATGGTGCTGTGTAGGTTCTTTGATTCCTGACATTTCTGGTGAGACAATAAGACTCAGAGAGTCTGAGGAGCCTGCTGAGGGTCACACAGCTATAGAGAACTCATGCCAGGACCCAGACCAAAAAATAGGGCTCCCACCCTTTTCCTCTGTAGTGACGGAACTCTGCTGTTGCAGCTGAGGCCTAACACATATAACCAAGCCACACACCTGCTGGGGCTCAAACTCAAAGACCTTCCAGGAGAAGCCACCAGGCAATCTTCAAGGGCCTGGCTACTACCCAGAGGACTGCATCAACCTGTTCTTTAAAGGGCATTATTACCCTGGAGTCAAGCGTTTAGTCTCAGCAGACTTTGCCGGAACTGAGATGCAGAAACGAGGTCTAGGCCAAGGTCACACATGGTCAGAAGGAAGCAGAGCTAATACTTGAACTCTGAGGCTGCAAAGTCCTATGGAAAAATCAGGCCAAGGAAGATGATTGCGGCCCGTGGTCCACAGCCATCCAGATGCCCCAGGCTCACCTAACTCTCCAGGCTGGGGAGATTTGAAGGAATCTCCAAGGATTCCAAGGATGTGTGTCAGGCAGAGTATGTGCTGGGTCCCTAAGACGAGATGTTCCCTTTTACAAGTTATTTACCTCCATCGTCGTCGTCACTGCTATTGAGAAGTGTGACTTTTAAATAAATTGTGTCTCTGCATCTGAGGGATACGTCTGTGGGAGGGTGGCTCCTAGGTGACTGCCCTGAACTCTTGCCATGTAGGCCAGGCGGACCAGTGCGAGGCTAGCCCTCTCCTTCTCCAGGGATCTGTCACTGCTCACTTATCAGTCTGATGTCCCTCAGGGGGCAGCCGCCCTGCCCGCCCCTCCGGCTCCAGGCCTGGAGGGGTGGGCAGACCAGACGGGGGCATGTGGGAGGGGGCTGAGCTTCACCGCAGGCCCCTCCGCAGTTCAAAGTGACTTGCTCAGGCGGCTGTCCCTTCAAAGGCCAGTCACAGCCTGCCTCCAGTTGCTGTAGCAGCAGTCCGGAGCCAGGAAGGTGATGCCCGGGGAAAAATGGCCCTGGGAGGTCTGTACGTGCTTGCCAGACCTCCACTGCCCTGGGTAGGAGGGCACACCCCGGCTGCGGACACCTTGCTGTATAATCCTGGGAAATCATTTTCCTCCTCTGAACCACCCTACCCTTGTTTGTCTGCAGGGCACACAGCAGATACTCAGAGCACACACGAGGGTGCTAATAAGAAACCCCACCTCAGACCCCAGGACTCTTGAGTGTGCCTCCCATCAGCTGCTTCCCAGCTCCATGACCTGGGGCGAGTCCCTCAAAGAAGTTCCTTAAGCTTGCTTCTCAAGAGCGATTTGAAGCGAAGATGGAATGACACCACGCCCGATGGAACTAGACAGGTCACAGATAAACTCCATTAGTGTTAAAACGCATCCTGCCTACTGCTAGAGCAGTCCCAGTGAGACTCAGGGAGGGCTTGGTCCAGGAGCCCACCAGCTCAAACGAACCCCAATGGGAAGGCATGGTGAGATGATCGCTTTCCAGGTCACAACCCTAGCACCACAGAAGAAACACAGAACTTTTGCCAGAAGCCATCTACTCATGATACACTAAACTCCTAAGCCAGGCTGATGCCAGGGCACCAAACCCAGCAAGGGGCAGGGAGATCCACCTTCCTAAAGGAGCTCAGCAAAGTTATCCAGTGACTCAATGCCAGGGTTCCCTGTTCAGTTTCACAGACTGGTTGTATGACCTTGGGCAAATTATCCAGCTTCTCTGTGTCTTCTAGCTTATCTGAAAACGAAAACAACAGTAGCACCTATGTCAAAACATCACTGAAGAATGGAAATCGCTCAGAGCGGTGCTTCTGGGGCTACCAGCTCTAAGCAAGTATACAGCTGTGGCTGCTGCTGCTGCAGCTGCTGCTACAGGCCCTCTGTGTCCTGCCCTGTGGCTGCTGCTGCTGCAAGCTCCCTGGGCCCTGGCCTGCCTGCTAGAATGCTGTGCAGCTGGGCGCCCTTCTGCCTCTCAGACCTGTGAAGTGTCAGCTACTGAGCCGCATCCGAGGCGAGGCTCCTGCAGATTTCAGGCTGCCGAGGGCTTCCCCTCAGCTCTGTTTCCCTAACAGCTGGAGAGTGTAGAAAAAGCGCCCAGCCCTGCTGGGCTTGTCAAAGCAGGGCTGGCTTGACTCGAACCAGGCTTGGATGGTAATTTTGTGGTCATGACAACTATTTTCTTTACATACTGCTATGGAAGGGGGAACCCCCTGCTTCCCTGCTTCTTCTTCTTTTTTTTTTTAACCTAATTGAAGACACTATCAAGCGTAAATATGCTGGCATTCTTAATAAAAACATGATGGAGGGAAATATTCAAAAGCTCAATAATCAGAAGCAATTTGTGTTGTGCGGGAAGATGCGTCGTGCCTGGCTCCCCTCCCTGACTGAGCTCCCTGCATGGCTGGCTTTTGGGCTGGCAACTTTAGACCTATGGCAGAAAATCACAAACAACAGCGGGGCTCGGAGAGAGCCTGAAAAAATATCCTGGAAAAGAAAAACACATGCCAGAGAGTGTGGTGCAAAAGTCATATTTCATGCCTGACTTTAGAGACTGTTAATAAGGATTAGAAACACTCCAGCCGCCCGCTATCAGTCAGGGCGGGGTAATGAATGCTGCTTCAGATCTCTGTGTGGGGAAAAATGGGAGAGGCAAGTGTCCCCCACGTCACAGCAGAGAGGGCTCATAACAGTGGATCAGCCCAGAGGACTGAAACCTGGCTGTGGCTTCCTGTCCCTTCTGATCTGTCGCTGGGCAGACTCGGGGATCTCTCCTAAACTGTAGCACTATAAAACTCTTATCAGGATTGGCTAATAAATATGATTAAGATAACACATCTGAAACCACATGTCCTCAGCGTGGTGTCCCACATGTGGAGGACAGATGTATTTTCCATGTGCAGATGACCTAGTCGGCGAGTCCCCTGAGGCAAGGACCCTGGGAGATGGAACTTAGAGAGGTCTTGGCAGTCTATTGGCCCTCGCAGCCCTGGCCAAGATGCTGGCCTCTCCATGACCCGCTGTGGAAATAAAGGGCCAAGTGCAGGGTGTCTGGGAGTCACAGAGAGAGAGAGAGATCATACACAGTGGCACCGTGCTCACCTGCCTCTTATCCTATAACCTCCCAGAGCTCCACAGCTCAGCAAACTTTCAGAACCGTCCTACTGGCCAGGCCACCTGTCACGAGCTCCCTCTCAGGAGCCAGGAGCCTGAGACCTCAGCCAAACATTAATGCTTTAGCCTGATCTACAGAGGACTGTGGCGTGCTGACTCCTATGTGGTATCTGCAGACCTGGTTCTCGCTTCCACTAAGGTACTTCAATGCAGGAAGCATAGTCAGGCTCCGGCTATACCTGGCCTTAATCTTCCCTTAGCTTCAAGGACTTTTTTTTTTTTTTTTTTTGGGGTGGGGGGTGCGAAGGTGGCTTTGGGGCAAGGTTTCTCTGTGTAGCCCTGCCTGTCTTGGAACTCACACTATAGAACAGGCTGGCCTCGAACTCGGAGATCCACCTGCCTCTGCTTCCCAAGTGCTGGTATTAAAGGTGTGCACCACCACCCGGCTTTTCAAGGATCTTAAAGAGATTTCAGCTGGGACATTATGCAGCAGTCCAAAGACCCTGAAGCTGTGGTCAAGCTATGTGCTATATAAGCAAGGTCTTCAGATCCTGGGTCAGCTGAGGTGGAGAGCCCCAGCTAGAGCACTGGGAAGAGAGGGGCTGTGGGCTCAGAGGTCCCATCTTGACTATAAGCCAGGCTGTGGGCCACTGCCATGGTATGAGGGAAGCTCCTTAGTTTCAAACTCAGCTTAGGCCAGACATTCAAGATTAAGCGGGGAGCGAGGGCAGACTTTCCAACCCCAGGAAAGAGTGAATGGATGAGGCGGGCAGATGGTGTTGCATGCCTTTAATCCCAGCACTTGGGGGACAGAGGCAAGTGGATCTGAGTTTGAGGCCAGCCTAGTCTACAGAGTGAGTTCCAGGACAGTCAGGGTTATGCAGAGAAACCTTGTCTGGAAAAACCAAACCACACCACACCACACACACACACACACACACACACACACACACGCACACACACACATACACGGGAGGGGAGAGGTTGGGGGGAGAAGAGAAGAAGAAAAAGAGAAAGACAGACAGGGAAAGAGACACAGAGAGGGAGGGGCATTGCATCTGGGAGGGGCATTGCACCTGAGGTGATCACTCTTAGAGTGGCATAAGCTAGCCTGTAGCTTCCCTCCCTGAATGGTCTCTGGGCTACTCAGTGCAAAAACAGCAGAGCCCTGAGCCAGTCTGGCCTGATAGATCCGTGCTGTCCTGGCCTCTGACTGATGACCACTACTTTCTGGCCCACTATTAGAGCTCTTGAGGTGGTTTCCTCCAAAGACCCAAGGCCTCTTGTCGCTTCCCAATGTGGAAGCCCCAGGCCAGGGGGGCAGACGCTGTGAGCCCAGGCGGGATGGCTGATGGGAACCATCTGCGTTGTCTTAGACTGCCCCTCTGCCCACTGTCCCTCTGAACTCGGCCGGTTCCCGCGGGCCGTTTGATGCTCCCAGGGTCACAGACCCCCGCACACAAATCACCACCGAGGGGCTGGGGGTGGGGCGGAGGCGCTGAAACCTAATCCACAAAGTTTGCTGTGGAGCAGGCTCGCTCCTTCCCCCTGTGCTTAACGCCCCCTCCCTTCCCAAACAAGCCTTATTTTTTTTCTTGCCAAAAAAACAAAAGTTGGTATCAAGTGTTTCGAGGGAGAAAGCCTCCCCCTCAGCCCCCAATCCCTTGCTAAGAAAAAGGGCCTGCCGCTTGGCTGAGCCAGGGATTGCAGAGGGGCTCAGGAAAGGATCCTGGGAAGTTAGCCTGAAGTTATCAGGACCATTGGTCCTTGGTTGCCACATTGCCTACTGGCCAGATCCTGTGCCCCTGTGGTTCTAGTCTTCTGGCATCCAGCTCCCTCCTCCATTGATTCTCTTGGTCCCAGCGCAACCAGAGATTGGAGCATTTTACCCTGGCCCTCTCCCACTCCATGAAACAGTCCCAGCCTGTCCCCTTTGAGAGAGAGAGAGAGAGAGAGAGAGAGAGAGAGAGAGAGAGAGAGAGAGAGAGAGGTCCTATTCTCAGCCTGAGGCTGGGCTCGGCAGGAGAAGAGTCTGACATGGTACTACCCCACCCTGCCTATGGGTTCCTGGCACAGCCAAAGAGCTTAGGCAAGAGGCTGGGATCCGAGCATGAGACACGGATTCCTGCAAAGTTCCTTTCTGCTCTTAGGACTCTGAGGCCTTGGGGCTGCAACCCCAGGGGCCGTGGACAGTGTTCCTGGGGGGAGGGGGCAAACAAGACCTCGGGGAGCATACCATGCCAAGCTGTTTTTAGTTGCTGGGTATCACTTTTACTTTTTCGTCGTTGTTGGGTTTTGTTTTGTTTTTCGGTGGGTTCGCAGCCCCGGGAATCACCCTTGCCCGCTGCTTCTACTGCGAGGCTCAGGGTTCCCCACGGTGCCCAGAAGTTGCTAAGTCCCTGCACTCTGGCTGGCCTGGGTGACCACTGTGCTACAAGGGGGAGCCGAGGTCGGGCTGAACCTGCACAGGGGTGGCTGGACTGGGGGCTGATGGAAAGGTAGCTGCAGTGGAGAGTGAAGGCGCCAGCGGCCAGGCTGAGAAGAGAGCGGGTTTCTGCGGGGGTCGGACAAAGGAATTTGGCCTCTGAAGAAAGGGTCTGGGCTCACAGCTGGGGATGCCAGCCTCAGACCTGCGGGAGTTTCAGGATTAGCCCCTAGAACCTAACGAAATCTGCCCCCGGGAGGACCCTCATCTGCACTGCAACTCCACTTTTGGCTCTATCAGACTTGCCTTGACCAGGGTGAGAGCTGCATGCTCTTCCTTACTGTTCGTAGGGCTACGTCCCCATTTCCCAGATGCCACCGAGCGAGGCTTCCATTTTTGTCTTTCCTCTGCTGTTCCTCTTAGCCGGCTCAAGGGGCCCTCGCCACTCCTAAACGAAAAGCTGGTCGTGGGGGCCCTGGGGCCCTCCCAGGCCCCCCTCCTCCGGTCGCCCTCGGAAGGGGTGGAGGGGACACGGTTGTAAGGTGTTCAGCCTCTTTTCTCTGCTTGACATGAATAAGGGGATTAAGGCGGCAGGTTTCCGTCGGTCACTCGGTGGGACAAAGGGCCCCACGGCTGGAGCGGTCAGCCTCTGATTAAACGCCAGAGCCTGTCACTCAGCGCCGGGCTAGGTACTTGTGTTCCTGACCTAATCTTATTAGAAGATAAAACCAGAGAAATCCTTTTTCATAATGAAAAGTTACATTTAATGGCTGCACTCGTCCCCCACACCCTCCCGGGCCCTTCCCGCCTTCCCGGTTGCTGTTGGATATAGCTCGCCTGTAATTGGCATTTAAAGTACCAAGTCCGGGAGAAAAACGGGGTTTAGGGTTTTTGTAATCCCCCTAAACTGTCTTTGTTTGAAATCTCCACAGATACAAGTCTGTTAAGGGTAAATATTTGTGGATTGATACGACCACACCCCCACCCCCGCAAGCCAGATCTGGAAGGGGGGAGCCCCCTCCAGCCCCGGCGCTGGTGCCCGGGGAAGGGGGCGCGCGGCGGGCGGGCGGGGGGAGCGGGCCTGCGCACGCAGCCGCGCTGGGAACTCGTCGCCGGCCCCGGGAGGAGAGGGTCTCCGGGCATGTGGCCGGCGGGGTGGGGAGGGGAGCCGACACGCTCTCCCTCCCGTGTTCGGTCCCCTACATCACCAGCCCTCCCCGCCGGCGGGGCCCCCGGGGGCTCCGGGGCGCGCCACCCCCACCCCGCGCCCCGTCCCACCGGGCGCCCCGGCCCCGCGAGCCCCAGGCTTCCGAGAGCCCCTCCGCCGCGGAGGGCCCCGGGGGCCGCGCGGGGCCCGGGCCGCGGCCCAGCCCGTCCGCGCCGGATCGGGTTCCTTCATAAATCAGCGGCCGGGTGAAAGGCTGCGCGTTAGAAAGGGCAGGGCCGTGTGCGCGTATTAGAGCGCGCGGCTCCCAAATCCGGGCTAAACCCCTGGTGACACTGAAATTCATCAACCGCCGCCAGCGCCCCGGCCCCGTCCGCCCGGGAGCCCGGCAGCCTGCGCGGCGGCGGCCCGCTCCCGGGGAGAGGCGGCTTCGGGCGGGCGGGGCGAGGGGAGCGCCCGGAGCGCCGCGCGGGCCCCCGAGCCGCGGGCCAGCCTCGGCCAGCCCGGCTCTCCCCTCGGGGAAGGAGTTATTCTAACCTTTCTGTCCTCTGGTCAGGCCTGGCCTCTCAGCAACACTCCACCCCGACCCTTCCGCGCCCGGTGCACTGAAGACAAGTACCCGGCCTCTGGGGCTTCGGCAAGTCAGGACGCGGGGATGCGGGGATCTCCGAGAGGGAGGGAGGCCCTCGGGGGTCCCTCACCCGCAGCTGCAGCTGGGAGCACCGAGTCAGCGGCCTCCGCCGGGGCTCAACAGGTACCACTCCTTGCTAGAAGCTGTGCCACCGCAGGCCCGCTGCGCTCGGCCCCTGCTCTGCTCTTGCAAAGTTCACAAGCACCGGTCAAGCCCCAGAGCGTCACAGAACACGGTCCCGTCGAGCCTGCCGGCCACGCCGGCCATCCACAGCCGCCCGTGGTGGGAAACATGCATATTCCTTTCTCAAGGGATCCGGACGTGGGCCCCAGCCCTGGGTAAGAAGCGGAAGGGTGGCTGCACTCCATGAGCCTCCCACGCAGGGCAGACGGCGCGGACCAAGCGTTCCTGCCTCCGGCTTCCTTCCCAGCAGGAAGGAAGAAAACACCTCCGGCATTGACCTGAGTGCCCCGTCCAGACTGGCACCTCTGCGTTTGCTTCACTTTGTTCTAAAAGCAACCCTGTGAGATGGGACCTGTCATCCCCATTTCACAGAGGAGGAAACTGAGGCTCAGACTCTGGCCCTAGTCAGTACAGGATGGTTAGGGTCTGTATCCCACAGCTGCGCTTACCAGCAAACTTGCTCTTTTTCCTTCCTTCCTTCCTTCCTTCCTTCCTTCCTTCCTTCCTTCCTTCCTTTCCTTTCTTTCTTTTTCCTTCTTTTCCTTCCTCCTCTTCTCTCTCTTTTCTTCTTTCTCTTCCTTCTCTCTTTTCTTTCTTTCTCTCCTTCCTTCCTTCTTTCCTTCCTTCCTTCCTTCCCTTTCTTTTCTTTCTTTCCTTCTCTTCCTTCCATCTCTTCTCTCTCTTTTCTTCTTTCTCTTCCTTCTCTCTTTTCTTTCTCTTTCTCTCCTTCCCTCCCTCCCTCCCTCCCTCCCTCCCTCCCTCCCTCCCTCCCTCCCTCCCTCCCTGTTGAGACAAACCCTTGGCTCAGAGCTCAGTCTACTCTTACATCCCAGCCCCCTGATCTCCACCCTGGCCTGAGCTAGGATCCACACCAGATGGCCCAGGTAACTGCTGCCATTTCAGTGCCACTATGCAATCCACAGGTGGGGAAAGGGAAACAGTCCAGCTCAGCTGCTCCTACTTTCCCGCCAAGGCTAGGGAAGCACCCACAGAGCGGAGAGTGGGGAGCTGGAGACCCAGGATGGTGGGAAGCATCTCCCCATCTTTGTTCATGTAAGCAGCTTGCTCCGCTCCCCTGGAGGGCACTTCCACTACTTAGGCAGGCCTGAAAACTAGCTCTTCCTTCTCTGCCAGGCAGCAATCAGCAGTCTCCCTATAGCCCACCCCGTGTGTGTGTGTGTGTGTGTGTGTGTGTGTGTGTGTGTGTGTGTGTGTTTGACTCTTTTCAGCACAGGCCAGCCAGGAAGCAAACACCTTTGTTTCTTATAGAGCTAGATTCCAGGAATGAGGCTCCCCCCCCCCTCCAGCCACACACCAAGCACAGGGACAGCCAGGTGCTCTGCCATCAACCGGTACCGAAGTACTGGGGCCTCCGGGACAGTCCAGGGTCACATGGGGCCAGGTACCCCCTGAGGTCCTTCTCCCCTCTGTGAGTGTACATAAGCTGAGTCCCCCATCCTCCTTCAGGGCCCTCCAGGGTCAGCGGGGCAGGCCCAGGGGGCTCAGCGGTGGAGCTGAGATGGAGACAATGTTGCCCTGAGAATAACAAAGGAAGGGCTCACGTGAGAATTTATTTGTACTGATTAGGGCCAAGCAAAAGGTAAAGACCATTGAGGAAGTGCTGTCAGCCAGGCCTGAAACCCAAGAAAGATGCCGTTGGGAGCACAGTGGCCTCTTATGCCCCACCACTCCACGCCACAGCGGTAGTTAGAGCAAACACAGGCCCGTCACTGCCGGTCACTTACACCTTCCCCTCAAATTACACAAACTTTGAAACATTTTTCTAGAAGAAGATGGATGCTTCAGGAGACTTGAGGTCAAGGCTGGGCTGTTTAAAGTATATTATTAACAAATAAACATTTACTGCAGGGGGAAAAAAAGAAGAGGAGGAGGAGAAAAACTCTATAGGCCACCAGGGAACCAAATCATGTTGCTTTTGGCATCAAATGACAGGAGACATTTATGACATGAATGGAGAGCACCAGAGGCTCATGGAAAGGCAGCCGTCTGCCACTTCACTTCCCCTGCCTTCGGAATCAACTTTTTCAGCCCTCCCCACTCCTCCGCTATTACCATCACCTCTCCACTTCTGACCGCGGTGGCCATAAATATATATAATTTGGATTTTGCTCTTTGCTGCCATCAACACAGAATCTGGGGGTTGTGGAGAGCGAAAGATCTCTGGCTGGGCCAGTCAGAGAGCCAAGGACCTGGAGTCCTTGGTAGGGCTGACTGAAAGTTCAGGGGCTGTGCAGATCAGCCTTTCTGCCGCTATACCCAAGCCAAGGACCGACTGTGGTGGCCAACAAATTGGAAGTTACAACTCATGCCATTGGGAGTGTCCTCTGTCCTTCCACCAAAGTGATGCCAAAGCTAACGGGCTATGTTGGCTTGTGTTTTTTTTTTTTTCCTTTCTCTCTCTCCCCTCTTCACCTACTGTCTGTCTCTGTCTCTTTCAAAAACCTGCATAGTCACAATACAGTCCCCCACCCCTTACTTCCCTGGAGCTATTTTAGCCCATCACAAACAGAAACCTCACAGGGCCACAGAGCCTGAGTTGGTGTGTGTGTGTGTGTGTGTATGTGTGGTGTGGTGTGTTCTAACCTCTGGAATGTTCTTCCACCTTTAAGTCTATCTTCCTTCTAAGTCCCTGGATCTCTTCTCCACATCCCTCCTCTTCTAGATCAGCCTTGCTGATGTAGGCTGAACTTTCTTGTCTGATGTTTGAGTCAAAAACAAAAACAATATTCTAGGACAGTTCTTCAGATATGAAATGAAATTATTGAGTATGCTTCCCCAAGCACTATGTAGGCCTTGGGGAGGCCTGTTGTTTCCCCAGTGGAAATCCTGCTTCTCTGGGGCAACACAGGCTCCCAGGAAGAACCACGCACCAGCCCAAGATGCCAACGCAGTGTTGGCATCTGCACCCACCCTCACAGTCAGAAGTTTCTCTAGCACTGAAGCCGCGGATGAAGCCGCTGTCAGACGAAACACCCGCTGAAGCTCCACCAGGGGCCCTTTGGAAGCCACTGTGCAAGGTGATGTCATCACGCTCAGTAGCCACAAGGGCTGGAGGTGGGCTGCCACTTAGCCGAATGATGGGCTGGGAGGTGAACCTGGCTCTCACTTGGTGTCTAATGCTCTTTTTTTTTATGGCAGAGGCAGCCAGGACCTTCACAAGGTCCTCCCAGGAAAAGGGGATGGTTTCTGTGGGAATGGCGCTGACCTGCTTGGGGAGCTTGTGCCAGCCTGGTTTGGGCAAGAAACCTGTCGGCAGTCTGGAGAGTATCTTTAGAGACATGGCATTCCCTGCAACTGCCCCCCTCCCCGGGACAACAATAATTTACAACACTCCCAGGCAGGCAGAGCCTCAGGTAGATGCCTGGTGGCTGTGTGTCCCTACGCTTGGCACGAGGGCAGGAAGGGATGGACCCTCCAATCACATCCTAGACCCTCAAAGCCTCGTCCCCCACTTGAGGAAAATACTGCAAACAAATAAGGCCGCGGCAGCCCAGAGCCTTGGGAATAAAGGGTGAGCCAGGAGTCGGGCAGTGAAAAATGCTTTCTTTCAGCCCCAGATGCCTGCGCGGCAGGAAAGCCTTCCCCTCACCTCCAGCCCACAGAGGAGGTGCTGGGGTTAAATACACAGGCTCCCTCCAAGGAACCAGGGAGCCCCGGACTGGCGCTGCCAGCGGGCGCCCTTCAGCCCTTGGGGCTCCAGAGAGAACACCCCAGGCCCACTCCTAAGGCAAAGCATTGGCTTCTTTTTCTAGGCAGGTTTCTGGAGAGACCCGGTCCCCCAGACAGTGGGCTACGGTGCCTGCAGCTCTGAAATTAGTCTGATACGGTGGTGAAACTTGCAGGCTAGGTCCCCACTGTCCAGCGGGTATTGATGGCCAGCGGTACAGCAGAACATCCAAGCTGGGAAACGAAACCCAGGAGCGAGGGAGGACAGGGAGGCTGCTGGGTTCGTGCCACAGATCCTGCATTGACAACAAGCTGTCCCTGCTCCCGAGGCCGAGGTGAGCCTCCCGGTCCAGGAAAGCCTTTTCCTGGGTAAACACTTCCGAGGAAAAGAATGTGCTGGGAAGCGCCGGCTGAGTCACTTGCGGAGAAATGTTTTAAAAACCATCCCGGGACTCAGAAAGCTTTCCACCATCCTCCCCCCACAAAGTCATTGCCTGGACGTCCCCTTCTGCCGCGGAAGGGTCCCCTACCTGGGCGGACTAGCCCAAGGCGTTCCCTGTGCCCTCAGCAGAGCCTGGGAGGTCGCAACATCCGAGGCTTTGGGTACCGGGGCAGGCCCCTTCCGAAAGGGGGGACGAGCTCCGGGCAGGAGCCCCGCGTCCCGCGAGCACAAAGGCGCCCGCGCGCACGCCCACCGTTCCCCAGACCCCAGCCCGAGCTGCCCTACAGGCCCTCACGCTCCATTGTGTGACAGATTTTTGGACTCTCCCACCGACCCTCCCCACTTCCGGAGCCTCCTGCAGGAATCCGCCACCTCCTTAGGACAGAAACCTTTTCCAGACGAGCGACCGGGGAGAGTGAGTGACAGTCGGCAAGAAAAGGGAGTTACATAATTCGATTTCGCCAAAACTGCCAAGAAAAACAACATATATTGGGCAGGGAGGCTGTCATTTTTTCCCCCCTCATAGTTTCTTCGGAGGAAGACAAGGATCTGCGTTCGGGATTTTTGCGAAGGCCGCGCGCTTTCCCGGGTTCTAACCCGGTTTTCTATTCGAAAAAGGGCCGCGGTCTTGGGTCCCCCTGACCTTTGAAGGAGTCCCCGAAATGCACACAAGGACAGGGGGAAAAGGGAAAGTTTTCAGTTTGCAAACAAAAAACATCCCGGTCCGGCGGCCCGCATTTTCTTTACCCCGCCAGGCCTGTGAGTGGGTTTTTTTTTTTTTTTTAATCAATTGTCCTAAGTGTGCCCAATAGCCAATTAATCACCCCTGTGGTGCGTAAAACAACCTCCCGCTTCTGGGTGCCCGCTGTCGTTGAGAACAAACCGAAAGGAAGAAGACACAGTAAAAACAAAACAAAAAATAGTAACCTCTTCACAAGGGCCGGCTTTGCCCCTTTTACAAAAGTTGTGTGTGTGTGTGTGTGTGTGTAGGCGGGGAGTGCTGTAAATCTCCCAGTGCCGAGGAGGCACACACTCAAATGAAGAAAGCACGCCCCTGTCCCCATTTGCCTTCATTCTCGTCTGAAAAGCATTTGTGCACACATGATATAAATATGCATCTGAGATTCTCAAAAAATCATGAATAAAATATATATATTTTTTATTGTGTAAAAGAACATTGTTTCCGTGCGAGTTCCTGGGGCCTGGCTGATCTCCTGCTCCCTGCAAAATGCTGCCAGGGGACCCTGGGGATTTGTTCCCAAGATTGTCTTGATAACCGCTACCCCGCCCAGGCACACCAGGAGGCCAGCCTATAGCTGATACTTAATTGTCATTATTGTTGGAAAGAAGGGACGGTGCAGGAGGGACAGGGAAAGCAGGGGAGAGGTTAAGGCTGATCCTCCTTTCCCCAGGCCTTCTCCAGGAGCACACACTGAAAACTCAAAGACCGGAGTCCTGGGGACTAAATTCCTGGCCGGCACCTGGAGTTTGCACCTAGGTAGCGGCTAGCTCTTTAGTGATGTTTTTCTTTTCTTTCAAAAACAAATATCAGTGGGACAAAGCAGCTGCAAATGTTTAATTGTTTTGTAAAGTGGGGAGGCTGGTGGCTCGCCTCTCTAAGGTGAAACCCGGCTGCCGTTGCTATTTTGTGGACGAGCCAGAACGACCAGGGAGGTGTCTGCGCCCTCTTTTAGGAGAAGTCCCATAACGACCCCAGGGACAACTATGTGCAAAAGGCTGCAAAGTCTTCCCAGCGTTACATTTTTGAAGAGCCACCCCAAAGTTTCGGAGGTTCCTTTTTCACTTTCCCAGGCCTCTGGGAAAGAACCGCGTTTGGGGCTGCTGAGGTCAGTGGCTAAGCCGGATTCAAGTGGTTCTGCCAGAGCCTAGCCAAGAGTATTTGCCATAGAGGGGCGGCCTGCGACACCCAAGTTCCCAGCCATTGCCACCCCACTTTATCTGTGCTGCTGGGCGCGCAGCTGTGGGCGAACTGCCTAGTGGCCTTTCCTCCGGGAACTAGAGCTCCAGGGCACGGACACAGGACAGATACCAACGACGTGGATGTGCCTAAACCCGGGGAAAAACACACAGAGGGACAGGCCTACACCACTGCGTTACAGGACCAACAAAAGAGCGGATCCTCGGAACCCGCCCCAATTCTCGCCCACGAACACTCCGCCCTACCTCAGCCACCAGAAAGAGTAAGGTGCAAAAAGCAGTCCCTGTCAGCTTCCCAGTTCCTGGGAACACCACCGCGGCCAGCCACCGAGGCCCTCCTAGGCTGCGCTCAGAGGGCTCAGCTGCCCCTCTCCATGCCAGACCCTGGATTCGGAGACTGTACGTTGGCTGCACTCGCTGCCTGGCACATTTAGCCCTCCAAAGGCTCCCGCACTCAGAGACCACACCGGTCCAAAGCGGCCCGAGCAGCCCCATCCAAGAAGCCTTTCTGGGCACCACGGGCACGCTTGCCTCTGCCACCTCACCCCCAGGACCCCCACGCCCTCCTTCTCACAGAGGCTCCCCACGGCATCCCCCACTGCCACTGCACTTCCAGGTGTATGAACGACCCCCAGGCAGGTCACAAGAAACAGCCTGTATCTGCTGAGGTCTGTCCCCAGCCTCCAGCCGGCCAGATCCACAGTGCCCGGCCGCTTAGCCTAGTAGCCGGCAGGTAAGGCTCAACCCGTCTTTCCAGGATCAACCTCCCTTTGCTACAAGAAAGGCAGATGGGGAGGCCTGACTCCTGCCAGCGACTCCAGCTAGAATCCCTGGGCTGCGGCTTCCCAGACAGACTGATTCTCCAGCTAAGAAAAATCGTCAGGGCAAAATTCCCGTCTGGAACGGTTTAGGAAGATGGGCACCCATTTCTCTTTCCCAGAGAACCAAAGTGCAGCAGGGAGCCGGGCAGAGCGGGGGTCTAGGGAGAGCCCTGTGCCGCAGCCGGGGATCAGCACCCACCTCCCGAATCCAGGAACCCCCAGACGCTCTCGGACTGGGAAAAACACAGCCGGGCTTGTCTCTCTAAAGCAATGCCTTTCTTGGAAAATAGACTCTTGGTCCCCATCGCAGGCCCTAGCAAGGCCAAGCCCTTTCCCAGGACCAGCATCCCCTCCACCGGTCCGCCCGGGGCTTTGTCTCGGACCCCAAATTCAGTCGCTCGGCGCAGGTTTCCGGGACAACAGACGGCACCGAGGGGCGGCCCACCAGCGTCGGCTGGGGATGCGGCGGGTCGCCCCGGCCGGGAGCCCTGGGCGCTGGGGCTGCGGGGCCCAGCGGAGCGCGGAGCCGGCCGCCGAGCGGCGCGGGCCCTCCTGGCCAGGCCGGGGTGCCGGTGGGCGGCGGGGTGGGCGAGGGGGCAGGGCGGGAGGCTTACTGTTGGTAGTCTTGTTTGCAGTAGAGTTTGCGATCCCGGAAGTAGCAGCTGGTGGTGAGGGCTTGCTGACACGCCGCACACTGCAAACACTCCTCGTGCCAGGACGACTCGTTGACTCGCATGAGGAAGCGGTCGGAGATGGGCCGCTGGCAGCCCTCGCAGACGGCGGCGGGGTGCGGGCAGTCGGAGCCTGCAGCGCGCGGGGCGAGAGAGCCGGGCCGTCAGCGCAGACGCCGGGCGCGGACGGCCGAGCGGCGGGGGCTCGGCGCGGGGTGGCCGGCGGGGACCCCGGCGGCGGGGACGCTCTCTGGTGACACGCCCCACGCGGCCCACAGAGCCTCCTGCCACCCGGGTCCGCGGTTTGGGTGGACCCGGGGAGACACACACGTATTTTCTCCTTCCAGGGCCCCCTTCCCCGGTGGCCTGACAACTCTCTCAGGCGACAGCCCGGTCTCCCACCCTCCCTGCCGCCCGCTGCCCACCCCGGCCCCGTCCAGGGCAGCGGGTCTAGAACCCAGACCCGGGGAGGAGGAAGGCGCGAGCGACAGCCGAGGCCGCTCAGTCCTCCGTGTGGGGTGGCGTCCCCGGGAGGTGGATCCTTAGGGTGGCCCGTCCGGGGGTGCGGACCCCCTCCCCGCGTCCCGAAAACCCGGTCCCTCCACCCTCTGGCCCTCAGAGCCGCGTCCGCACAGCGGCAGGACGGCCCTACCCCCCTGCCCGGGACCGCTCGGGGGCTGTGACCCAGCACTCACCCAGCAGCACCCCGAGGGCGGCGGGCCCCGGGCGCAGGGCGTGCTCCTCCATCTTGATGCCGTCCAGCATCTTGGCGCAGTCCGTCTGTCCGCGGGGGAAGCACCGCTCCAGGGACTCGGGACCTGTTGCTATATCCATGGGACGCGGGGCGCTCCGCGGGCCTGGCCGGCTGGGCCCGAACCCCCGGCCCGCTGCAGCCGGGGAGGCGCGGCGCCCGCGGGATCGGGGCCGCCCGCTGCCCCGGGGCGAGCGTGGAGCGGCGGCGGCGGGCTGGCCCCGGGCCCCGGCGTGGCGCGGGCGGGCGGGCGGGCGGGCCCGGGCGCCTGGCAGCTCGGCGCGCCGCGCCCTCCCGGCCCCTCGCAGCCACGCGCGCCCGAGGCTCGCCTGTCACCTGCCTGCCAGCCCCGGGTCCCGGCTGCGGCGGCGGCGGCGGGCGGGCGGCACGAGGAGCCGCGGCGAGGAGGAGGAGGAGGAGGCGGCGGCGGCGGCGGCGGCGGCGGGCGGGGGAGGGGGCGGGGGTGCAGGGGCGGCCCCGCGGGCTGGGGGGGGCGCGGGCCACGCAGCGGGGTCCCGGGCGGGGCGCAGCGGGCCGCGGGGCTCCGGGCGCGCTCCCCGCACTACTCCAGTGCCATGGTGCGCCCGAGGAGCCGCTCGGTTTAGAGCCGGGGCCGGCGGCGGAGGGATACTCCGGCCCGGAGCCGCCTCACCCCTCCTCAAACTTCCTGACATTTGAACTCATTGGTGCGCCTGGTATCACTGCGCCGGGATGAGCCGGCGGCTCCACGTCAAATAGTGCCGTCGCCTCCCCCCTCCCCGCGGGAGGGCTCCCCGCGCCCCCGGCCTGCGCCCCGCGCCCGACCCGCCGGCCTGCCCACCCCCGGCAGAAGTTTGGGAGCCATCGGAACACAGCCTGCGCCCCAGCCCTCTCGGAAATTTGATTTCGGAGTTGGGGGAAATCAGGCTCCTCTTTTCTTTTTTTCTTTCTCTCTTGCCTTTTTTATTATTCATATTTTTGTTAAAAAAAAAAAAAAAACACCAAACAACAAACAGAAGAGCCCCAGCGTTCAGAGGAGTGGCCCCGGGCGAGGCCAGACCGTGAGGACGGCGGGGAGCGCAGCGACTCCTCCGGGGGCCGGCGCCAGGCGGGAGCCGCTGCTCCAAACCCGGACTTGGCGGAGGTAGGTGGCGGGGGCCGAGTTGCTGTCCCCCCCCCGAAGGCGGGGCCTGCACCGGACAGCTGGGTGCGCAGCCAGGCCCCGGGATCCGGGGATGGGGGAAGCATCAAATGCGGGCAAGGGCCGCTGGCCCCCCGGTTCGCCGAGGGGAGCCCCGACCACAGGCGGGGTGCAGAGGGGCTGGAGTTTGAATGGGAGGTCCCGGAAAGCCCAGGCCTGGCGGAAAGGGGGGGGAGTGAGCTGAAGGGGTCCCCCAGATTCAGGATGGGGGGACAGTGGGTGAACTAGGACGGTCAGGCCCGGGTTGAGAGCAAAGGAGTGCAGGACGATCTAGCGGGCCGGGAAGGGGGTCTGGGCTCCCTGACGGGGGCAGCGGGCGAGGGCTGGGCCTCCCAGGCCTCGGAGGGGAGGTGCAGGTAAGAAGCGGGAGCCCGGGGATCTAGGCGCCGAGGCCTCGAGCGGCGCGGCTCCGGTCGCCCCAGGGAAATGGGGGTGACCCTGGAACCCGTGCCCTTTCCCTGTGGCCAAGGGGCCTGCCTGGCCAGGGGTAGGGACGACGCGCTGGCCAAGTGGGCCTCTGCAGCGGGCGGCGCCAGGCCAGCGACCTGCGGCTGGCCGCTCCAGCGAGCCTCCGGCCTCACACCCTCGAGGAAACTGGAAGGCGTCGCGTCGGGGACACGGGGTACCACCCCCGCGCGAGTTTCGTCCTGGGATAACGGGAGGGATGGCGCGGGGGCCCCAGGACGGGAGCTAGCCGCCCCCCCCCCCCCGGAGCCCCTCCGGCCGCGGGGCAGCGGCGCGAAGCCGGGGCGGGGATGGAGGGCACGGAGGGCGGGTCCCCTGACCCCGCTGGAGGCGAGAGGGCGGGTCGGATTTGGAGGCTGCGGGAGGCTCGGTCAGAAGTGGCCCCCTGTGCTCGCCCCCCCCCGGGGCCCCCGGCTTTGTGGAGGATTAGCGGTCACCGCCCCACCCCAGTACCTGCCTGCGTGTCGGTGGGTATCCGGGTGTGCCTGTGCGTGTCCCGCTCGGCTCCGGACGCCGAGGCTACTGAGTACTTGTGTCCCTGGGAACGTCACGTTTTGTGTTTGTGTGTCCTGGCGACAATCCGGGCAGTGGGTGTCTCTGCGTCGTGCGCACCTCTGCAGACCTTCTCGCGCCTCGGTGTCGTGTTTTCGCACGTCTTTGTGTGTGTCCCCATGTCTGTGTCCCTGCGAGGATGTGTGCGCCTTTGTGTGCGCCCTGGCTCCTGGAGCCCGCCTGGGAGATTTTTCTCTAGTGTGTACCCGAGTTACCTTTGTGCTTCTTTTTGTCCCCCCGCCCCGCCCCGGGTTCCTGACTCGTTCTGTGTCGCCCGGAGGTTTTTCTTTCTCTGGCTTTGTGTTCCCCGTGTTTCTCGCCTCCTTTTGTGTGCGTCTGTCTCCCGGAGCGAGGGTCTGTGGGTGTGGAGTTTTCCCCCACACACCCTTCGCCCGCTCGGCTTTACCCGGTGTGGGAAATCTTAGGCTCTGAGCGGTGAGGCTGGGCAGAGGCCTGGGCCTGGGCCGCCTTCCCTAGGTATCTGGGCCCTGGCGCTCAGCTGCGGGAAGAAGCCGGCCGGGCAAGGCTTGCAGAGCCGGGAGGCGCCGAACCGCGCGCCGGGCCGGCGGGCCCGCCGGGTGCGCTCCGCCCTCTGCTGGCCACAGCGTGTCCCTGCACCCACCGCGGGGCGCCGTGAGCAGGGGAAAAGCCCCGCTTCCAGGCCCCTACCTTGGCCATCTCCTTGAGGCTGAATAGACAAGTATTTTCTGGGTCTCAAACCCTGAAGACGCACCCTGGACCCTAAGAAATCCGTCAGTGTTCCACCCCCATCCCCATTCCCCCATCCCCCCATCCCCGCGCTCCCTGTGCCTGGCCATCTCTAGTCCATCCCTCTCCGTCTCTCTTTAGCTGAATGGAGGCCCGTGCGGCCTGGCCTCTGAGACTTCTCCGACCCTCTGGCTGGCGTTCGGGACCAGGTCTGGGCCTATGGCTATGTTTGCTGCGCGTCCTGCAGGGCTCGAAGCCAGGGCTCAGCGCCGAAGACACACCTGTAGCCCCCCATTTGGTGCATGGCTGATGCAGTTATTGACGTCTTTCCCTGCGCCCCTGTCCAAGCCGCAGCCCTGGGCCCGGCCCGGCCCCAGCCCGGCCCCAGCCCGGCTGCCAGAACCGTCGGCAACTGAGCCCAGCGCTCCCTGGCTGCACAGTGAAACCAGGCTTCCGTCGCTCGGTCGTGTGGCTGAGGATGCTCTGTTCGCAGCCTTGATCCCTCCTCCGCGCCCGTCTCCTTCTGTCCGTTCTCCCGGGTTTGTAGGCCTCTGTCCCTGTCCTTTGTCCTCACTTCTCAACCCGAGTTGACTCTCGCCGCTCCTCCCTCCCTCCCAGCCGCTTGCAGTCGTCCGCGTGTCTCCGGAGCATCGCGAGGATGCTTGGCCTCTCAGCCTCCGCGGAAGAATAAAGTACAGAAGGACAGCGGCCTAGGCCCGGCGCCCACTGTTCTCCGCGGGCCTCGAGCAGCTCCTGGCTCGGCGGGAGCTCAGCCTCTCGCTTCCCTCCTGGCGATCTCCCACCGGCGGCTCTGAGGCTCGCAACGCTGGCGGCAGATCGCTCCGCGCCCCGTCCAACGCGGGATGCTCGCTGCTTGCAGAATCCACTCCGGATTCTTTCTACCTGAGTAACAACGGCGGAGGCCGGCTGCCAGCAACCGTGGGACCGCAAAAAAACAAGCAGGAGGGATCTGGGCTCTTCCTGCTCCCGGAGGCGCGCAGCTCCGGAGCCCCGATCCTTGTAGCTTAGGATCTCACAACCTCTCCCGGTAGTGACCCGTCTCCTACGAGCGGGGATGGGAGGGAGGGGGAGGGCTACACCAGTGAAAACCCAACCATTTCATGCTTCTAACCAGAGTCCGACAGAGAGAGAGAGAGAGAGAGAGAGAGAGAGAGAGAGAGAGAGAGGCCCTCCAGGTTCATCCCTGCTGGAGTCTCAGAGCCCAGCAGGGATGAAGCCCGGACCGCGACGTTGGTCTTTCTGCTTTGCTGCAAGAGCCGGGGCCACGAAGCACCCAGGCCCACCGCACGCTCCCCCAGGCTAATGGAGCCTCAAGATCTATGGCCTCGCTGAACCAAGAGCTGTCCCAAGCCGTGGGCCACGGCTCTCCGGGAGAAGACTCGGTCGACCCCAGGTCCCTGGTGCTGAAGAACCCGCGAACTTCGAAGCGGAGCAAGGGCGCGCCCAGTGCTCAGCAGAGCATTTCCAACCAGGCACTATTCCGAGCGAGCGAGCATGAGACAGTCACTTCCCACCGCCTACGGAAGGGCACCTGAGGGCTTCCTGTGCTGGTGAAGTTCTCCAAAAAGCCTGGGGGCTCTTGAGGCGGATGAGAGAGGGGTGCCAGGGTTTGCCGGTGGCCAGTGTGTACTAGGCGGAAGCGAGTGAAGTCTCTCAGCCCTCCGACAATCCCCACTCCGGCCATTAGCCTGGGCCATTAGTGCTGGGCTTGTTCCACATGTCAGGAAACCAGGCTCCTTCGTATCCAAAGGCAGTTCTTGGGGAGGCCCTCCCAGGACTGGGTGGCCCAAAGCCGAGTCTCCCACTGGCCAGGCAATGAATAGGGACAGGAAAATGGCAGGTCTCAGGAAGCTCCCAGATCTACTCTCAGGGTCTGCTTAGGAGATGTCATGGTAGACCTGTCCCTCTGCCCCTCAGTGTTCCCAGTGTTCTCAGTCTGTGCAGTGGATGTTAAACAGAACAAACAAGCAACAACAACAAAACCATTGCTCTTCATGGGTTGCTGGGAGGGAGACAGGGAAGTGCCCATGGCTCAGTCTAGGGCTATTTGATGGATCCTTGTATTGGAGTGGAACAGACACAGAGGACTCTTCCTTCTCTTCCTCTTCCTCCTCTAGAGCCAGAGGGAAAACAGACTTGTCTCAAAGGCAGTTCGATCTGGTCTCTTCCTTCCCTCCAGGACAGGTGAAGTCTCCACTGCAGGTTCCCGTGTCCACAGGAGACTCTGGCCAGTGTCTGGGCACCCATCACAGACAGCTCAGCCTTCTCCACTCGCTCTACCATGAAACCTGGGGCTGAGAGCAGCTAGCACGGAGAGTGGGAGCTAGGAGAGGTGATAGAATAAAATATATATATATATATAAAACAAACCCACAAGGAGGAAACTCCTGTTAGAGACTATGATGCACGTGTTCCCTGTGTTACGTTGCTTTTGCCAAGCACTTTCCTTAAGAACCTCTGCATTTCTTGCCAAATGGATGGTCTCAGCATCTTTAAGATTGAGGGGCTCCCCAAACCAGGACAGGAACCAGAACAAAGAGAGGGTTGAAGGACCGCGTTTGGAGCCATAAAAGCCTCATTAGGACCTCGAGAATAAGTCACAGAATCGGACACAAATTCACAAAAGCCAGGGAGTGGATCCGTCTCCACCCTGAGGGTCCGTGGGCTGAAGAAGGGGGGTTGGTGTGAGCCATGGCGGGTGCCTCTCTTATTTGATCTCTATCTTAAATCCACTTCAAAACGCTGCGGCTCAGCCGAATTGGAGGTTGGCCCCTTCCTGTAATCATTTGGTGTCTAGTAAAGTTTTTATGAGTGTCTGTGCAAATAAATGCATCTGACGATGTGCTGTTTGTTCGGCTCTGCCGCTCGCTGCATGTGATGTGGGAGATGTGTGCATCGTGTGTTGGCCCTCGGAGGAGAAAAAGAGCAAGGCACAAACAAATAAAAATAAGCCTGGAACCTCTGCAGAGGGGTGGGGCCTGGGCTGGTCCACCGCTGACCTCAGCTGTCTCAGATAGCCAGGCCAGCTCAAGGGCCCCTGAAGAACCTACCAGTGGAGTCTGAAGCCTTCGGGAGCTCCGTGGGGGTGCTCAGGCTTGGGTGATAGACTCAGTGACTTGCTGGTTTCTGGAAGGGCCTTTTTGGAAACAGAACAAGGCTCACCCATTTTTCCCTCCCTGCAGGGTCTTATGGCAAAGTCAAATGAATGCTAAGTAAGCGTGAGTTTGGGGAGTTACGTGGTTGACCTGTGTGAGCTCAGGAGAGCTGCCTGGAAGACAGTGCTGATCAGAGAGCCACACTGGCTGTCTAGTCCGCTTTGGGAAAAGCCTCAGCGCTGGGCAGGGTGGGAAACGAGGCTCCTGCTCTTCTTCACATGACCTTTTAGCACAGTTTTTCTGTCTTGTGCCGGTTCTGTAGAGCCCATGCTAGCTAGCATTCTCTCCTCCCAGCCCTGCAGCCTTGATGTGTTTGCTTTGAACTGATTATAGAACTTTTATTGAACTATAATATGCACAAAGAAATGTGTACAAAGCATGAAATTATAAAGGGGATACTCCCATGCCACTAATCCTAGATTAAGACAGAGGATGCCTCTGCATTTTCCAAAAGCACCCTCCTCCCCCATCTTGCTCTCCCCCACTCTACCTTCAGTTTGGTTGTTTTTGGACTTTATCTAAATGACATCATATAGCACATTTTCCTTCCTGTACTTAATCATGAGGTTTTGTAGGAAAAGTTGGTTCTCTCTGCTGGATGATCGGTGGTTGACAATTTTTGGGATTCCCATACCCTCTCGGGGCTGATTTTCTGGAGTTTAACCCACCCTCATTACATATCCTGTCCCATCCATTCAAAACACCCTTCTGATCCCACATTTTGTCAGGGGCATTGGTAATCTTGCTGTAAGCCTAGAATCTGCCCCTCCCCATTAGAACCCCCCAAAGGAACACCCTGTGCACCGGGGAAAATGCACCCAGAATCTTCTTTCATCTCAGCCTCTCTTTCATATCTAGTACCCTCTGAGACAAGTGTCAAGGTGAAGTCACTCATGAGAGGTCACACAGCCTTGAAAGGGTCAGATCCTGGACTCAAAACCCAGTTGGCCTAACTCCAAACCCCAGGCTCTTGTCACCTCTCCACATGGCTCCCCTGGGCATCCAGGCCCAGGCGTGAACAGTCCTCTTCCAGCAGGGAGGAAGCTGGACTTTTTCCAAAGGAAACGCTGGGAAACACAAAACCCCAAACAGCAAACAAGGCAGGATGGTTTCCCAGGCCCCAGCTGCCTAACCTTGGGTAGTGCAGGTCTGATGGGGCTGGTTCGGTCTGGACTGGTCCAGTCTCCTTTGTTGTGTGTCACCATCGTGTGACATCACGCCATCCAGCCCATGCCAGAACATCATTCCTGAAAGTCAGCTATTCAGTCCACCTCACAGATGAGGACACTGAGGCTCAGAGGGATCTGGTGTCCTGCCTCAGCCCACCAGTTTCTTAGGGCCTGAACTGGATTGTAGCTGCACCAAGGCTGCCCTTGGTTCATCTCTGCCTGGCCTTCCCTTGAACAAGTCTATCCGTCACTGTCCATGGATCCACTCTTGTCCTGTTTTGCTTGAAGGATGGCCCAAAGGCACTGGGAGTCTGGGGGTGGGAGGGGGCGGGTAGAGCTGAGTTGTAAGAGCTCTTGGCTGTTCTCCTGGCTTCTCATTTGGAAAGCGAGTAATTTCACCACCTCACACTACTATTGGGGAGTTTAACAAGGTCTGTGGTCATTTTGTTTGCATGTATATGGGCTCATGTATGTGGGAAATACGGAAATACATATCAGTGTGTGTGTGTGTGTGTGTGTGTGTGTGTACGTGCATGGTCACTGCCCAAAGCTGATGGAGAGTGTTTTAATCAGGTTCCACTTTATCTACTGAGGCTGAACCTGGAGTTGCAGATTCTGGCTCACAGTCTTGCTAGCCATTTTGCCACGGGGAAGCCCCTCCAACTGTGCTAAAAGGTCATGTGAAGAAGGGCAGGAGCCTCACTTTCTACCCTGCTCAGCGCTGAGGCTTTTCCCAAAGTGGACTAGACAGCCAGTGTGCCTCTCTGACCAGCACTGTCTCCCAGGCAGCTCTCCTGAGCTCACACAGCCCCTGAGTGCTGGGATTACAAGCCCCTGTCTGTCTGTTGTTTGTTTGTTTGTTTGTTTGTTTGTTTTACAGAGGTTCTGGAGATCCAAACTACTGAGCCATCTCCTCAGCCCCTCTGTGATCTTTAGAATCTGTAACCATTCAGAATGTTACAATGCCCTCCTGTTAGAGAAAGGATGTGCAAAGGCCCTGAATCAGAAGACACTGGAGCCATAGGATGCCGGGGCGGCTGACCGCAGCAAGGCCCTGTAGGTCATGGTGAGGAGTGTGGACTTGCACTTGAGAGCAAATAGGAAGCCATGAAGGGTTTCAACATCCGTGCCATGGTCAAGTGTGTTGCTTACGACAACCTCTCTGGCTGCAGTGAGGGGCAAGCCTGTAGGCCAGAGGCCAAGTGACCAGGCATTGGGTTTCAATATCCCCTTTGTATGCAATGAGGCTGGGCAGTGTGAAGAGCAGGCCTTATCCTCCAATTTCCCATAGAGGTTGTGTTTCCAGAGTCAGGGTTTCGTGTTACACAGAGCTGTTCTTTCTGGAATGCGGCCCCCAAGCAACCCCTGCTGGACCCTCCATGGAAGGAGGGGCTCCTGTGAGTACAATAGCGTAAGGTTCTGCAGTGTCTGTCCCCACAGTCAGAGCAGTATCTGGGGCTGTTCTTGCTACTAAGCACTGTGGGAGTCTTACCGGATGGTCCTGGTGAAGCTCCTGACATCAGTGACCTCGCGGCAATCTTGTGATCTGGTTGTCACGGTTGCCCCGAGAACCCACAAGGAAGGTGAGGCTCACCTGGTGAAGCCCTCTGCCCAAGGTCACTGCCTCCACACTGATACCTCTGGGTACCAAGTAATGTGTGTGTGTGTGTGTGTGTGTGTGTGTGTGTGTACGTACGTGTGTGTTGTGTCTTCGAGCCTGCTGAGATTCAGAAAGCCCTGTAACTGTTCCACAGTGGGTAGAAAAGCCAGAAAATTCCATTTGTGCATCCCAGCCTCACCTCTGCTTCAGCCCACACAATATGCCCAGCAGAGATCTCCTCCCTGGAAGAGCTTGGCGAGTCAGGCTTTCCTAAATGCAGGACAAGCCTCCAAGTCCAGAAACCTTCCGATGGCCTCTCACTGGCCTGGTCTCTGCCCCCCCCTCCCCTCTGCTCCCTGCATGGCTCACCTCGCCAAGATTCTTGGCCTTATTTCAGCATCTCAGACTTGGCAGGGCTGCTCCGTCAGCCTGCATAGCTGGACTCCGTCCTGTTTTTAGCTCACTCCTATGCATCTTTTGTGTGTCTCTGTAAATGTCACTTCCTCCCAGAAGCCTCCTCTCTCATTCTGACAGGTCAGACTACCTTGGCTGTGTTTTCTCTGTCCTGTGTCACCTTCACTGTGTAAGTAGGTTGTAAGCCTCCTTCATCCCCTCTCTGTTTGTGTTTTGTTTTTGTTTTTGTGTTACAGCTTTGCGAGAAACCCAGGAATGGAATGATGGGGGAAGGACCAGTGGTGGGGAAGGGATTGGTGCTATGGATTTTGGTTATCTGACAGACCAGTAGCCGTACAAAACTCCCCTCACACTGTACTCTAAGGTGAACTGTAAACAGACGGGAGAAAGGAGGCTCAGGCATTGGAAGGCACACGCCCTTGTCCCATAGATAGGAGCCAGAAGACCTGAGATTTGAACCTGTGTCTCAGAGCCCGAGCTCGTGCTTCCTGAATCATGCTGATGACATCATTTTGTCCCTTGATACCTGCCCAGAGGAAGCCTCCCTGGTAGGTGAGTGCATTGCCCCTTCCAGGTGCCTGTCATTGTTGGATGGAGTGCTGGATTTCCTCTGCCTGGCGACTGACTGGCGGTTTCTCCCAGGAGGGAGGCGAGAGTGAACCTACTCACAGATACTCTGAAAGCTGAAGTGTGTGGGAGGTTACCCATTAGCCATTTTATACCAAACCATGACAAAAGAGGGGGCAATACCAGAGTCCCTCAGCAGAGCTCAGCTCGTATTTTCTGAGAAACAAAACGTCAAAGGATTTATTTATTTATTTATTTATTTATTTATTTATTTATTGTTTTTCAAGACAGGTTTGTTCTGTGTAGCCCTGGCTATCCTCGAACTCACTTTGTAGACCAGGCCGGCCTTGAACTCGGAGATCTGCCTGCTTCTGCCTCTCCAGTCCAAGTATTGGGACTAAAGATGTGCACCACTGCCTGGGGCACTGTTTTGTTCATTCTATCTATCTGTCTATCTATCTATCTGCCTGTCTATCTGTCTATCTATCTATCTATCTATCTATCTATCTATCTATCTACCTATCTATGTAGTTTTTGCTCTGGCTATCCTGGAGTTCGTTATGTAGATCAGGCTAGCCTTGAAACTCACAAGAATCCTCCTGCCTCTGCATCCTAAGAGCTGGGGTTAAAGGTGTGCAGCACCGTGCCTGGCCTCCAAACCTTTTTTTTTTTTTTTTTTTTTGTATACATTTTGCTCATTTGTTTGTAGATGGGGTCTGGCTTTTGGCCCTGGCTGGCCTGGTGGTCACTATGATGGCTTTAAAGTTTCAGCAAACTCCTTGCTATCTCTGCAGTGCTGGGAATAAAGGCATGTATTGCCACACCCAGCAACTTCTTTTGTATTATGAAAAATTTCAAATTTGTACAAAAGTAGAATAATACACCCATTACTTAGGTTCAGGTATCACAGCTCACATACACTCTAGTTTCATTTTTATCCCACTCCAATTTCCCCACCCCACTGGATTTAAGATTATTAATTAATTTATTTTATATATAATACAGCCTGGGGCCTCACACTTGCTAGGCCGGCTCTGTACCGCTAAGCTAAGTCCTCAGCTCCCCTTCCCATTGCCCGTGGATGACTTAAAAGTTTAAAACCATATTTCTTATTTGCATGTCTGTGCATATGCGTGGGGTATGTAAGTGGACGCTCATTCAGAGGACAGAGCCTCATGCAGTCAAGGCTTCTCCCGTTTCACCTTGATGTGGCTTTCACTGATCAAGCTCCAGGTCACAGGACTTGCATGGGAAGTGCCTTTCCTGCTGGCCATCTCACAGCCCATTCAAAAACAAAATATTTACTCATTTATTTTATTTTTGTTATTTTTTAAAGACAGGGCTTCTCTGTGTAGCCTTGGCTGTCCTGGACTCATTTTGTAGAGCAGGCTGGCCCCAAACTCACAGAGATCCACCTGCATCTACCCCCCGGAGTGCTGGGATTACAGCACTCAGATTATTTAATTATTTCTTGTGGATTATCTCAAAGCAGATTCTAAATGCTATATAATATCAAGCATAGCTGTAGGGATATGTGAAAAATTTGAGACTGGATTTTGCTATGTGTTCCAGGCTGACACTGAGCTCACCATCTAGGCTGCTTTCCAACTTACAGCAATCTTCCTGTGTCAGCCTCCCGAGTACTAGAATGACAGGGATGCCAACATGCACGACTTGGTATATATTTCTAAAATAAAGAGAACCATTTAAATTCCTTTATTGTATTTATTTTTAAATTGTATACCTATGAGTGTGTAATTGCGTCCCATGTGTGCAGTGCCCATGAACGCCAGAAGAGGGCATCAGATCCCCTGGAACTGGAATTACACATAGCTGTGGACTGTTTTGTGGGAGCTGAGGCTTGAACCCAGGTCCTCTGTAAGTGAACAGCAGTAAGTGAAGAGGTGCCCATTTACCATGGCATGTATGTGGAGGTCAGAGGACAACCTGTGGGAACTGATTCTCTCCATCCACCATGTGGGTCCTAGGGATCAAAGCCTCCCTGCTTTTTTCTGAATTGCACCAGTACCCATTGTCTTGGCTAGTTTTCTGTCGCAGTGACCAAATATCAGACAGAGGCAATGTAAGGAACGGAAGTTAATTTCCTTCACAGTCCATCGTGGTGGGGAAAGCACGGTGGCAGGAGGCCGAGCTGGGGCTCAGGACATAGAAAGAGGTGAGGGCTGGCCCTCAGCTGGCTCTCTCTGTTTTATTGAGTCTGGGACGGCAGCCTCTGGGATAGTGACACTTTCAAGGTTTGTCTTCTCTCCTCGGGGGATGCATGGGTACAGACACCCCAACGCTGTGCTCCATTAGTGCCAGACATCCATTAGTCCAAACAAGTTAACAAGTGAAATAAAAGGTCCCATCCAGCCAGTGTTCCAGACCCCTGGACGACCTTCCGCCTTCGCATCTCACAGGAAGGCTCTGCGTCTCTGAGGCTGAGGCTTCTCACTCCCTTCTCCACCTGCCTGTCTCCCTAGCCCTTGCCTTTTATTGGTTAAGAAAAACAGATCATTTGTCCTTCAGCATTTTCTCAGGTCTGGATCTGGCCACCGGTATTCCTGAGGGGTCCTTAAACATGTTCCTCTGTCCTCTGTAATTCCCGTGATTAGATCTGGGGACTTGATCAGATTCAGGTTCAATTCTTGGCAGCCTGCCTCACGGGAGGCGTGGCGTCCTCCTGCCAGGAGTCCATGGTGTCTTTTTGTGTGTTAGTGGTCACTGGTGTTCACTGCCTCCTTTTGTCGCTATGCCGGGACTTGCAAAAGGATGCTATTCCGTGGCTGGCTTCCTTCTTCGTTTGTTGTCTGGGATTCGTGAGTGGCGGAATCTCCTTAGCAACTGTTTACTGAGTATCATAGATCTCCTTCAGGGTGTTTGAGACAGTAAGGACTTGGCTCTTGATTGGTTGAATTTTTTTTTTTTTTTTTTAACAACAGGAATTAAACTCAGAGAGCCTCACCCATGCTGGGCAAGTATTCCACTCCTAAGCCACACCCTTGGCTCCTGTTCTTTTTTTTTATTTTTAGTTTTTACCTTTTAAATTTTATTTTGAAACAGTTACACAGAGCTACCTAGGCTGGTCTTGGGCTCATAATAGGCTCTTGATTCAGCCTCCCTGACGAGGCCAAATCATGAGTTAGTTTTCTCTCTCTCCCTCCCTCTCCCTCTCTACCTTCTCTCTTCTCTCTCTCTCCCTCCCCCCCCCCCCTCAATAGGATGTCATGTATCCTGGCTGGCCTGGAACACCCTATATAGGCAAGAATGACCTTGAACTATTCTTCTACCTCCCGCTCCTAAGTGCTAACTGATATTGCAGGTGTGACCACTGTGCCTGGGATCAAACTCAGAACTTTGCGCTTGCCAAGCAAGCACTCACTAACTGAGCTACACCCCAAAACCATATTTATTTTTATTTTCAGTACTATGGGTAGAACCCAGGGCCTTGGGCTGCTAGGCAAGTGCTCTAGTGCTGAAACTCCTCCCCCCTCCCCCCAGACTGGAGCTATCTTAAGGTGTACATTATTTATTTTGCACACCTGTGCATGTATGTGAGCCTATGATACACGCCACAGTACACAACTGGGCTACGGGGACTGAACTCAAAATGTCAGGCTTGGAGGGAAGCCCTTTACCGCTGAGCCATCTCACTGGCCCGGGTTATTCCTCTACTCACCTTGTGAGTTGGGGATTTAGCGTGTCATAATCCCCTGTCATTCCTGCCCGGGTCTCATTCTCCTCAGCCAGAGGGGCCCTCTTTGGGTTGACCCTGAAGCCCGTGACTCCAGGCTCTGGAGGCCCCTTTTCATTCTGGAAGGTCAGGGTACTCCAGACAGACCTGAGGAACTTGCTGCTGCACATCTGAAATCATTATTGAGGAGCCCCACTCTCCTTGCGGGAGTGATGCTTAGAAACCACAGTCTGGATGTTAGCAACATGCATTGTTTCTGGCTGTTTCCAGGGGGTGAGCAGGGAAATAGATCCCACACACACACACCAAAAAAAGATAAAATGCCGAGTGAGTCACGGATGTCAAATCTTGGAAGCAACCCAGATGTTCTCCCATAGGAGACTGGATTAACAGACTGGGGTCTATCCATCCAGTGCAACATTGAGCTGTTTGCCCTTCAATGCATATTGCCATAGGAAAGAAGCCCATTTGTATGCTTCTAATCACACGGCATTGTGAAGAAGCTAAGACTGTGGAGGTGGTAGAAAGATAGGTGGTTGCGAGGTGCTGGGGGAGAGAAAGTGCCTCTCACTCATCTAGTGGAGCACGGGAAGGTTTAGCGCAGTGAAATGTCTATGCATGGTCCTTGAGCAGTCAGAGCAATCTCTTATCTACAGCGTACTTCCCAGTTCCAGTTGTCCGTGGTCAACCGAGGTCTAAACACATCGAGTGGAAGACACCCCCAATTTTAACTGATTTTTAAAATTGCGCTTCACTGCCAACAGTGGGATAATCTCTCCCGTTGTGCCACATTGTCACTCCTGGAGCATGAATCATCCCTCTGTCCAGTGTGTCCCCATGGGACCTGCCTGTTAGTTACCTACCTGACCTCTTGGTCATCATATGAACTTTTGGAGTAGTGCAAGTGCTTGCTTTTTTTTTTTTTTTTTTTTTTGCCTTGTCTGTTCTTCTTTTTAAATTGTTATTTAAAAATCATAACTTGCTTATTGGTTAAGTTATTTGTAGGGGGTGGGTTGGCGTGTGCATGTGTGAAGATGTGTGAGGGTGGGCTCTTGGGGTGAGAGGACATCAGATGTCTTTCCCTGTCACTCCCTACTTGACTGTTGATGGATCGATGGATTTAGTGTGTGCACGATGTGTGTGCTGGAGCATGTGTCCGGCCCCTGAGGAGGAGGGAACGGCTTTGCGGAGCTTGCCTTCTATCTGCACGGCTTACAAGGATGAGACGCAGATCACCCCTTGTGGGTGGCAAGCCCCCTCCCATTTGCTGAGCCATCTCATTGGTCCCAAAACCTTATATTTTGAGTCCCGGTTTCTTACTGGGATCTGAGGCTCACCGATTATGAAAGGCTAACTGGCCAGTGAATCCCACGGACTTTTCAGTTTCCATCTCCCCTGTGCAAAGAGAGTTCCACCATGCTGGGCTTTATTTTTTTCCCCCCATGTATTTTCCATTCTTTTTTTTGGGGGGGGGGGTTATCACACTCAAGTACTCATGCTTTCACTGACTGAGCTGTCTCCCTAGACCCATTTACTTATTTATTATTTATTATCTTGAGACAGGGCCTTACACTCAAACTTCCTATGCAGCCCGGGATGGCCTGAGCCTCCTGCCTTTGCCTGTCAGCTGCGGGAGTTACAGGTATGTGCCACCACGCCGGGTTTTTGCAGCGGTAGGGCTTGAACCCAGGGCTGTGAACGCCAGGCAAGCCCTCGACCGACTGAGGTACAGCCGTAACTCTTCCGTTTTGTTATCAGTTATTATTATTAATCTCTTTCTGTGCCTGTTAGTGTGTAGCTGCGAACTCAATTACGTGTTTGTTGAAAACCCCCCACAGAATGCCTAACACGAAGAGGGGAGCCTGGTAAATCTGAGCTTTAGCTGGGAATGCATCAATGTTCGCTTAGAAATTACAGCAAATGGTGCCTATTGGCGTAGGGAGCACGAAAACTATACTTACGCTCAAGTTTTCTACAGACCAAAAACTTCTAAAAAATAATTTTTCCCCCAAATTATGACTTCCTATTAATATTTTTAACTTAAATTCTGGACTGTAGTGGGATTTTTGTTGTTATTTTAAGTCAAAGTCTGACGTAGCCAGGAACCTCCTACTCCTCTTATACAGCCGAGAAGATCCTGACCCATCTGTCTCCACCTTCAGAGTCCTGCGATCACAAGCGAGCGTTACCAGGCTTATGTGGTGCCAGGTGTGGAACTCCGGGCCTGGTGCCCGTCAGGCAGAACACTCACCAGCTGAGCCACACTCCAACCTATATAAATATATATGTATTTTTTCATATAGTGTAGCCCGGGCTGGTCTAAAATGCTTCTGCCTCAGCCTCACGAATGCTAGGATTTACAGGCATGAGGCACAAGGCCCTGCTAGCATGAATTTGAGACAACAGCATACAACTCGATTAGATTTTTTTTCTAGGCAGTTTATGTGTTTGTTTTCCAGGGACATCATCTCTGCCCCACTTGTACCTGATCATAATATAGGGCTGGCTGGCTGTCCATCCACAGCACCAGGAACTCTGACCATCAGCTCAGGGCAGCAGAAATCAATATAAGTTTCTTGGATGAAAAAAAAAAAGGAAATAAAGCTTGAGGTCATTATAGGCATCTTCAGCCTCTTGGACGGAGACACTTTTGTACAGAATTGAAAAACATTTTAAATTATAAATATACTGTACAATAAGATAATGTACTTCAGCAAAGACCATTTGGAAGGTTCAGTAAATGAGATAATAAAAATAACCAGGACGGCAGTTTATGTCTGTGGTCAGCCCTATTTAAAGATAGCCTTTCACAGAGCATTAGAATCTTTACACACTCGGATATGTACATATATTTATGCATGTATACACAGCGCTGTTTGCGTTTCCAGGAAATTGCCGTTAACAGTCTGTCATGACGGTTTTCCTCACTGAACATTCCTGTAAGCCTCACCACCTACTTAGGGCTTGGATTTATTTTCACAGTGATGACATCCTTTACCACATAAAATAATTATCAAGTGGAGAGGAAGGCTGCAGTCACAGGAAGACGATTATCGAGTTGCTGGGAGGCGCGGAGCATGGTTTCTCCGCTGATTGCGTAACCTTCCCCGTGAGTGCCAGGGAAATGCAGCAAGGCCAGTAGCCAGAGGCACCGGCCTGCTCGTCTCTTGCACTCCGTGTTCGGCCCCAGCACACTGGCTTTCTACAGTTCTGGGCCCTTCGGGCAGTGCTATCTCCTTCTTGGCTGTAGAGAGTATTATTGTCACAGAGACCTTTAGAACAAACGATTAAAGACTTGCCCACAGCACCGTAGACCAAGTCAGCTGTGTGACCTTGCTGTGTGACCTTGGTGCTCTCTCTCTCTGTTCTCTTGTTTTTGTTTTTATGACAGGGTTGCTCTGTGTAGCCTTGGCTGTCCTGGACTCGCTTTGTAGACCAGGCTGGCCTGGAAATCCCAGAGATCAGCTTGCTTCTACCTCCCCAAGCATGCCACCATGGGCCTGGCTGTGACCTTGGCTTTCAACTTCAATAGGACATGAACTGAGTCCACTCCCTGGGAAGAGAGGCCCCACAGCTCAGCCCCTGCTTGTTCATAAACTACCAATAAATAGACATTCCTTTGAAAAGTTATTTTTATTTTATTTATTTATTTTACAGAGACAGGGTCTCACCATGTAGCCCTGGCTGGCCTGGACTCACACAGATCTCACACTTTCTCTTCCTCGAAAGTGCTGAGATTAAAGGTGCGTGCCACCACGCCTGGCTGTCTTAATTTATTGAAGATTTATTTATTTTTATTTCATTTGTGTGAATGTTTGCTGCTTGTATGTAAGTGCACCACACCCGTGTCTGTTTGGCTTCGGAGGCCTGAAGAGGGTATCAGACCGCCTCTCCCCCAGATTGAGGTTATATACTGCTGTGAGCTGCTGGGACCTGAACCTGGGTCCTCTGCAAGAGGACCTCTGCTCTTAAGCACTGAGCCATATCCCCGGCTCTTTCTTTTTATTTCTTTGTGTGTGTGCTACATGTGTGCAGGTGCCCATTGGGGGCAGAAGAAGGCATTGATCCATGGATCTGGAGTTTCCGGCAGTTGCGAGCCACCGCCGGGAATGGATGCTGGAACACGGGTCTCTGGAAGAGCAGCGAGCACTCTTAACGGTTCTCCAGCCCCTCACAAAGCTTTTCTTATTCTCCGGCTGCACTGGCCCTTTGCTGTCACCCATTTGTCTTGACAAAAGGATGCTCCAGGCCTTAGGATGTTGCTGTGTGGGATAGAAGCAACTGGCCAGGGTATATCAGGCATGGTGTGACCCCACCACAGCTTAAACAACTGTGTTTCCTGACTTTTCCACCATCCCCTCCAGCCAGGTGGTGGCGGCCTTTAATCCCAGCAGAGGCAGAGGCAGAGGCAGAGGCAGAGGCAGAGGCAGAGGCAGAGGCAGAGGCAGAGGCAGAGGCAGAGGCAGAGGCAGAGGCAGAGGCAGAGGCAGAGGCAGAGGCAGAGGCAGAGGCAGAGGCAGAGGCAGAGGCAGAGGCAGAGGCAGAGGCAGAGGCAGAGGCAGAGGCAGAGGCAGAGGCAGAGGCAGAGGCAGAGGCAGAGGCAGAGGCAGAGGCAGAGGCAGAGGCAGAGGCAGAGGCAGAGGCAGAGGCAGAGGCAGAGGCAGAGGCAGAGGCAGAGGCAGAGGCAGAGGCAGAGGCAGAGGCAGAGGCAGAGGCAGAGGCAGAGGCAGAGGCAGAGGCAGAGGCAGAGGCAGAGGCAGAGGCAGAGGCAGAGGCAGAGGCAGAGGCAGAGGCAGAGGCAGAGGCAGAGGCAGAGGCAGAGGCAGAGGCAGAGGCAGAGGCAGAGGCAGAGGCAGAGGCAGAGGCAGAGGCAGAGGCAGAGGCAGAGGCAGAGGCAGAGGCAGAGGCAGAGGCAGAGGCAGAGGCAGAGGCAGAGGCAGAGGCAGAGGCAGAGGCAGAGGCAGAGGCAGAGGCAGAGGCAGAGGCAGAGGCAGAGGCAGAGGCAGAGGCAGAGGCAGAGGCAGAGGCAGAGGCAGAGGCAGAGGCAGAGGCAGAGGCAGAGGCAGAGGCAGAGGCAGAGGCAGAGGCAGAGGCAGAGGCAGAGGCAGGCGGTTCTCTGAGTTTGAGGCCAACCTGATCTGCAGAGTAAGTTTCAGGACAGCCAAGGCTACAAAGAGAAACCCTGTCTCGAAAAACCCAAAATCATAAACAAAGAAACAAATAAATAAAGTAAATAAGTTAGTTCACATCTCTCTTTCTCTCTCTCTCTTCCTTCCTTTCTTTCTCTCTCTCTTTCTCTTTCTCTCTCTCTTTCTTTCTTTCTTTCTCTTTCTTTCTTTCTTTCTCCTCCCTCCCTCCCTCCC
The DNA here is from genome assembly GCF_030254825.1 of Meriones unguiculatus. Taxonomy (NCBI): domain Eukaryota; kingdom Metazoa; phylum Chordata; class Mammalia; order Rodentia; family Muridae; genus Meriones; species Meriones unguiculatus. Next base: position 76,111,135 of record NC_083356.1, read on the forward strand.
TCCCTCCCTCCCTCTCTCTCTCTCTCTCTCTCTCTCTCTCTCTCTCTCTCCCTTTCTTTCTTTCTTTCTTTCTTTCTTTCTTTCTTTCTTTCTTTCTTTCTTTCTTTCTTTCTTTCTTTCTTTCTTTCTTCTTTCACTACAGGGTTGGATGTAGCCCAGACTGACCTCACATTCTTTATGTAATTAGGAGTGGCTTTGGATTCTTGATCCTCCTGCCTCCACCACCCAAGTTCCGGGATTACAGGCAAGCACTGCTGCGCCTGCTTTATGTGGCAATGAGGTAGAACCCAGGGTCCTAAGTACTCTTGGGGTCAAGCCATACCCCCAGCCCACAGTTCTTAACAGGAATTATTCATGATTACATTTTGTTTTAAAATGAGTTCAAACAATATGTGTGCAGCCAGGCACAGCCTCGTTGGGGTCCCCTGGCTCCCAAGGGGAGGATGAAGCTGTTCCGGGAGGTGGGGCCTGGAGAAAACCCCTGGCAGATGTGGCCCTGAGCCCCAGCAGGAGATGTAAGTAGGTTTCCACGGATGCTCTTGAAGGACCCCGGGTCTTTGTTAAACCAGTTTCAGTAGAGTATTCTTTCTGGTAGACTCTAACCATCATGACTCATAAAACAAGAAAAGCTGCACAGGGATGGCTGGGGACGTAGATAAAGGTACTTGTCATACAAGCCCAGAGACCAGGTTTGATCCCTGGGACCCACAGGAAGATGGATGCAGAGAACTAATTTTACAGTTGTTCTCTTATCCCACCTTTGTGCTATGCACGCACACACACACACACACACACACACACACACACATAAAGGAGAGAGGGAGGAGAGGAACATACAGAGACAACACATACACAAATATTTTTATAATAAAACAAAAATTTAAAAACAACTTACAGTTCTTCTGCCCCAGATTTTTAATTACTGTGATTGCCATCCCGTGCCACCATGTCTGAGCAATAGTTTACATTTTGGATGGCATGTCAGCATTTGAAAGGCTTCGAATTTGTGTGTGTGTGTGTGTGTTTAAACCAGAGGTCAACACTGGGTGTCTTCCTTAACTGCTTTTCACCTTATTTGTTTATTTATTTAATTTTGTCTCTTGAGACAAGGTCTTACTCTGTGTCACTGTCTACCCTGGAGCCCACTGTTTAGACCTGGCTGGCTTTATACTCACAGAGATCTACCTGCCTGGGCCACCTGAGTGATGGGATTAAAGGCGTGTGCCTCCATGCCAGACTTCTGCCTTACTTTTTGGTGGGGGCAGGGGAAGGGTTCTTTCCCTAACCCTGGAACTTGAAGATTAGGCTTGTGGAGCCTACTGGGGCCTTCCGTCCCCACCGGCCGGCACTAAGACTGCAGGTGATGCAGTCACACCCGGCTTTTTACCCGGATGCTCAGGATGGACTCACACTGTGCTTTGGTGGAGGGCGTCTTACCCACGGAGCGTCTTCTCAGCCCCAAGCTTTGGATTTTGAAGCATTCTGGAGTTCAGATTTTCAGATTAGACATATCCAATCTCCAGGACACGTGTCTACGAAATGCTGTGATAACCCACCAAGGCAACATAAAGCTTTTGGTGTGGTGGCTGACACCCAGAGACCTGCTTAATAAATGGAAGTTATTTATACTTTTATGAATTTAACTGTGGAAAAGTGAGGGAAAAGAAAGATGAAGTGGGTTGGAAGGTGGACATTTTTTTAAATCACACCTTTAAAGGCTAGATAAATACTTTGAAATATTTGTCTCTCAGACATTTCAGATCACACAAATGTGTTTCTGTGTGTGTATGTGTGCACACACGTATAGGTGCACCAATATGAAATCATAGCGCTACAAATCAAACATGTTGGGCCAGTGATACAGCTCGTCAGGTGGAAAAGCTTGCTGTTAAGGCCACGAACCTGAGTTTGCATGGCAAAAGGAAAGAACTGACTCGTGTAGGTTGCCCTCTGACCTTTACACACAAGCAGTGATATGTAAATCACTTTATTTATGACAGATAATAACTGTATTACCTGTGGTAATAAATAATAGTTATGTATTACTAATAAATAAATAACTTTAAAAATTAAAAAAGTCAAACACATCATGAAGATGTCTGTCGCCCTTCCTGGTAGCCGCAGGCAAGGTTTTGTTGGATAGTCGCCTACACTTAGTTGCTTTGTACAAATGACGTTGTGCATCACGTAGCGGTTGGCTGGTCTGCACTGTTAAGACGTGGGGTCTTGTGTAGCCCATGAGGACTCTTACTTCCGATCTTCCTGTCTCCTTCTCCCCAGTGCGCACCATCACACGCTTCAAGTTCAGCGAGAGGCTTTGTCTCAAAATAAAGTGCAGAGCCATAGAGGACTAGGCCCCGGGTTGACTCCTGACTTCCAAACTCATGCATATATGAACAGGTACACGCTAAACAGACACATAATGCATACTCAATAGTGCAAACACACGCACGCGCGCACACACGCACACGCACACGCACGCACGCACGCACGCACGCGCACACACATGCACAGTGACTATAAAAAGAAAAAAAGGCCGGTAAGATGGCTCAGTGCCTTAAAGGGATTGCTGCTAAGCCTGAGGACGGAAGTTCAAGGCCCAGAACCCATGTGATGGAAGGAGAGAGCCAACTCCCACAAGTTATCCTCTGACCGCTACATGTACAACGAGATGCGTGCATTCCCCTGCAAATAAATGAGTAGAACATACAAATAAAGAAAAACTACTGTTATTTGAATATTGCGGCATCTACTTTTTGGCTCCACATGTGTCCGCCCATAAAGTAGAAGCCAGCCCCATGGTCTCTATTCCCAGCTCCACACTGGATACCTTCTCAGCTTTAGTGTTATGAATCCTGTGGCACCCTGCAGGGGAGGGAGTGTGATCGGAACCCCAAGGACAGTAGCTGGAGTAGTTGGCCCCGAGGTTCTGAGGAGACTGTATTCCAAAGGTTAGTCTTGGCTGCTGTTTTATTTTGAAAGAAAAAAAAAAATAAAGTACAGGGCCAGCAGATGGCTCAGAGTTCAAGGCTAGCATGGGCTAAATAAGATCTTGTCTCAAACCAACCAACCAACCAACCAACCAACCAACCAACCAACCTACCAACCAACCAACCAACCAACCAACCAACCAACCAACCAACCAACCAACCAACAAACCAACAAACCAGCCAACTAACCAGGCTAGCTAGTTGCTAACTTTAGTAAGACTGCAAAACATAACGTTAAAGTAAGAAAACCAATTGAATTCCCAGTTCTACAGTGGACCAGGCCTGGCAGAGTCCTCTGAACCGGCTCTCAGCTGTGTTTGCTGTTGGGCACTCCACTGTCTCCTTTGCCAACTCTGCCATCCCAGTTTTGGGACACAGTTCACCACCACGGACCCTGGTGTGGAAATATGATGCAGGCTTCTGCCTGACTGCTGCTCCCCTGTCCCTGCAGAGCCCTACCTCTTGTGGACTTCTTTCACCATGGTGGCTGGAGGGGACAGTACGTGTGTGTGTGTGTGTGTGTGTGTGTGTGTGTGTGTGTGTGTGTCCCTAGAAGGACTACTAGAGCCACAGGGAGGGCTGGGTCCTTTCTTTCCCCATCCTTGGTAGACCCGTGCCCACTGCCATTAGGAGCAGCCGTGTGGTCTCTTCTGCTCCCCAGCCCCTGGGTGGCGTGACCCGCTGTTACTCCGGGGAAGATTCTCCCTTAGGGTCTCCATGCTCCCACCACCTTCCTGGGTTCCAGGCTCACCTCACCGTGCCCCACATCTGTCCCCCGCCCCCAGAGGTTGTCTCATTCTAATGAATCTAAGCTGCAGCCGGCCAGGTGTGCAGCGCTGACTGGATGTTGCAGAACACGGGACGGAGACTATGCTGACTTGGAATGTCACAGCTCCTGCCCCACACGCCATCCCAGGACAGAGGCAGGTCAGGCGGGGCTCAGGGGAGCCCCCACGCTCCCAAGATCTTAATTACGGTAGGGTCAGAATTTGAACTCATTCCTCTCAGACACCAATTTCTGTGCCAGCTTTGATGCGTCCTTCCGGGATGTCCCATTTCCCACCAGCCCGAGAGTGCTGAGCAGGGATCCAGTGGGTGGAGCTGAGAGACAGACATAACACCTGTGACGATACCCATGCTAAGGGCCACCATGGGAGCCTTCTCCTCAAACCCTCCGCTAGAGCCAGCTGGCCCCTGTAGGCCATATACCTGTCTGGGTGCTGGTATGGGTCTATGCCAGAGGGAGGGAGGCAGGAAGGGAGGGAGGGAGAGAGGGAAGGAGGGAGGCTTGGGTTTTGACTGGCAGCTGAGCTCACTGCTTTGGGCCTGCCCTCCCCCTCCCACTTCCATTCCAGCTGGCTGCAGAAGCCAATGGGGGGAGTCAGGCTTACAGGGAAACGTTTGTTCTTGCCTAGAACAGACATGGGCTGGGGACCCAGCTTCCCTTTGGCTGCCACGGAGACCGGGGCCACTTGAGTTCATGTTTATTTTCACAGCGTGGATTCCATGGAGATAATCACCGCAGACAGGGAGACCCTGGGAAGAGGGCTCCGGCCGCCATGGAGCACCTACTACGTGCCGGGTTAAAGACAGACCGGAGCCAGGGGGATTCCCAGCACACACGTGAGGATCTGACCCCTGACTGAGGGTTCAGAGAGGGCAAACCTCTCACCCAGGGTCACACAGCAGGTTAGAAGAGAGCTGGAAGGGGAGGCCACTTGCGCCCAAGCTCTTCCTACTGGGACTGAATGAAGCCTTTTCCAAGCAACAGGCTCTAATCCAACGTGAGGTCCTGGCCAAGCAATTCTTCTCTGACCTTTAGTCTCTCTGTCTCATTTAAGGGTCAGGGAATTTGAAAAAAGAGCCTGGTGCATGATAAGAATACAATGTGAATGTTATTGTTGTCATTTTCCTATCTCATCTGGTCCTAGACTTTTGGGATAGCCACGGGCCCAGGGTGCCCACACAGATGCCAGAGTCTTTCTGAATAGAAGCTGTGAACCATGCTCTATGGAATGAGGTCTTAGTTTGATGAGAAGCCCCATGCTCACTGTCCCCCAGAGAACAGGCTAAGAGTCCAACAGCCCTGTCCCAGTGGGGAGAGAAGCCCCGAGTCTGACCCCCATCACCCTAGCCCTTCCCCCCAAATCCATGCTGCATGTAACTGATTGCTTTTCTCTATTTCCTTTCCCCATCAGCTGATTTCACTGCTGAAATCCACCTCTCACCCAGCCTGCCTGGGCAGCAGCCCTCACCATCTTCCTGCTCGGACCTGAATATCCGAAGCGAAGGGGCTCGAGGAAACAGCCGGATCAAAACCAAACATGGAACCAATCAGATCCTTAACCCGACACTACAAACTTCCCACAGACTTCAGAGAAATACCTCAAAAAGGGCACGACCTTTCATTTCTCCCCTAGGCTACCTCCTCCAACCCAGCCTTTCTAAAACACAGATTTGACCTTGCGGCTTCCCAGCCTCAAGCCCCTTTGGCTCGACCCGTATTATTTATTATTCTTATTTGAGAGTATTTGTCCAGGCCCCCTGCTTGCTGGGCCCTGTGCCAAGTGTTTTTTCAGGCATCTGTTCCCATGGGGCAGGGACAGTTGCTACTCTCATGTTGTGTGGGGGACCAGGAGATCCTCTGCAGGTCCGGTGGTGGGTGTGTGGGGTCCCCCAAAGCTAGGCTGGTCAGAATCTAAAGCCCATGGCACCCTCCAGCTCCCTGTGGCCCTACCAGAGTCCTCAGCTCACCCCTCGTGCCCTCTCTCTTTGGAGCTCGTCACTGTGTCTTATCTACCTCCAGGCATCTGTCAGTTCCTGTATGTCGAGACTGTGACTCACCAATAGCTCAAGCTCTGTTTGGAAATCAAAGCCCTTCTGGCCCCCAAGCCACCATCTCCAAGGCTGTCCCTATCTCCTGCCACGCTTCTCGGAGCCAGGCATCCAAGCACACTGCCAGTCCATCTCTTCAGCTCTTGGCTTCGTCTCTCTCCCGGGGGCACTGGCATGGCTGCACTTGATGGGGCAAGATGGTGTCCGCTGCACTGACCAGGGCTTTTGACTTAGTTTTCCATCCTTGCCATGTCACCTTCTAAGTGGCCCGCTGTTTGCATCTCCCGCTTCACTCTCTGCTCTAATGCAGGTGTGTCTATGTTCCAGCCCTACCCCAGTGCTGACCCACTGCCCATGCTCCCCCGGGACCACAGCCAAGCCTAGCCCCTGGCCCAGCTTCTCCTCTTAGCCGACACCCGAGAGGCCCCCGTGGAACTCCTCCTTGGCCTTTGTGGTGGGTTGCTATCACGCCGAGTGGGGAGGGGCACTGTCGCCAGCTGCAGTGACCTGTGAACAGGAGGATCCTGTACAGTTCCTCTTCACTGTTCTCACTCTGCTGCCAACTTGGCACCCACGCCTGTTCTTTCTACCTCTCTTGGAGTCTCCTCTGCCCAGCATTCCTAGGGCCAGCACACTCGTCCCAATCTTTGTCTACGTTTTAATTTTATTACTCATTTAATATTTAGACGGGGTCTCACTCTGTAGCCCTGGCTGGTCTGGAACTCAGGAACTCACGATGTTGACCAGGCTGGCCTTAAACTCAGAGATTCACCTACCTCTGCCTCCAAAGTGCTAGGATTAAAGGTGTGTACCACCAAACTCACCCATCATCATCCTCACCATCATCATTATTGACAGAGTCTCAAGTATTCCAATCTCGAACTTCTGTTCCTTCTCAATGCTGGTCTTGAAGGTGTGCTCCACCACACCTGTTTGTGTGGTGCTGAGGATGGAATCTTGGGTTTCCTCAGGCCAGGCCAGGCCAGCATCCTGCCCCCTGAGCTACATCACCAGTCCTCCAGCCTCCTTCACCAGTTCCTCACTAACCTTCATCCCCAGCCACCCTACCTCAACCCCAACTCTGCTCTCCAGTGCACACAGTGGATCTTTCTCAAGGGCTGGCTGGTGGCTCAGCCCCTCACACCCTGGGGGTAGTTCAGTTCTCTTGTGGGTCTTGTGGGTCTTCTGATGCTGGGTATCAAAATGGCCTGTAGGTAGGCATCCTTGCCCTATGTGCCCTCTGTTGCCAGGAGAGCCAATTCTCTGATGCCAAAGCCATTTTCCTTCCGTTCCCCTGGAAAACCTGAGCATGCCTTCTCCCATGAGCCTATATTTGTGGGACAACAGTAATGATGTCATGTCCTTCTGTCCCCTTCCCCATACTGGCTGAGAACTTCCTAGAAGCAGGACCTGGCAAGAATCTCATTCTGGGTCTTTGTTAAACTCTTGTTGTACCTTCAGTTCAGAAAAGCAGAGGCATTAAAAAATCCTCTGAAGTTCAATCCCAGAAGTTCAAGCTAGCCTCAGTTACCTGTTGAACTCCAGGCCAACCTGGAGCTGGGTGATCCAAGAGCCAGAAGCTCTTCAGTCAGCTTGGAGTCAAACCTGAGGTCTCTTGGGGATGCGCTATCCATCCCCTCCTCCAGCCCAGGATGTTCCAGCTTCCTGGCTGAGGTTAGGCTTAAAATCATATCCCTTCTTCCATGCTCGTGACCTCAGACAGGACCATTCACCTTTTGGAGACCCCTTTCTTGTCTTTTAACAAGGACCTGACAAGATCCATCTTTCAGGGCTGTGTGTGTCCCATGAGGTAGTTGGGCTAGTACTGGGTACCTAGCTTAGGAGTTGCTCACGTCTTCAGTCACAGAGCCCCACAGGACATAGCCCTCACTCTTCTCCCACCCTGGAGACCTGACTGGACAGAGAGTGGTGATCACCAGTGGTGCCTCCATTATCTCATTCTATCTCCCTCTGCATTTACCAAGAGACAACAGGTTCAGAGAGGTCGGGCTCTTTGCCCAAGGTCACACAGCTCGTGAGTAAGCTTGGATCTGAAATCAGCCCAAGATCTTAAACATAGGGCCTGTCTGCATGTCCCTCCCAGGTTCATCCACAGGTCCTTAGAGGGCTGAGTGGCAGCCCAGCCCCAGGCCAGGAAGGCTTCCCTGCCTTCCCTCTGCCCACTGCTAGGTCTGTTTAAACTAGCCGAGCAGGGCGAGGTGGGGAGGCCACAGAGAAGGTACGGAGATGTTTGTTTTCCTTGGGGGTTTATATCAACATTGGTCTTGACATTTCGCCTGTTATTATGTGTGGTTCTTTAGAGGGTGAAATAATATTTTCTTTTGCTTGAGAAAAGGACAAAGTTCAGACACAGCTCTTGGCCCTGAGTGGATTTTCCTTCTCTGCTTTTGCACGGGCCAGAGCTACAGACTTCCTCCAAGGACTGTGCCCTGGACACCCGCCTGGGGCTGCAGAGACCCAGCCTGGGTAGCACCTTCACCTTGACTGAAGAGATGCTGTTGGTGGGTTGCGGTGGCTCCCCCTCCTGGCTTCTCTGGGCACACGATGGAAGCACGCACGCTTGCCTTGCTCTGCCAGCTCCCGGTGCTGTGGGGTCCAGAGCTGCTTCTTGCTTTGTGTTCAGCTGGGGAGCCGAGGGGTGTCCGTCCCTGTGCTGTGGGACACATCCAGGGGTGGGTCTTTGGGAAGTGCTATGATACATGCTGGGTATTACAGGTGGATTCCAGAAGTTCTGGGGATCCCCACAGGTGTTACAGAAATCGTGTGCCTGGTGACACAGATGTCCTCTGTGGTCTGGGTGATATCGGGGCTTCAGACCCTGGCTCCCCCACTCCCATCTCCCTGCACAGTGCTGAGGATACAAACATGAGTGCTGGGGACATGAACTCGGGTCCTCATGATTGCACAGCAAGCACTTTGTTGACAGAGCCATCTCCCAGCCCCTCATTCTATGTCTTCATTAATCTATTTATAGTGAAGATACTATTATTAGTATTACTAGGTAATAGTGTCTGTTTTGTTAGTTGTTTACAGCTTGCTCTGTGCTCTCTGTCTGTCTGTCTCTCTTGGTTTTTTGAGACAGGGTTTCTCTATGTAGCTTTGGCTGTCCTGAAACTCACTTTATAGACCAGGCTGGCTTCCAACTCACAGAGATCCTCCTGCCTCAGCCTCCCTTAGTGCTGGGATTGAGCCACCATGCATGGCTGCCTCCTCTCTCTCTCCTTCCTCCCCACTTTGTGGACATAAGGTTTTCCTCTGCAGCATAGACCTGTCAGTCTGTGTAACCCAGCTGGCCTTAGACTCAAAGGAATCCTCCTGCTTCTGCCTCCCCAAACCGAGACTACAGGTGTGAGACACACACTAGGCTTGCTGATTTTTTTTGATACTAACTTTCTCTTTATGGTTTGTGCTACACTGTTCTGGTTACAGTGAGATTTATACAGAACATCAAATAGGTGGAGTAGAGCATTTAATACCAATGATATCTTTATTTGCATACTTACGCTCCACACTTTTATGTTCTCCGACAATTTCTCTTTTTGCTATTATGATTTACATTTTTATATTAAGGTACTGAACAGCTCATTGTATTTGTTTTTAAAAGATTTCTTTTTAAAATTATGTGCATATGTGTCTGTGTGTGGATGTGTACATGAGTGCAGGTGCCCTCAGTGGCCAGAAGAGGGCGCCAGATTCCCTAGAGCTGGAGTCACAGCTAGTTGTCAGCCCCCTGACCTGGGTGCTGGGAACTATTTTTCCAGCCCTGTATGTTTTTAAAAACTGTTTCATATTTCATACTAAAAATATCTGACTTACAAAGTACCATAACAGTGTATTCTGAGTTTAATTCTATATTTACCTTAGTTGTGCTGGATAGTTCTATGTCATCTGAGAGGAGGGAGCCTCAGGTGAGAAAATGTCTCCATAAGATCGGGCTGTAGGCAAGCCTGCAAGGCTTTTTCTTTTTCTTTTTAAACATTTTATTATGTATACAATGTTCTGTTTGTATGTACATCTGTAGGGCAGAAAAGGGCACCAGATCTCAGAGATGGTTGTGAGCCACCATGTGGTTGCTGGGAATTGAACTCAGGACCTTTGGAAGAACAGTCAGCGCTCTTAACCTCAGCCCACTGTGGGTGGTGCCATCCCCAGGCTTGGGTCCTGAGTTCTGTAAGAAAACAGGCTTCTGCATTGGCTCCTGCCTCCAGGTTCCTGACCTAACTTTCTTCAGTGATGAACAGCGATGATAAAGTCTGAGCCAAATAAACCCTTTCCTTCCAAATTGCTTTGGGTCATGGTGTTCCATTACAGCGATGAGAACCCTAATTAAGATCTTAGACGTTTGTCTTTTACACTGGTGATCAGATTAGTTACTTTTCTTGTTGATGCCACCAAAATACCTGACAAGAAGCAGCTTGCCCTTCTTGGAGCTGGGGTTACAGGCATTTTTAGGGAGGTCTGGCTTCTTTGTGTGAGTGCTGGGATCTGAAATCTGGTCCTTGTGATTATGAAGCAAGCCCTCAACTCACTATGCCACCTTGCCAGCCCTTAAAAGTTATTTTTATTGCATTTAAGTGTGTGTTGTGTGCATTTATGTATGTGTATGTATACATGTGTGTGTATGTATATATATGTATGTGTGTATATATATGTATGTGTGTGTATATATGTGTGTGTGTGTGTATGTGTGTATTTATGTGTGTGTGTGAGACACCACACATGTTTATTACACAGCACTGTCCTCCGAGGAGAACACTGGCCGTCTTCATGAGACCAGTCTGGTTGTAGAAGAACACCACCGATGGGCTCGGAGGGCCACTGGACCCTCACTTGAGATTCCAGCCACTCCAGAATGCCAGCCACTTATCTGCAGTTCTGCACATGGCCTTGGGGCCTTAGGGAGGGGCTAGCAGGCACAGCTTAGGGGAAGGGCTCTGTCTGTATATCGACGGGGAAACATCATGCATGCTGGCTGGAGAGTTTCCAGTGCAGCCGGTTTGGGGTCCCCACACTCCCGTATGTAGCCTGTCACTCATGCTCTGTAAGTAAGCCCCCCAGTGATGTCGCTGCTTACACAGGTCCAGGGTCTTTGGTAGAATCAAAGTTTAGTTTGTCACTGGGACCTTAGAGGGACAGACCTTGCCTAGTCCGTCCCTCTGAGGAGAAAATCATCAAAACGTGTGGAGGTCACGGGCCGTTACATGAATTCCAGCTACTGAACTCAGTTGTCACCCTTGGTTGCAGGTACGTTTAGTGACTAAGCCAGGGGTTCTCAACCTCCCTAATGCTGTGAACCTTTGATAGTTCCTCGTGTTGTGGTGACCCTCAGCCATAAATGTATTTTATTGCTGTTTCATAAATGTAATTTTTGCCACTGTTATGAATCATAATGTAAACGTCTGATATATAGATGGTCTTAGGTGACCCTATGAGAGTCACAACCAAGGGGGTCTCGGCCCACAGGTTGAGAACCATGGTCCTAAGCCATTGCACTGCTTCCCTTCCTTAAAAGAAAGGTCAGCTGTATAGCCCAGGCTGTCCTGGAACTCATGGTCCTTCATGATCCTCCCACTCCAACCTTCCAAGGACTACAAGGCACGTACCATCATGACGAGCTATAGTCTATAGTAAGGACTTTGAGTTGGGTTGCGTCTGTTTGGGAGCTACTGAGTTTCACATCTCTCAGTGTTCACATCTCTTTCAGGGTTTGGTAAGTTTTCAGTCGTTATTTTATGAAAGAAGCTTTCTGTTTCTATTTTTATCTTGTCTTTTGAAACTTATAATGTGAGGGTTTGGTGATGCCTTGTCCTGTTGGCTCTATCTCTATTTATCTATCTTTCAATCTATCTTTTTTGACTAGCTCATTTCAAAAGCTCTGTCTTCCAGTTCAGAGACTCTCTCTTTTTTTTGCTTGACCTAGATTGTATTTGTATATCGGTCACTGAATTCTTTCGCTCTAAGATTTCTGTTTGCTTCGTTTTGGAGTGTGAGAGAGGCAGGGCCTCAAGTAGCCCCAACTCATTATAAAGATGAGGCTGGCCTTGAACTTTGGATCCTTCTGCCTGCACCTCCCATGTGCCAAGTTAGCAGGTGTTCATTGCTCTTCCACACTTTCTTTGGGTCTTTTGTACATTATGTATTTGTTCAGTTTCTTATTCTAATCATGAGTTAGTTTATCTGAATTCACCACACTTTGTGGTTTTTTTTATGTTTTTTTAAGCTTCCTTAGAATTGTTATTTTGTTATTCCTTTTGTGGCAATTTGTAAGTTTTCTTTTTGGGGTCAGTTCCTAAAGAGTTACTGTGTCTTGGGAGGGAAAGTTGGTTCACAGGTTAAGAGTGCTTGTTGCTCCTGCAGAAGACCCAGGTTCAATCCCCAGTTTTGGTGTCTCACAACCATCTGTAACTCCAGTTGCAGGAGATCTGAGGTCCTGGACACCAGGCATGTATTTTGGTGCATATATGTACACATGCAGGCAAAACATCCATATGCATAAAACATAATAAAAACTTAAAAAGTTGCTGTGTCCCTTGGAATGGTACCATTCTTTTTTCTTTGCATGTTTGTGTGCATGTATGGTTCATGTATGAACATACATGCATGACTATGTATGTTCATATACATGTGGAGGCCAGTTGTTGTTCCTCAGGTCCCATTCAACTTGGTTCTTAAGATACAGTCTTTATCAATTTGAAGTTTCCCAAGGTTAGGCTGGCTGGCCAGTGAGCCACAGTGCCTGGCCTTTTGTGTGGATTTTGGGGGGTCAAATTCAGGTCCTTGTGCTTGTGGGGCTATCCCTTCACTGACTGAGTATCGCTCCAGCCATTTCCATGTTTCTTGTGCCACCGTCCATGCGTCTGGAGGAGTAGCAGCCTCTCCAAGCTTTACAGTGCAGCTGGACCTGTAAAGCAGGGTTCAGGTCAAGTTTGAATGTGACAGGCACACGGCCCAGTGACCACTCAGGGTCCAGGCATCATGCAGGGGTGACAGTGGGAGACGGCAGCATCTCAGACTCTACAAATCAGGAACAAGTGTGGAGTGGTAGAGCACAGCTGTTGCCTGAGGGCTGGGCTGTAAGTGACACCACTTTCACAAGGGAATGTCTCAACAGTTCAGGCTCCAGGGGGCCTCATCCAGTCTTAGGGTAGCTGGAGCCTTGCATGGAGATGTGGCCTGGCCCGAAGAACAGACTACCCCAGCTCAGCCAGCACTGTTTCCCTGGGTTTGGGTACTATCTCAGCTCAGCCCTGGCACACACAGATGTGTCAGTAAAGGCAGAGTCTCGGGGAGGTGGTGATGGCTTCCGGGGAAGCACAGTTACTCTGGGTCATAGCTCTGCCAGATGCTGTTTGAGGAGGAAGGCTATCTCGTCATCTCAGGCGCAGGGGCTGAGGCTGCTCTTGGTGGCTGAGGCTTCATCCTCTCTGGAAGCAATGTGCAGAATGATCTTAGTAACAGAAAAGGGGTCCAGCAGAAACAAGAGAGAGAATGTCTTGCCAAGGCACTGTGGGGGCTGTTTGGTTGTCAGCCTGATTTGATCTGGAGCCGTCTATGACACACACCTCTGGGTGTGTCCGTCAGAGTATTTCTGGGAAGGATTAACCTCAGGGAGATGACCCTCAGCCGGAGTGGGTGGCACCTTTGTATTAGATGTAAAGGGAGGCATGCTTGCCTACCTTTGCTTCTTGCTGGTACGGGGATACTCTAATGACCTGCTGCTGCCGCTGTCACCACTGTCCTTCACCTCATCAGAGCCCAGCTTCATCAGGCACTTTCTCAGATACAATGCTAGTAGACTCTTTCAGAGGCCGTCCGTGGTAGGCTCCTGTCCTGTTTTCTGTTTTCTTCTTCTTCTAATGTCCATCCTGTTTGCCTTTCTGAGTGAGGATTGATCATCTTACCCAGGGTCCTCGTTCTAGCTCACCTTCTATAGGTGTACAGGTTTTTGTAGGTTCATTCTGTATTATATGTCTAGTATTCACTTATAAGTGAGTATGTACCATGTGTGTCTTTCCGCTTCTGTGATACCTCACTCAGGATGATCTTTTTTAGATCCCACCATTTCCCTGCAAATTTCATGATTTCCTTGTTTTTAATTGCTAAGTAGTATTCCATTGTGTAAATGTACAACAATTTCTGTATCCATTCCTCTGTTGAGGGACATCTGGATTGTTTCCAGGTTCTGGCTATTATGAATAAAGCTGCTATGAACATGGTTGAACAAATATCCTTGTTGTGTACTTGAACATATTTTGGATATATGCCTAAGAGTGTTATAACTGGATCTTGAGGAAGCACTATTCCTAATTATCTGAGAAAGTGCCAGATTGATTTCCAAAGTGGTTGTACAAGTTTACATTCCCACCAGCAGTGGAGGAGGGTTCCCCTTTCTCCACATCCTCTCCAGCATGTGTTGTCACTTGAGTTATTCATCTTAGCCATCATCATCTGATGGTTATAAGGTGAAATCTCAGGGTCATTTTGATTTGCATCTCCCTGATGACTAAGGACGTTGAGCATTTCTTTAAGTGTTTCTCTGCCATTCCTCTACAGAGAATTCTCTGTTTAGCTCTGTACCCAATTTTTAAATTGGATTACTTGGTTTGTTGCTTTTTAACTCCTTTAGTTCTTCATATATTCTGGATATTAGCCCTCTGTCAGATGTAGGGTTGGTGAAGATCCTTTCCCAGTCTGTAGGCTGTCATTTTGTTCTGATGACAGTGTCCTTTGTAGCCATATCTTAAGGCAAAGTGTATTTAGTGCAACTTCAAAAGTTCCCGTAGTCTGTCACAGTCTCAACACTGTTTAAAAGATCATGGTCTCTTCGGAGACTTGAGGCAATCTCTTAACTGTAATCCCCTGTAAAAGTGAAATCAAAAAGCAGATCACATATTTCCAACATACAATTGCACAGAATTTACATCACCATTACAGAAGGGAGGAAAGGGAGAACGGTGAGGAAACACTGGACCAGAGAAAGACCTAACACAAGCTGGGCAAGCTTCAGACTCTGCATCTCCGTGTGTGATGTCAGAGTGCTCTGCAGATCTCCAACTCCTTGTCAACGGCAGCACGCTTCCTTCTCTTGGGCCGGCTCTGCTCTCCATGTGCGGCTTTCCTCAGCAGGTACCGGTTATTCTGCCATCTCAAACATCTTAGGGTTCCCAACAAAACCCAGGCTTCACCATCACAGCTTCAGGCGATGGTTTCTCCTGGCCTCCATGCAGGACACCCTTGCCACACACCTGGCTTCACAGAGGGAGAGTCTACAACACATTCCTTGTGTCCTTGACGCTAAAGCCATAACTACGTGGCTTAAGCAGGTTCTTCTGTTTGCTGGGGCTAGAACTTGGCCCCTTTATTCAAAGACACTTTTACCTGCTTCCAGCCTTCTATGCTTTCCTTCACTGCTTAAACTTTTCTTTAATTCCTTTCCACAAAGTTGAAAGCTTAACTGGTGGGGTCTTGCCCTGGGGTCATTACAACCTTGCTTCCGTTTAGCATCAGGCTTTTCTTTAAACTTTTTATCTCTTTGAGCACTGGATTTAACCCTTAGCTTCATCGCACTTCTTGGTGCCCCTTTCATCCTCAAACTGTACATTTTGTATTTTCCCTTGCTCGGCTTGCTCCTTTCCATTACAGCTCCACCTAGGAGTAACCATAAGAGCCACAGAGTCAACACTAGGCTGTCTTGACATTTCCTCTGCTAATGCTATTAACTCAAAACTCTCTGATTTAGCCTTAGGGAGATTTTTTTTTTTTTTTTCTAAACAAGGGCAAAAAGCAGCTACCTTCACCAACATAGCACAAGAACGGTCTCTGGGCCACTTACTAATATTCTTGCCCTCTGGAACTTCTTGACTTGGACCCTCCACAGTTCAAATTGCCCTCAGCACTGTGTTCCACATGCCCGCCAGGATGGCACACCCAGCCCTGCTCAATCCATTCAACTGCTTTTCTAATCCAAAGTCCCGAAGTCCGCATTCTGCCAACAAGCAGTGCATTCAGGCCCGTTACAGCAATACCCAACTCCCTCGCTGCCTTAGTCAGTGTTCTATTGCTGTGAAGAGACACCATGACCACGGCAACTCTTACAGAAGACAGCATTTAACTGGGGCTGGCTTGCAGTTTCAGAGGTTCGGTCTGTTATCAGTGTGGCAGGGATCATGCAGCATGCAGGCAGACATGTTTTTTGGAGAAGTAGCTGAGAGTTCTGCATCCAGATCCACGGGCAGCAGAGAGAGACACTGGGCCTGGCTTTGGCTTTTTGAAACCTCAAAGCCGAGCCCCAGTGACACACTTCCTCCAGCATGGCCACACCCCCTAACCTTTTCAAATAGTGCCACTCCCTGGTGGCCAAGTGTTCAAATCTGTGAGCCTAGGGGGGCCATTTTCACCCAAACCACCACAGGCACAGAGGGTACGGTAGGTGCCCAACATGCTCATGGGAACCGCTGGACCACAGGGAGGAGGTCCTTCTGGTTCGCAGCTGGTCCCCACTTTCTGTGACACTTTAGATCTAGTTCTTTTTTTTAATCAATATTTTATCTGTCTTTATAAGGAGGAATGAGTACTTGGGCCTGTAGTAGTTACTTTTCTGTTGCTTAGATAAGCTGCCACGGCCAAGACAATTTATTAGAAGAGCTGATTTGAACTGAGCAGTGGCGACACACACCTTTAACTCCAGCACTCAGGAAGCAGAGGCAGGTCTCTGAGTTCGAGGCCAGCACAGCCTGGTCTACAGAGCAAGTTCCAGGACAACCAGGGCTAAACAGAGAAACCCTGTCTCAAACAACAACAACAAAAATAAAAGGCGGGGGGGGGATTATAGTTCTAGAGAGATGAGAGTCCATTACGGTGGGGGTTCGGGGCAGAAGTTGAGCATGGTGTCAAAAGCAGAAAGCAGAGAGAGCAAACCGGAAGCGAGGAGAGACTACAAACTCTCCAACCCCTCCCCCAGCGACGTCTCTTCAGTAAAGCTCTGTCTCCCACAGCTCCCACAATCTCTAGACAGCGGCAGCAACAGCATTAAGTGTTCAAATACATGAGCCTCTGGGATACATTCTCATCCAAACTAGCATAGAGCCTCTTTTCTGGCTGTGTTGCTGTCTGAAAACTGATGTGGTTGAGTCATACTTCTGTTTTTCAACCTATTTACTTTTATTTTATGTGTGTTGGCGTGAGGGTATCAGATCACCTGGAACTGGAGTTATAGACAGTTTTGACTTGTCATGTGGGTGCTGGGAATTGAACTAGAGTCCTCTGGAAGAACAGCCAGTGCACTTAACCACCGAGCCATCTCTTCAGCCCCTACTCATACTTTTTGAGGAAGGGCTACCCTGTTCTGATTCACTTGTGGTTTGCGCTTCAGTAGAACCAAGAGTTTCTGGCTCCTACCAGTTAGAGACTGGTGGCATCTTCCTTCCAGCAGGGACAACACAAAATGCCAGGCATTGTAAGATGTGCTTTGGAGAATGTCTTCATTTGGGGTTTATTGTTGTGAAGAGGCACCATGACCGACCACGGCACCTCTCATAAAGAGAAATGTTTAACTGGGGCTGGCTTACAGTCTCAGAGGTGTAGTTTACTCTCATCATGGCGGGCAGCATGGGAGCGTCCAGGCAGACATGGTGCTGGAGAAGCAGCTGAAAGTTCTCCATCTCCATTCAGAGGCAGCAGAAGGAGGTTGTGTGCTACACTGGGCACCCTGGGTGTATTTTGAGCATAGGAGACCTCAAAGTCCTCCTCCACGGTGACAAACCTCCTCCAACAAGGCCACACTTACTCCAATGGGGCCTAATAGCTCCACCTCCTATTGGCCGAGCATTCAAATGCTTGAGCCTATGGGAGCCACTCCTATTCAAACCGCCAGAGAGAGTGAGACATTGCTACGGCAGACGCTGCTCCGGGCTCGTTGCTCTGTGGTTTGCGCAGGAGGACGAGGGCTTGCCTCCTTGGTCTGATGATGAAGGTCAGGGCTGTAGTAGAACACGTGATCATGGGGATGACAGCAGGTGTCAGGTGTCGTGCAGTGACCTCTTATGTAATCCTCACCTGTGCTGGCCAGTCTTATGTCAACTTGACACAGACACTAGCGTTATGAAAGGAGAGAGCCTTAACTGAGAAAATGCCTTCACAAGATCTGGCTCTTTCACCTGTTCTCCATGGCTGTAGATTCTTCTTGATAGGATCAAAGGCAATCCAAGCCTGGGGGGTGGAGGGGAGGAAGGTCCATCCCTAAAATTGCCCAGAATGCCCACCTAGATCACCTTGAAGGACAAAATGGGTTGGAGAGGGACCAAAAGGTAACAGCCAACCATGACAACAATCTGCATCTTCTTTCCCAAATAAAGGCCCAGTGCTGACTAGATAGTCTGTTCTGATGTGTCTGATTCCTGCTGATAGAGTTTGTCATTCTCAATCTAATATTCTGAGAGGAGCCAGACAGCTGGGTTAGACACCATCCCAAAGTTCTTTATTAAGGATAATACTCTTTGCTGGGCCATGGTGGTACACAGCTCTAATCCCAGCACTTGGAGACAGAGGCAGATGGATCTCTGTGAGTTCAAGGCCATCCTGGGCTACAGAGCAAGTTCCAGAATAGCCAGGGCTGCATAGGAAAATCCTGTCTCAGAAAAAAAAAAAAACAAAAAAAAAACAAAAAAAACAACAAACAACCCAACCAACCAACAAACCAATCAACCAAACAAACCAACAAAACCCCAACAAACAACAACAAAAACAAGCAAAACAAAACCAATACTATTTATTAGAAACTTAATATTATTCCGTCTTTACTGCCTTTCTCTCCCCTCCCCTTCTCACTTCTTCCTTTTTTCCTCCCTCCCTCTTTTTCTTCTCTCTGCACCCCCCCAAAGGATTTCACTATGTAGCCTCTGATAGGATTAGGTTTTTAATGAATGAATGAATTAGTGTGTGTATACACATGAGCATGCATGTGCACAACACAGCATGTGTGTGGAGGATCAGAGGACCCCCTGCCAGAGCCCTTTCTTTCCTTCCATTATTTGGGATCTGAGCATCAGACGCAGGTCCTCAGGGCTGGTAGCAAGTGCTTTTACCCACTGAGCCATTTTGTCAGCACTGCTATGGAGTCTTTATACCCTGCTGGCTTAGCAGTCTTGCAGGAGAAGGACACCCACAGCGGGTCCAACAGGGATCTCATTGAGCTGAAAGTTAAGATGACCCTCTAGCTTTGGGCTCCTCCTTTGTATCAGTAGCCAAAGAAGAGAGTTGTAGCATTGAGTGGGGGATGTTGGATCCGGGTGTCAGAGGAAAACAGGACCTCCAGTTCACAAGGGAGGTGGGGAGATGTAAGGCTGGAGCACAGGGCCTTCTTAGGCCAGCTCTTCATAGTATGAGCTCATGATGTAGGCTGGGGAAACCATAGCAACCAAAGCCAAGTGGGCCTAATGGCCCGGCCCTGCTCCAGTCTATAGCTACAACAAAGAACCAGATGCTGGCTACTTAACAAAGAAAAGGGGTTATGTAGTTCACCGTCTGCAAGGCTGAAAGTCCAAGGCGGGTGGTATCAACCTCTGGGGATGGTCCCTAAATGCACCAATGGCTCATGGTGACAGGTAATGAAGGGCAGGAAGGGAAGCACCTCATCTCTCAGGTGCCCTTTAGTTCCCTCTGGTCTCTCTTGCTGAGGTGCGGTGGTCAGGGCAGCTGGGTGGTGGGCTTTGGACTTCCCCTCTACTGCACAGGGACACTGACCTCTCAGAGCCACAAGCTGTGTCGCTGGGTAAGGGCAAAGCTAGCCAGCGATGCAGGGACACAGATGAAGAGACACAGGGGTTAGCGGCAGGCACGTTCACTGAAAGGGACACAGTGGAATGTGACTAGAGTAGGGTGGGCAGTGGCTAGTGACAGCAGGACAGAAGTGGAGATAGACCGGAACAATGCTTGGGGATCTAGCAGGGGAGAGGCCTGGGGAACTGATCGGGAGCTGTCCCTGGTCCCTCCTGAGGTCTCTCTGCCCCCTCCCCCAGCAGCAGGCTGCTTGTGGCAGCTCAGCCACTGCCTGGGCCTTTGAAATCTTATCGCCCATCATGTTCTCTGTTTCCTCCCTGTCCAGACCTCATCTGTCTCCTGCCTCCCCACCCCCCACCTGCCACTCATCTGAGGCCCCTCCCCCTCTGTCTGCTGCCCACTGTCAGCCTGGCTCCTGTCTTTTCCTACTCCTCCAGGGAAGAGTTCAAAGCAGTGGATTAGGGCCATGGCTGCTGTCCCCAGCATGCTCTGCACCCCACACCCCTCAACCAGTTCCTCCTGTCTTCCCTCACGGCAGCTGAAGGAGTACTCAGCCCTAACTGTACCACCTCACCCTCGCTCCTACTCCTGGCTTTCCCTGCCCTTCCTTCAGGCAGCATTTCTGACTCCCAGGAAAAGCTGTCTCCCCATCATCCTGGCTTGCCCGATACAGTGTGTCCCTTGGCTTTTCCTGGCTCATAGCTGGGCCTGGGATTAGGCCTCCAGTTTAGGCTGTGACCCCTTCCAGAACAGGATCAACCAACCTGGATCTGCTCAAATGGGGAAACCGAGGCTCTAGGCAAAGAGATAGGCTCTGTGAGCAGGCGCCCCATCTCTGGGTGGAACTCTTGGTAGGTGCATTAGCAGACTTAGTTCTCCACTCCAGGACTCTGCTGTGTGGCCTCTTCAGCAAGGCCTGTTAGTGAATGACTGGTCCCCGCCTGCCTCTCTGCAGGTCACTTTCTCTGGATCCTCACCTCCTGCCTCGCAGACCCGATGGGAAGGTCCTCATCTTCCCAGGGTCAAGATGAGCTAGGTGTGGGTCAGCCCAGGGATTGAGAACTGTCCAACTCTAGGACGCCACAAGCTCCAAGTCCTGCCCTTATCTGTCCCAGGGGTACAGTTGTTCCACACTGCAGAATCAAACTCCCAGTCAAACTTAGCTGACCTCAAACCAGCCCTCTCCACTTGACAGCTGAGTACCCCTCATTGGGATGACTCTCTGGGTCTGTAAAACCTTGATGGTGAAGATGCTTGGCCCAATTTATTACATATTTATTGTCATGTCTATATGTATGTGTCCGGATGCACTTGTGCGTGCTTGCATGGTGTGTGTGTGTGTGTGTGTGTGTATGTGGTCAGAGGACAGCCTTGGCTGTCACTCCTAGGTAATGCCATGCATCTTATTTTTGAGAAAGGTTCTGTCAATGGCCTGGACTCCCCCAATTAGGCAGGGCTGGCCAGCCAGTGAGCCCCAAGGCTCTACTTGTTTTTGCATCCGCTCCACCGGGATTACGAGCACCCATCACTGTTCTTGCCTTGTCTTTCACATGCGTTTTGTGGGTCAAGCCCAGGTCCGCATGTTTACACACTGAGTGCCTTGCCAACTGAACTGTCATCCCAGCCAGGCTAATGAGGCTTAGATGAGAACCTGCCTGGCATACAGCAAGCACTCAAACAATGGGTCCAGGTGCTGCAGACCCAGTGGCTACAGCAGAACACCATCCTGGACATGACGCTCCAGTGCAGAGTACACACTGACAGCTCACTCCTCTCCCGCTGTGGGGCCCGCACCTCCAGTTCCTCCCCAGGTGGGAAGTCTGACCAGGCCCAGACGAGCCACAGAGGGCACAGTCCCATGCAGGTCATGGAAGCAGCATGCCTCAGGTGTGGAGGCCAGTGTGTCACGTGAGGGCTGTAGGCTCTTGGGTCAGACTTGGGGTCTTCCCACTGGGTAGCCTGGGCAAGGCTCGGTCAGTCTTTCTCTCTCAGCTTTAGCTTAGCCATTTGTGAAAAATGGGAACGATAGACCTCACGTCACTGGGCCACAGTGAGGAGTCAGTGAATTATATGTGCTTTCCCGGTACATAAGGGCCACAGTGAATTATATGTGCTTTCCCTGGCCGTTCCAGGCTGGCTTTGTCTCAGTCCTGTCTGTTGCCATGCCGGATGTTTCCTTTGGTTGCCGTGGACTCTTCACAGAGTCCCCTGTGTTAAAAAGCTTGCTCCCCACGGTGCTGCCATGGGGAGGTGGTGGGACCTTACAGAGGCTGGACCTGGCAGAAGGCCTCCCTGCCCCTGGGCTGTGCCCCAGAGAGTATTGTGGGAGTAGGCCTCCTCTTTATAAGCTGACTTGTCTCAGGTAGAGCAGAAAAGACCATCTGGGAAAACTTGTCTCCCCGTCATGAATGCTCAGGTCACAAAAGTCAACCAGAGGTGCTAAGGGGGGGACTCAGAGCACCCCACCCCCTGATACACACACACACACACACACACACACACACACGGCAAACCCATGGGGTCTGAGTGTTCAGGGCCTCTAACCCTGGTTGAATTTGTCTCTTCATCTGCACCTTGAAAGATGGCACTGAGGAAGAGAGGGTTGCTGGGGGTGCTGAGCAGGTTTCTGTTTGCTCAGATCATTGTCCTTGGAGGTGCAATGCAGCCAGTAGCTCAATGGTGGGATTACACAGGCTTGCTGGGCAGACAGAGCCCTAGACACAAGCCTACTAATGTCTTGAACCTTCTATGGCTCCCACAATCCACAGGGACCAGTCAGGGACCTTACTTGGATAACAGTTCTGTGGCCCGCACACCTGCCCTTCTCTGGTGTGGAGAGGCCCTGGGCACATGTGTGTCCATTCTGAGCCTTGGTTTCTCACCTGGAGAATGGGAGGGTGTTTTCTTACGGGCTCACTTGAAACTAAAAGAAGCCCCGGGCGGGATGTGGGGGCTTTGGGTGTTGTTAGTTCCTTCCCCTGTTGCTATGATACAGTATCTGCCAAAAGCAACTGAAGGGAGAAAGGGCTTATTCGGCTCAAAGTTTGAGGTCACGGTACAGCGTGTCAGTGGTAGTCACAGCCAGCCACGCTACATCTGCAGCCAAGAAACAGAGTGCTGAGTGCCAGTTTATTTTCACCCTCTTATACAGACCAGGATGCCACCCACAGAGAGCAGGCCTTCCTACCTCAGTTCCCTGGATCAAGATAACTCCTGGCAACTCTGGATCTCACTGAGCTGACGGCTGAGAGCAACTATCCCATAGGCTACAGCTCCAGGCAAACTGGTGTGAGCTCAGAAGTCAGGTTGCCATGAGTGAGTTGGATTCAGCATGAAAGCCAGGCTCAGCATGAGGGAGTCAGGCTCAGCACCAGAGGGCAAGGCTCAATAGACATGCTGTCCTGTGACAGGAACCCCGGGTGTGCCCACCACACGGCCTTGGCTCTACCCTTGCCACTTGTAAGTGGTGATGCCCTGGAGGGTAGATGGAGGTGGCTGGGGTGAGGGAGTGGACACAGGTGACCATGGTCTTGGGGAGGTAGGACCCATAACCCTCCGGATGCCCAGCTCTGCTGCTACTGTAATGTGTCCTTGGATAAGCAAATTTACCTCCCAGGCCTCAGTTTACCTATGCGTAGTAAACTGGAGAGGAATTCCAGCAGGGTGCTAACTGGCCAGGCCTCTCTAAGGGTTCAATGGGATGGCCCCTGAGTGAAGCCTGCCAGCTTCTAGAGCAGGCAGTGGTGAGCCACTCAGGGCTTGGGATGAAAGAGCAAGAGTGGCCCGAATGCCTCCCCACCCAGGACCCCCACATGTCTTCAACACTCCACTAACAGCTGTTAATTGTCCTCATTTCCCTGATGGGGAAGCTGAGGCTCACGGAAAGGAAGGGCGTTCCTCAGTGTTGTCACAAGGGGTTAGGGATGAGGACTGAAAGCTAGAGTTAAGGAGCCACACATTTGCCCCTACTCCAGACAGCTTTTTAGCCTGGCACCCGGCCCTTCTCCCAGACCCGACCTTGTCTTTCTCCCCTTGGGCTCAGTTCCTTACCCTCTGGCCCCGCCCCTTGTTTTTTAGTTTTGTGACTGCGGGTGTTTGGTGTCTGCCTGGTGCCACGGAGGACAGCAGAGGGGTGTTGGATCCCCTGGAACTGGAGCTACAGACAATTGTGAGCCACCATGTGGATGCTGGGAGCTGAATTCACGTCCGCTGCAAGAGCTCTCAGCCACAGAAGCGTCTCTCCAGCCCGTTACTGCATTTTTCACTGTACTTATCGCTGGTGACAATCAATTTATTTATTTATTTTTATTTCTCATTCATTTCTCCCCACATGAATGACAGCTCCAAGAGGGTGATACCTTCTGTCTTCTACATTCCCCAGGAAATCCTCAGTGCTGGATCAGCTTCTCAGAAAGTCCTTGTGCCATGAATTCATCATTTTCTTTCTTTCTTTTTGGGTTTTCAAGATAGAGTTCCTCCGTGTAGCCCTGGCTGTTCTGGAACTCATTCTGTAGATCAGGCTGGCCTTGAACTTTCAGAGATCTGCCTGCCCCTGCCTCCCAAGTTGCTGGGATTAGAGGTTTGCAACATCTTTTTAAAAAATTATTTTTATTTTATGTTCATTGATTGGTATTTTGCTTGCATGTATGTCTGTGTGAGGGTATCAGAAGCCCTGGAACTGGGGTTACAGACAGAGTTGCTGCCATGTGGGTACTGGGAATTGAACTGTGGGCCTCTAGGAGAGCAACCAGTGCTCTTAACCAGGGAGCCATCTCTCCAGCCCCTGCGTCCCACCACTTTCTACTTATCAGAAAAACAAAAAAAGGGTTTCATGTTGTCTCAGCTACAGCTGTGATGCAATGCCCCATTCCGACCAGCAGATGGCAGCAGAGAACAAGGCACCTGACGGGTGGAGCCCAGGTGAAGCCACAGGTTTGACTTTCCAGGTTGGCCAAAGGGTCACTGTTAATACATGGGCACTCACGCGCGCGTGCACACGTGTGTGTGTGTGTGTGTGTGTGTGTATGTGTGTGTGTGTGTGTGTGTGCGTGCGTGTGTGTGTGTGTGTGTTATTGAATGTGTGTGAGGTGTGTGTGTATGCCTGTGTTTGTGTGTTGTCTGTGCCTGTGTCTCTGTATCTGTCTGTCTGTCTTCTACCTCTTTGCTCCTAAGCCTGAAGAGGCCTGTCTTAATAACATACGCCGCTGACTACTGTCACTGAGCAGGCACAGAGACACTGCTGTGTTGAGATGGCCCAGGGACCTGCCCTCTGACCGGTCTCCCCGTGAAGACAGGTGTGGTGCTAGCTGGGAAGGACAGCCATTTCCTGTGATGCCCTGTGATGAGGCTCTGAGTGTCTGTGGCTGTGCTGTGAACTCTTGTGGGTGTGGGGGAGGGAGGAAGGGTTTGTTGCTGAGGTGTGCAGGCCGTGCCAGGTGAGTACCTGCTGAGAGAATGGGGGCCTGCCGTGATGCCTAGAGCCAACAGAGTGGGGTACTCTGTGCAAAAGTGATGGAGAATTCTGATCAAGTCGGGTCTGCTGCCACCTTAGTGTTCAGAAGGTTGAGGCAGGAAGACTGATGAAAGGTTACGGGTTATGTAGTCAGTTCCAGGACAGCCTGAGTGACAGGGTGAGACCCTATCTTAAAAAAAAAGAAATCAAACCAAAATAAAACTTCAAAAGGCTGAAAGATGGGATAAGCAGAGCGTTGGAGCAGAGCAAAGGGCCCTCTGAGCTCCTGGCGTCCTGTGCCATTCCGGTTGGAAAGGAAGCCAGGCTCATTTGTTCTGGGTGGGTGACCAAGAAGCTGGTGGTAGGGCCATCCCAGTGCAAAAGGCTGAAGTCATGGGCTTGGACAGTGTGTGGGGTGAGGCAGGGGAGATGGCCTGGAGGCCACTTGGTCTGAGTCAAGGAGGCCAGCTCTGCGGGAGTCCCGGAAAGAGACCTCAGCCCCTCTCTCTTCCTCAGACAGGCTCCTTGCCTGAGCCTTTCATCCGTGCTGTGATTTATCTCCTCATGACGGACGGGGCAGGCTTGGAAGCAAAGGTGCTTTTGATGGGCTGTGAACCTCTCCTTGGCAGACCCGCCAGCTGCTCTCCGAGGTCAGGCTGACCCACACTTCCTCTCTGCCAAGTGAGGATTAGGAAAGGCAAAGCAAGGACCCCTAGAACCCTGTCCTGAGAGCACACATTTGGATGTCATATGCTGCTGTCAAGCAGGATGGGGACTGTTGGGGCTTGCTGCACGGAGGAGACTCTGCTTAAAAGCCTGGTTCTGGCTCCCTGCCTTATGGAGGGAGCTTCTTGGTCCAGCTTGGGGATGGTCAGGCTCACCCCCACAATAAGGGACCCCAGATGAAGCCAGGGCTGAAAGTACTCGGTGGTGTGGCCTGGGAGCAGGGGAGCCAAGGCTAGACGGAGAATAAAGAGAATAAAGACAACCCTGAGCAGATCGGTAGGAGGACTAAGCACCCTGTAAGTGCTAGACACAGATGATACAAGCTGGTCACAGACAGGGAACCCGGAAGTGGGTGGGTGGGAGCGGGGGGAGGGGAGGGAGCCACACACCAAGGCCATACAACCAGGAAGTGATGGCATGAACGAATGATAAAGAGAAAAATTTACATTATGCTACTTGAAAAACATCAGTTTCTCACAGGTTACATTTCTCAGGTATATTAATATATTGATAAAATTGATAAATAGCTGAGGGCAACCTTGCATTTGTGATCCTCCCGTCGTCAGCTACTTGTGCTGGGATTACACAGGTGTACAGCCATACAGGTTAGCCCTCTACCCACTGAGGTAACTCCCCAGCCCACTTCTGGAAAATATCTCTTTATTTCTGTACAGATTCTCGGTATCTTACCCAGGCTAGCATCAAACTCCTGGGCTCAAGCAATCCTCCTGCTTCAGCCTCCAAGGAGCTGGGGTCACAGGTGCACCATCACCCCTGGGCAATTTTAATCTCTGTTCACGACTTATGAGGTACCTGCTGTCAAGTTCAGGTGTTCTGTAGGAGCCTTGGAGAACATTTTTATTTGCTCCCTGCCCCAGACTGGCCCAGATATGCTTCCACAGTCCTTACAGAGAGGCTGGGACCCTGGGAAGGCTGGTATATGGCAGGAAGACAGCGTGGGGTGAGCAGCATCAAGATTAGCACAGGAGGAGCTGAGGAGGTTGCTCGGGCCAGACACGAGGATCTGAGTTCCAATCCCCAGCACCACATAGAAGTTGGATGCAGCAGTGTGAGTCTGTAACCCAGCACTGGAGGGTGGGCGGAGACAGGTGGAACCCTGGGTTTTCTGGTAAAATGATCTAGTGAGCTCTGGGTGCACCTGCCTCAAAAAGGTAGGTGGATAATGACAGAGGAAGAGACCGATCTCTGGCTTCCGTGTATATATGTGTGTGTATATATATATATTCACATATGTATGTGGTATTTATTAGAATTGCTTACAGCCTGTAGTCCTGTCAGTCCAACAATGCTGCCTATGCACAGAAGGTCCAACAATTCAATAGTTCAGTCCACAAGGTTGGATGATATCTCAGCTGGTCTTCAGTAGATGCCAGAATCCAAAAGAACTAGGCTGTAATACCAATGAAGGATGGACTTGCCAAGGACAGTGAGCAAGTAGGCAAAGAGAGAGAGAGAGAGAGAGAGAGAGAGAGAGAGAGAGAGAGAGAGAGAGAGAGATTCCTTCTTCCATGTCCTTTCTGTAGGCTGCCAGCAGATGGTGTGGCCCGGGTTAGAGGTGTGTCTTCACACCTCAAAAGATCCAGATGAGAAGTGGATTTTCTCACTTCAAACGATCAAGCAAAACCCCCTCACAGGTGTGCCCAGCCATTTCTGGGTTTTAGTCGAGTCCAGATGTAGTCACATTGACAACCAAAAACAGCCACCACACGGGGGAAGAGCTCTGTGGGACCTCCACCTTAGATCTCTGTCGCTGGGATTCACAGCATGGCCAAAGGCAACCTGGGGAGGAGGGGGTTTATTGGCCTTCAGGGTCTCAACCCAAGTTCCTCAATGAGGGGAGTCAGGGCAGGAGCTCAAACAGGCTCAGAGGCGGGAACCACGGAGGAAAGCAGTAAAGGAAATGCCCACAGACCTTTCTAGAGGCCAGTCTGAAGGAGGCATCTTCTCAATTAAGGTTCCCTCTTCCCAAATGACTCTAGTTTGTGCTAAATTGAGAAAAGGAAAAACAAACAAACAAACAAACAAAAAACCTTACTAGCTCAGGTGGGGAAAGAGGGTAAGAGCTCTAGGCTTTGAAGGATGAGTAGGAGTTTACCAATAGTCCTAGGAAGGAAGGAAAGGGCTTTTTAGACAGAGCTCACAGCCAGTGTGGAAGAATAGAGCTGTGGGAGCTAGAGGGCAGCAGAGGGCAGGTGCCTCTGGGCTAGCATGAGGCAACACTGGCCAGAGGCAAGGCCAGAAGTTCTAGAAAACATTGCCAAGATCTGAGGTGAATCTCACAGATAAAGCTCACACGTGCTCAGGTGGAGTGGCCCTTCACCCAGGAACCCACCTGATCCTGGCTTGGTGGCTCCTCTTTTATGGGCGTAGTGTTCCAGGGCCGCAGAGAGTCTTACTCACTTCAGCTTTCCCAGTGCTGTGTGGCCAGCACGGCACCAGGAAGGGCTCGCCCAACTCCTATGAAGAAGGAACAAATGAATGAATGCATGTATTTCAAATGAACAAACAAACGGATAAACAGGAAAAATGAGCAAAAGAAATAAACCCCCAAACAGTGGTGGGGTCTGGGGAGATGGCTCAGGGGTTAAGAGCGTTTGCTGCTCTTGCAGAGGATTTGCATTTGAGTCTCAGCACCCTTGCAGCTCACCATCCCCTGTAACTCCAACTCCTGGAAATTTAGTGCCCTCTTCAGGCCTCTGAAGGTACCTGCACCTATGTGCACAACCCCTTGGCCCAAGACACACACACACACACACACACACACACAAACACACGCACACAAACACACATGTGCATGTACACACATGCATTTTAAAAGAGAAAATAACAGGGCTGTGGTGGTGCACACCTTTAATCCCAGCACTTGGGAGGCAGAGGCAGGTGGATCTCTGAGTTTGGGGCCAGCCTGGTCCATAGAATGAGTTCCAGGACAGCCAGAGCTACACAGAGAAGCCCTGTCTGGAAAACACACACACACACACACACACACACACACACACACACACACACAGAGAGAGAGAGAGAGAGAGAGAGAGAGAGAGAGAGAGAGAACAGTGCTCAATTACAGGTGGCTTCTAATGAACTCATTATTAATGTTCTAATGAATTCACCGGAATTAATTAATGTGTCTGTGTGTATATGCACATGCCAAACACAGTACCTTAAGGAGAGCACGAGAGACTTTCGTGGTGTACAGTGGAGAAGGATGGGAACCGCTGGGGAGTCTAGGTGTGGGGGTGTCAAATAGGAGCACACAGAGCCTCAGTTGCTTCACGGGGATAAGAGGGCCCAGCGTTGGAGAAGTGCACTCAATGGAGTGATACATCCTATAATCGCAGCGCTTGGAAGGGAGATGGAGGCAGGTCAGAAGTTCAAGGTCATGGAGCCACCCTTTCTCATGGAAAAGTGTTATCACCTATGGAAACTCATTATCACACATTCCATTGTCTTATTTGATGCCTCTAAATCCCCAAGGGAGACTCATTATCTTTCTTTTCCGGTAGAGGAACTGGGGTAAATATCCTTTCAAATCCTAGCTTGACCACAACCAAATTGTATAGTTCCCAATAAGTCCTTTCTGAGCCTCAGTTTCCTTATCCGCAAGGTGGGCGTAGCAACAGTTCCTTCTTGGGACACTGTGGAGCACGTATTTTTATTAGACGGGCTAGCATCTGAGCCCCCTTCCAGGGCCACACACCACGCAGGGGGAGAGGCATCATCCTGCCAAGTTGCCTCTGGTTTCTAGGGTAGGAGGGTACTTCTGACTCACCCACTTTCTGGATGGTGGAAGCCTGGCACACAGTGGGGCTAGGGATGAGGCACCCTCATCCCTTGCTTGGCATGTTGACTTTGTGAGAAGTCTGGCCAGGGCAGGATGCTGGAGGAAAGGACTTAGGGCACAGGCGCCCAGTGAGACCGCTGGTTTCCTAGCAGCAAATGCTGTGCTAAGGGGCTGTGTGACCAGATTTAATTAAGAAGCACACATGTCCTCGCTGCAGGCCGGCTATGACCAGGGTGTGGACCTGCAATTAAAACTTAGCCTTATAGCGCCAGCACACAGGCGTGGGTGCCGGAGCCGCTGGCCTTCCTGAGAACAGTGTGCCCTCCATGCCCATGTTATTTATCGAGTTAATTTTGTCTTCTGCAGTGTGAAGCCAATCTGGGACCGTGAGTCCTAACCCTGGCGCAGAGCTGGACATGTGCTGCCTTCCTTTGGGGGAGGAAGGGAACCCCTATGCCCGCTCCTTACTCAAAGGACCTGGGTGAGGCTCTCGTGGCTTTGCTGAGAGGGAGCAGGTGACAGTCCTCTGGGGTCTTCAGTCATGCCATCCAGATGGCAGAGAGCTATAGCTGCCGTAGAGACGCCAAGGGAAGGGAGGCAGCTACCTAGAGTACAGTTAGACAGCTGGAGAGAGCCTGGGGCTGCTGGGACGGCTGAGGAGCCAAGGCCTGCTCTCTGAAGTAGCATCTGTAGGAATTGATCTGGAGGTCTTTCAGTTTGAGTCTTGACTCTGCTGCTTAGTGGCCACGTGGACCCTGTGTCTCTGCTCATCTGCATGGAGGGACATTAGCATGGCCTTCGTCATCAGCAGAGGTGCCTTGAGAGAGCTGAAAGGTGTGGCCCGCCTCCTTTATGGTGGCTGTGAGGACTCCAAAGGCTGAGAGCAGGGCCTTGGGGCCTGGCTCTGTGCCCATCCTGGAGCAGAGCTGCCCTGGTGGCCTTCAGGCCTGCACCCTGATGGCAGAAAACCACTTCCTGCGCATTTAGTCCCAGGTGCCTACTGCTATCAGGTAGAGGGGTGGGGGTGGGGGGTGTGTATAGAGGCGACAGCCTCACGGGCAGGGCAGATAGTGGCCCGATAGCAGGGCCTTTGGGACAAAGCTATCGGGGGCGACGACAGGATACTGAATGGGCTTCTCGGAGCGGGCGCAGAATTGCATTCGGCTTGGATTTAATTAAAAAGACTCAAATCTTTCTGATAATCCTCCCCGCAACGGCTGAAGCGGGGCCTGCAACGGGCTCCCTGGCAACGGCGCATCCTGCTGATAAAAAACTTTCAGGGGAGGAGATTGTGAGCCCCCTCGACTGCCGCCACTATCACCCTGCCCATCGCCGTGCAAGGCCAGGGCAGCAGCTGTGGCCCCCGCCTCTGCAGCGCGCCTCAAGCCCTTTGTGCCCCGCACTCCCCCAGTGCCCTTCTGCGGATCTCTTTGTTCAGGGCTGAATCCTCTGCCTGGCATCCACGCTCCTTTGCCGTAGCTCTGGGCCATTGCCTCCTCCGCAGCTGTAGGGGAACTGCAAACCTTGTGTCTCTGTGTCCTGGAAGTATAGTTCACCAGGCCCGCTCCAAGTACACTGGAAGACGATGAGGTGGAAGACGAGGAGTCAGCAGGCACTGGTCTCTGCCCACCTGAAGCCTCTGTCCACTGTCTCTGTCCAGCCCAGCATCCTTCCTTGTCCTTAGTTCTAGCCTCTGAAGCCCCAGACCCATTCTAATTTGCAGGTGAGTGCCTCCCTGAGAGACAGGTGGTGGGTCTCAGGGTTACCTGATGGACGAACGAAGAATGAAGCTGAGCCTGCCATGGTTTCAGGGCTCCTCCATCACTGTGAGTGTCCCTAACTGACTCCCGGAGGCTCTGCCTTGGTGTGACTCTAGAGAATCAGACTGTATCCAGTGGCTGTCACTAGGGGCACACTGGCCATGGCTGCTGGCAGGCATGGATTTTGATGGGCTGCACTGGGGCCAATGGTTCAATAGTCAGACTGGGCCAGTTTGATTCTCATCACTGTGGCCCCTGAGCCCTGTGGTCACAGGCATCTCTGTGGCTTCCTCCTCTGAAGAGCGGGCTCACTGGCTTTTCCTAGGATCTATTTCCAGGCTGGCAGGGAAGGAGATAAGCCTGTGGGTAGATGGCTGGTGGCACATGCTGGCTTAGTCCTTGTGAGGACCTCTGATGAATGGAGAAACAGAGGGCACGGAGGCAGAGCTGGGTCTGAAGCCAGGCTGGTACCCTACTTCAGCAGCCTCTGCCTCCCAGGGCTGCTCACTGGCAGTGATGTCTGCTTTGCCCATCACATGATCTGTGCTGTCTCCCCTTGCCTCCTAGAGGTTAAGTCCCAGCACTGAGGACAGGCAGCCAAATTCTGCCTCAAAGACCACATCCCCTGTGTTCTGCCCTTTTTGGCATCCGCACTATTCTCTGAGTGTCCTTCCTGTCTCCAGGGCCCAGTGTCAGGCGCAGCTCCATCCTACATCATCCCGCAGACTGAAGCATGGTGGTTTCAGAGATGGCACCTACCATTGGTACTGTTAGGAGGATGCGAGGATGAAGGTGTAGGAGGGAGGAGAGGCCCGGGATGAGCGGGGAAGAGCCAGGTAGTCTGTGCTCTGAGCCAGTACAAGGACGAGAATTAAGGTGGGCATCCTCATCCACATGACAACTCAGTGGCAGGCCTGACTGTTATGTCTACCTAACAGAGGGGAGTGGGGTTCAGAGAGGTTGGGACTTTTCTTGAGGCTGCACAGCTCACAAGCCTCAGCAGAGACTTCAGACAGACCACTGCATCCAAAACAGAATGAAAAGCATTCCCCCCCTCCCCCAGAGACCGCACACCCTCTGCCTCACCCAAACCAGCATATTCGTTCCCCTGGGCAGCTGGAATGAGCACTCAGTATCTCACGGTGAATCATGTGACAAGTGCACCCCAGGGGAGTGGGCCAACATATTAGCACACCTGTGAAGGTAGCCTGTGACACATGCCCTGGACCAGCGGTTCTCAACCTGTGAGTCGAGACCCCTTTGGAGGTTGAATGACCTCTTCATAGCGCTCACCTAAGAGCATCGGAAAACATGGATATGTACATTACGATTCACAACCAGAAACTTGCAGTTAGGAAGTGGCAAGGAAAAGAATTGTATGGCTGGGGAGTCCCCACAACATGAAGGACTGTATTAAAGGGCCACAGCATTAGAGAGGATGAGGACCACTGCCCTGGACTGTGTCTCTGTCAAGGCCAGGCCTAGGCCCATCAGGTAACTTAGAGTCAAACCAGAGGGACAGAGGACCCGGAGCCCTGGGGTCCCAGAGCCAGAGAGGAGAGCCACAGCCCCAGAGGACTAGACCAAGCCAGGACCTCCCAGAACCCAGGGGGAGGTCCCTGCCAGTGTGAAGTGCTCAGCAGGTTAGGAGGTGCTACAGCACGATTCCTGGGGCATCACCATCCTCTAATTCCCCCCATTTTCTCTCCCTCCCTCCCCTCTCTCTTTTGGTTTTGCAAGACAAGGTTTCTCTGTGTAGCCTTGTCTGTCCTGGATTCGCTTTGTAGACCAGGCTGGACTCACAGAACTCACAGCGATCTGCCTGCCTCTGCCTCCCAAGTGCTGGGATTACAGGTGTGCACCACCATGCTGGGCTTCTCATCCACTCTTGAAGTTCCAGGTTGATATGTCCAGAGCCACTGTGAGCCCATGGTGTAGATGGGGGGCTAATGTCTGCCACTCTGGGCACTGGGAATGGTATCCATATGAAATGGAGTTTTTAAAATATTTGCCTAGAACATCGTGTCTCCAGGATGCCCACATAGCTGCTACCCGTCGTGGGCTTGGGGCAGAAGAGTGTTAGGAGGCCAGGGCAGGTTAGATTGCTGGTGGGGAAGCCCTAGGACTCTGGATGTGGTCCAGCTATCTCCAGACTCACTTGACAGTGGGAGCTCTGGATACCCACCTGGGGAATAGGTCCACGGGTAGGAGGGACAGGAGTTAAAAGGGGGCAGCATCTCAGACTAGAGCTTCGTGTGAAGGTGACAGGGCTGGGCTCAGTTCCCAGAAGAGTGAAATATTGGGTGGGGTGGAGGGGAGGGGGTTGGCATTTCAGGCCACAGTTTTCTGGGCTATCTCCAGAGAGCCTGGCTGGAGGACCCACACTGAGTATCTGTAATGAGCTTCTGAAGACTCTGACACTTGCTCAGGATGGAAACATGATGGTGGGGAAGGATGCGGGGGAAGGCGTCGTAGTGGGAGCACGGCCTGGGCAGGCTGCACCACGGACTTTCTTCCCTTAACCACGGCACACCTAGCTTCATGATAGCACCAGACCTCAGTTTCTCGGCCCATTGGCTGCATCATTAACTGCGCATTTTATGGGGAAAATTAGATGTCTATTTTTCAGCGGAAAAAATTATGAAGGCTGGTGAGAGGACTCAGCTGTGGAAGTGCCTGCTGTGCAAACGTGGGTCCCTAGGTGGAAGCTGGGTGCTGTGGTACATACTAGTAGCCTTATTGCTGGACTGCAGGTGTTGCGACAGGCGGAGCCCCGGTGCCTGCTGGTCAGCCAGCTTAGCCAATGGTGAGAGCTAGGTTCAGGAGAGATCTCGTCTCAAAAACTATGGTAAGGAGCAAGAGACCCTTGACCTCGACCTCTGCCCCCCACAGCCCACACACAGGGGCACGCGTGCACACAAACACAACCAAAAATTTCATGAAATCCCCAGAATACCTAGTAAACCAGCAGTTCTCAACCTTCCTAATGCTGCAGCCCTTTAATGCAGTTTCTCCTGTTGTGGTGATGCCCCCAACCATAAAATTATTTTCATTGATACCTTACGGCTGCAATTTTGCTACTGTTTCGAATTGTAATGCAAATATCTGTGTTTTCTGATGGTCTCAGGGGAGAGGAAAGGTCGTTTAATCCCCGAAGGGGGATGTGATCCACAGGTTGAGAACCGCTATACTCGAGAAACCTTAAAGAAAGTAGAACAGGACAAACAAATAGGAGAAAACAAAAGGAAAAAAATCCCACCAGCCGCCAACACAGTAACACACAGGTGTTTACATTCTAAGAATCTATGTCACCTACCCAGTGAGTATTCACGAACACTCAGCTTTGTGTGTGAGGGTGAGAGGAAATGCTGGCTCAGCCAGGTCTGGACAACGCAAGCACATGAATACAGGTGTTCACATGTGTACTCATGTGCACATACACCTTTTGCAAAGACAGAACATTATTTGGATCATCTGTGCACCAGATTGTTCTGACAACTCTATGAAGAAATGCATGAACATGTTTAGCGTAACTTATTCTACGATTTACTTGTATTTTTTTTAAAGGTTGAGTTATTTTTATTACCATTATCATTTGTGTGTGTGTGTGTGTGTGTGTGTGTGTGTGTGAGTGGTTGGCCTGCTTGCATATTTGTGCATCAGGCAGGCCAGAAGAGGGCATCAGATCTCTGGAACTGGAGTAACAGCTGGTTGCGAGCTGTCACATGGGTGCTGGGAATTAAACTTGAACTCTACAAAAGCAGCACAGGCCTGCAGGAGACACTACAACTCTGATTGTTAATGGGATTTTATCTGGAATGATCCATGACACAGGATTCTAGGCACAACTGTGAGCATAAATGGCTGTATTTGTCACCCAGACCCTTACCCCTATAGTGTGGATTAAAGCGGCCCTTGCCCAATTCTATAATGTAAAAACATAAAATAAAAAATAAAAAAAAAGGCAGTAAGTACTCAACTGCCGAGCATCTCTCCAGCCCCCAGCAGTCTTTATTTTTAAATTATGTGTCTACGTGTGTATCCACATGTGAATAAGTGCGCCTGTGTGTACAGGCACCTGAGGAGTCCAGAAGAGGGCACCAGATCCCTTGGCACTGGAGTCACCAGATTGTGAGCCACCAGGTGCATGCTGGGAAGGGAAGCTGGTCCTCTGCAAGAACAGCCAGTGTTCTTAACTGCTGGGCCGTTTCTCTAGCCCCGTATTTACTTTTGACTGTTGGATACTTTTTGAGCACTCCTTCAGAATATTTACATTTCACCCATTCAGAATAATCTGATATACTACATATTTTGTAATTTTATTTAGAAATATGCACATGACTTAATATTTAATGATTTTTTTTTTTAACAAATAGGATTTCACCATTGTAATTCTGACTGA
Organism: Meriones unguiculatus; assembly: GCF_030254825.1. Classification (NCBI taxonomy): domain Eukaryota; kingdom Metazoa; phylum Chordata; class Mammalia; order Rodentia; family Muridae; genus Meriones; species Meriones unguiculatus. The sequence goes on from NC_083356.1 coordinate 76,146,899, forward strand.
CCTGGAACTCATTACATAGATCAGGCTGGCCCAAAACATTTAGAGATCTGCCTGCCTCTTCCTCCTCAGAGCTGGGATTAAGTCGTTGGCCATCATACAGCCTAATATTTAATGGCTTTAAATAATTTGTAGCAATTTAAAAATGTTCATTTTCATCTTTAGAGTCATACTTAGGAGGATTTTTTTTCCTCCCCACACTCAAGAGTATGTAAGTATTCACCAATATTTTCTTCTGGTAATTAAGACAATTTTCTTCTGAAACCTTAAATCTTTAATCAGTCTTGACTTTAGTTTCACATCAAAGCAGGGCTCTGGGGCTCTGATGTCATCTTTTCCTCTGTTCCTCCCTTCCTTTTTTTTTTTTTTTTTTTTTTCCAGTACTGGGGATGGAACCCAGGGCTCTATCATTGACCTTTGGCCCCAGTCCTGCATTTTCTTTTTCTTTTGAGACAGTCTCCCTAAGTTGCTTAAGCTGGTCTTGAACCTCTGAATCTCCTGTATCAGCTTTCTAGAATTACAGTCCCATGCCACCACAAACAGCTTCACTTTTCTTTTTTAAGATTCATTTTTATTTTTTTCTGGGTGGTGGTGGCTCAAGCCTTTAATCCCAGCACTCAGGAGGCAGAAGCAAGCACACTTTTGTGAGCCTGGTCTACAGAGTGAGTTCCAGGATAGTCAAGGCCACACGGAGAACCCTGTCCGGAAAAACAAACAAACAAGATTGGTTTTTATTTATGTGTTTGTGTGTATGTGCCATGATGACTGTTCTTGGTCATTAACTTGACTATATGTGGAATTAACTAAAACCCAAACAGCTAGGTACCCCTATGAGGGATTTTTCTCTGTTGAATTATTTTAAGAGGGAAGATCCTCCCCAGATCCAGATCTTTTGAGGTGGGAAGCTCAACCTTTACTCTGGACCACACCTTCTACTCCCAGGCTACATAAAGGACATGGAAGAAGGAAGCTTTTGCCATTAGCAAGACCATTCCTTCACTGGCATCAGAGCCGACTTCTTGGGGAGTCTCATGTATACTGAAGACCAACTGAGACATCCAGCCTCACAGGCTGAACAATGACCAGATTCTTGGGTTTTCCGTTGGTAGACAGCCATTGTTGGACCAACTGGATCACAGCCTGTAAGCCATTCTAATAATATAGTTTCAGCCTATCCGTTCTGTTTCTCTAGAGACCCTAGAGAATATAATATAGGTATATTATATAATTAGGTCTATATTATAATAAATTATAATATAAAATAGGTAATTTTAATAATTTTAATAAAAAATAATAATTTTATATGATAAAATTATTATATAAAATAGGTCTATATTATAATATAATATAGGTCCCTGTGGAGGCAAAAGAGGTCAACAGGTCCTCTGGAGCTGGAGTGCTAGACCTTTGTGAGCTACGAGATGTGGGCATGGGGAAATGAAGCCTTCCTCGTAAGAGCGGCAAGTGTACTCAACTGCTGAGCCATTGCTGTGCTCCCCAAACTTTTAAGAACAGTCTCCATGATACTTAAATGAGAACAGCCAACTTAATTACATTTAGTTGGAAAAAGTACCTTTTAGAATGTTAAGTTATATAAGCAGATTTCCCTTATCTAGACCTGAAAGAAATCACAGCGCGCTATCCTTTTAGAAACGTTTAAAAATTACATCCACTTATTTATTTTATTTAAGTGTGTGTGTGTGTGTGTGTGTGTGTGTGTGTATACATGAATGCATGAGCCGTGTCACCGACTTTGCAAGAATCCATTCTCTCCTTCAAGCACTTGGGTCCCAGGATAGACTTCATTTGCTAGCGCCTTTACCTGCGGAGCCATCTCGATGGCTCCCAGTAGATTACACTTTTCATGTTCCTGTCTCTCTGACAACATTTGGTTGTGTATTTTTCCATCAGGATGTTCAGATAAAACTCACTTGTGGAATTCTGATAGGTCTGCCTTTATATGTGAATGTGGCCTCAGCCTGTGGTCTCCACCTCCTGTAGCCAGGCAGGACTACCAAGGGAGGGAGGGAGGCACCAACTCACCCACAAAACCTGCCACCCAAAATTTGTCCTGCCTACAAGATGTGCAGGGCCAAAGACGGAGCAAAGATTGAGGGACTGGCTGACAAAAGACTGCCCCATCCCGTGGGAGAGAGCTGACCCCTGATACTATTAATGCTACTCGGCTATGCTTGCAGGCAGGAGCCTGGCATAACTCCTCTGAGGGGCTTCACCCAGCAGCTGATGGAAACAGATGCAGAGACCCGCAGCCAAACATCAGAGAGAGCTCGGGGAGTCCTATGGAAGAGTTGGGGGAACGATTGAGGGAGGCAAAGTGGCTCACAGAAACTGAACCACCGACCAAAGAGCCTGCAGGGACTGGTCCAGGCCCCCCCCCCCACACACATACGTAGCAGATGTGCAGCTTGGTCTCACGTGGATCCCGGAACAACTGGAGAGGGGGCCCTCTAACTGTGAGGCTCCTCGTCTGGCCTCAGTGGGAGAGGATTCACCTAGCTCTGCAGCAGTATGCTGCAGAGTACCCATGGTAGGTTGGTACCCATGGGGGACTGCCCCCTTCTCTGAGGGGGAGAGGAGAGAATGGGAAATATGAAAAGGGGACTGGGAGGAGAAGGGGGCTGCAATAGGGATGTAAGGTGACTAAATAAAACAACCTCATTTGTGGGGTTTATGTTGGGCTTTGGGATATAATGTGTGTGTGTGTGTGTGTGTGTGTGTGTGTGTGTGTGTGTGTGTGGTATATGTGCATGTATGTGCTGGAGGTGCCCTGCTCTTTCACTCACCACCTTATTTCCCTGAGACAAGGTCTCTCACTGAACTTGGAGCAAGGCGAGCAGCTAGCAAGCCTCAAAGACTGTCCCGCCTGCCATAGTGCTAGGGCTATAGGTGTGCGGAGCATGCCTGGCTGCTTACAAGGGTACTGGAGAGACTAACTCGGGTCCTCTGTCTGCACGGTGAATGCTCCTACCCACCGGTTTGTATGGATTCCCTAAAAGTCCAAGTGGAATGCCCCCACCTCCCCAGGTCCTTAGGAATACATAGATTGCACACATATCCTGCATTCTTTTCTGGACTCAGGTGACCACCAGGGCCTGGGCCCGTTTTAGGGTCATCGAGTTAGAGCTGAGATCTGACTAAATTCAGGTGCTTTACTACCTGTAATGGGGATGGGGTGGGGTGGGGTGATTCCGTTTACTTGCATGTGTTCCTTGGTCTGCCCAGAGCTTCACAGCAACTGGGATAAAGATGTAATTTTTCTTTCTCCTTTTTCTCTTGGCAGGGTCTCATTTATTCTAGGCTGTCCTTGAACTCACTTGCTCTATAGCCAAGGATGAACTTCTGAGACTCCTGCCTCCCCCTCCTCAGTGCTGGGCTCATGGGGGTGCACCACAACACTCCATTTATGCGTCAGGGATGGAAGCAAGGGCTTCATGCGTTCTAAGCAAGCCCTCTACCAACTGAGTGACATCTCCCCTTCCCTCTCTCCCTCCTGCCTTCCTTCCATCCCTCCCTCCCTTCGTTCTTTTTCTTTTTGTCTAGGGATAAGGTCTCATCCAGAGCCCCTGGGCACAATGTTTAAATTGTGGGTGTCACCTCTCCCCAGGTCTGACCCCCTAATGGTTTCCTAGCTTACACACTTCACCCAGCCTGGTGCCTGCAGATCTGGTGGTCAGTACTTCTGGTTGTTGGCCAGCTTAGCGGCCTTTGTGCCAGGGATTGCTGTGGCACCTGGAGAAGACACATAAGCTATACCTGGTTCTGAGCAACGAGAGACGTACCCACTTGCAGAAGGCAGGAACGAGGCTGGCACGAGCAGGCATTGGCTATATTGTGCAGAGCCTCGGGTGGTACAGGGGTGAGGCATCTCCTTAGAGTTGAGAAGCACCAGGAAAAGTTTGGAAATTGGCATGGGGATGGTCACACTGCCATCTGGAGGACGGTGAGAGGGAGGGAGGGAGAAAGGGAGGGAGGGAGGGAGGGAGAGTGCCAAGGACTCAGGTGCAGAAGGGCTGGACCGGCCCTGACCACGGGGATGGAGAGGCCACACTCCCTAACCTGGGGGCTCTTGAGGGGGTGATTCTGTCTGGGACATGTTAGGCCCTGGGATTGTATTCAAAGAGGATTGTAGGGTTCTTTCCCTTTTACTTTTCTCTTTCTGTCTGTGTGTCTGCCCCCCCCCCGCCTTGCTTTTTGAGATAGGGTCTCTCTGTGTAGCCCTGGCTTTCCTGAAAGTTGCTCTGTAGACTGGGCTGGCTTTGAACTCAGAGATCTGCCTGCCTCTGCCTCCCGAGTGCTGGGATTAAAGATAATGCACCACCACTTCCTGGCTTTTCTTCCCTTCTTAATTTTGTTTGTTTGAGACAGGATCTTGGTGCAGCTTGGCTGGTCTTGAACTCAAGAGATCCTCCTCCTGTCTCTGCCTCCCTAGCGCTGGGACCAAGGTGTGTGACCCCATAGCTGGATCATTTTCTTTAAAAAAAAAAAAAAAAAAAACTACTTTGTGTGTGTTTGCGTGCGAGCGCACAGGTGTATGCACTCGTTAGACTCAGGCTGGCTGGCGGGGAGCCTCCCGTCTCCACCTCCCAGCACTGTGGTCACAGACTGCACCGCCACAGCTGCCTTTTTATACATGGTTTCTGGGGATTGGCCTTGGGTCTTCAGGCTTGCCAGGTGAGCGCTTTACTGACCCCGCCATTCTCCTCATCAGCAAGTTTATACAATTGAAAAATTTAAACCCACTCCAAGCTCGCAACATTGTTTTCTAAACATCTAAACCGGTATGAACTGCCTCCAGCACACAGAGGCAACCCCAGCTGCAGGTACTGCTATCGTGGAGGTGGCGTTAGCTGCCCAGACATTAGATGGTACAGTTGGGTGTCTTTGAACAAGCACGTTCTTGCCTGGGAGCCTCAGCTTTCTCATCTGTGGAGCAGGAACAAGAAACTGTATCTCCCGGCGTGTTGCCAGAGACCGAGCTATTCCAAGAACAATAAAGAAACAGGAAAGGCTTGGTAAGAGGGGACCAGACCATTGCTGTTATATCACTGCTTATTTATTTTTAAAATAATTTCATTTATTTATTTGGTGTGTGTGTGTGTGTGTGTGTGTGTGTGTGTGTGTGTGTGTGTAGACACATTCTAGGGTGTGTGCATGCAACTTTCAGCAGTCTCTTTTCTCCTTCCTTCATATCTGGGGCTCAGACTCACGTCTTCAGTCTTGCCTCACACCAATGTTTTTACTAGCTAAGCCATCTTGTGGGCCTTCATTATTTAATAATAACAAAAAACATGGATCCTGCCCTCAAAGATCTTCACATTTGCTCCTAATTCTAGCATGTGGGAGGCTGAGGCAGGTGAATCTCTGTGGGTTCCAGGACATCTAGGGCTACATAGAGAGACCCTGTCTCAAAAGAAAAAAAATAGACATTCATATTCATGCTCCAGAGGGAGGAGGTGGATGACAGCATATATATGTATATACATATATATATATCCTATAATCTATATGTAGGTCACCATAGGATCCTTCTTAAAAAGAGTTTGTGTGGTTTAGGCTAGCCTCAAGCTCAAGTAAATAGCCAAGAATGATCTTGAAGTTTTGGTCTTCCTGCTTCTTCCTCCTGTACATTGGAAATACAGTCACACACACTACCACATCTGGTTTATTCCACGCTAGGGATCGAACTAAGGGCCTTGTGCATGCCAGGCAAGCACAGGATCCTGATTTAGGAGAAAATTCAGGTTTCCTGGGTGAGCCTGATTCTGAATGGATCCCAGCAGGTTGGGAGATGACGTTAGAACCAACTGGAAAAAGCTGAATGCCAAGTGTGAGTTTGCGCTTTCTCCTCAGGGCGAAGGAGCCACAGCAGGCTGCTGTGCAGGGGCGAGGCAGTCAGGTCGGCCTTCGGAGGCTCAGCGTAACTGCAGTGAGGAGAAAGGCCAGGAGGGGGCAAGATGGCAGTGGCCTGCAGAGGTGCCCTTGACCCCTCCTCCCTGCAGCAGAGGTCCCTCCCCCTCAGCTTTTCCTCTAACCCAGGCCACTAATCCAGGACACTGGGTCCTGAAGGCTGGGGTGGGGCAAGCGGGCAGCTGGCCTCAATTAGCTTGGGAGGCGGGTCTGGACATTGTCATTAGGAGAAAACCAGAGCCCAGCCATAAACTCTAATGAATGCATTAATGGAAGGCTTGCGCGCCTCAAAGGGGGGAAAAAGCAGGTCTAAATAAAGTTATTAACACAGCCCACCTGTGTTCGGGCCTCGCCGCTATTGTTCAAATAGCCCATTAGTTTCCCTGAGCAGCCTGGCTTGGAAGGCAGCCCTGCCTCTCTGAAGCGGCCGTTTAACTGCGTTCATATAATTCAATTAGATTCCTCAGCCCTGGTCCAGAGGCATGGCCAAGGCTTTCATCTTGGTAATGGCCTGCAGGCCAGATTGGGGAGCATGGGGTTAAGAAAGGCTTGGACCCTGCCTGTGATTCCATTCACCAGCATCAGAGGACCCTCAAACAAGTTTCCTGGGGTAGCACCCCCCACCCCCAGCCCTCCATCAGGGTCATTGTCTCATCTCTGGGCTCAGGATTTTGCACTAAGACTCACCCACATTATCCACCTGGTGTCCAGCCCCACACCTCTGGTTCACCTCCACTCTCCCAGCCCATCTCTCCTCTCACACAGTCAAGCCCATTAATAAAGAGTTGAGAAAATTCATTAGGAGTGAGCCTTTTATAGATTCCGCTAAAGCCTTCTTCCTACTTCTGTCACCGAAAAAGGGATAAAACTCCCTTTATCACTCTACAACTTGTTAATGCCCCACCCCGGGAGCACTTCATCTGTAATAAACATCTTCACAAAATATGCGTCTCCAGGGAGGAGCCGTTAATTTCCTCGAGGCCTCACACATGTGAGGGTTTTTATTGCCTGCAGGTGCTCCTGCGGTATTGCGGGAGCCACTAATAAAGCACCAGTAAACTGCAGGTAACGGTGGCAGGCCAATGGGGCTGTGCACCTGTCCACCAGAGCTCACAGTACCCGCCTCTCCCTCCCGAGGCCCAGCCCTGGTCTGGTCCTCTCCCCCAAAGTCCAATCTGCCCCTCAACCTGCCCCTCGAGACGACCGACAGGTAAGTCCTGCTGCCTCTAACCTTGCTGGTCCACTTATAGAGCCTTGGGAGGGGCCAGGGCTCTGCTGTCACCGGAAAACTCCCCCTGGAAGCTTCTCTTGCCTTAGCAGGGACTCCCCCACACACAGAGCGACAGACACCCGTTTTCTTTGGCACCTTCTCCCCACCCCACCCCCGCCGCCGTGTTTGCTGCCAGTCCCTCCTATTATGCGATTATCGACACATTTAACATCCCATTTTCTTAATAATCACTATGGAGGGGAGAGAAAACTCTTCTCTCCAGTGGGATTCCTGAAAAAAAAAAGAAAGAAAGAAAGAAAGAAAGAAAGAAAGAAAGAAAGAAAGAAAGAAAGAAAGAAAGAAAGAAAAAAGTGGCTTGCTTAGCTTAAGGGCAGTTTCCTGAATGTTACCAAGAATAGCTAGAAACATGTACCCTGGTCAGTAGGAAAACAAAAAAACAAAAACAACCCCAATCACTAAGGGAGTAATTTAGAAGTTTGAATTTAATAAGTATCTCTCTGCTCTTGGGTTCATTTCACTTTTTGATCACTGAGCAAATTTTGGGGCCCATACTGGGAACAGTGTGGCAGGACAGTTGTGAAAACCATTGTAGGCTATTTTCTGCCTGTATTTGTGAGCTGGGGACCAGTCCTAGGGTCCTGGGGCTTCACAGAGGCCCCGGTGGAGTGGGACAGAGGGACCATTCAGGTCATGAGCTGAGGGCTCATGTGATGGCCTGTGCAGCCCTTTCCAGGACAAGGTGGCTCTGAGCCCCACGGGTGGGATGCTTTGACCACCCTTAAAGGCAGTGTGCACTGTGTCCGGATTCGAATCCCTCGGTGTTTCCTGGGCGCCTCTGTGGAGGTGGGGCTCAGAGGGCCAGGATGAGATCTGGGTGGTGGCTGGTCAGCACTGTAAGTGTTGAGGTGGGCTTGCCAGGGGGGAGCTTGGGGCAGGACCTTGGGGAAACCACCGAGCCGAGGATGGAAGAGGGTGCCCATGGATTTAGCCCTCGCGTCGAGGTTACTGTGGCTAGAGAAGCACCCAAAAAGAGGAGATCCTTAATAGAATTCTACTAAGCTTTGTTTGCAGACAGGGACTCTCGGAAGGTCCCAGCAGGTCCAGAATCCAGGCTCCAGGGTGAAGTCAAGCCTGGCTGGCACGCTCATTGCTGACCTGGGATGGGGAATATCAGCATCTGATGTGGTCACCAGGGTCAAGGCAAGCCTTGAACTCCTGCCCAGCACTCTCTAGGGGTCAGGTCAGCTCTTTAGACTTTGTTTCCAGGTCTAATGCTTCCTATGCATCTTTGAAGGCTGGAGGTTAGACTCTGAGAGGGAAAGTTATTTGCTCAAGGTTCTTCAGTGAGAGGTGGAAGAGTAGGTGGCTGGGAGCACAGGCTGAGGGCTTCACCCAAGCCACCTCTGGGCTCCAGGGCTTTCTCAGCAGTCACAGAGTAGAGACTCACCTTGGCCATGGGGGAGCCTGGCCCCGCATCTGCCCCTTTTTCTGAGGCATGGCTGCCCTCTCCCCTCCTCCCTGGTCAGCAGGGGAAAGAGGTCACTCACCCCTGCCCGACTCCTGCCGGCCAGCCTGGCCTGGCCCAGCCAAGACACAGGAGGGCCAGGGACCCCTGGAGTGGCTTCTGAGGCACATTGACCATGATGAAAGCCTGGGAGCACGGGGCCCAGCCCAAAGGTTAGAGGAAACGGGATTATTTTGCCCGGGGAGCGGAAGGCCCAGGGGGCAGGGGCCCTGGCTAATGGAGAACACCAGATGCTGGCCAGCTGTTCTCTGTCTCCCTTGAGGCCAAACAGGACCAAAGGGGTTGTCCTACAACTGGCTGGAGTTAGGGAGGATAGGAGAAAGAACTGGTTGAATGAATGGATGGAGCTGAAGAGAGGCAGGATGCTAGCTCATGGGGGCTGAAAAGGGCCTAGGCCCAGAACCCCACCTGTTCAGTGTGGTCTTTATATGTACAAGGCAGGGGTACTTGAAGGAGAACCTACAACTTCCTTTCCTAGGGATGTGATCTAAGTCAGAATTCAACTGTGCCCATCTCTGCCATGGAGACCGAAGCTGACACCCCTGCCGGGACCTGAAGTTTGAGGTCTCACTCTTCTCATAGGGCTCTGTGCAGTCTCTTTTCCTAGCTCAGTGCAGTAAGAGAGATGACTGGGAGACCTCAAGTTTTAAGGTGCTGGACCTGCTATTCACAGGGATGCCTCCGAAAAGTTCTATAGCCCCCGCCACCCCCTCCCCTCCCAGAGGCCATCCGGGTCAGGGTTAGGAAGGCTGATTTGTCCCCAGTACGTTATAAGGTTTACAAGTTCCTGGTTAGCTGGCAGTATATGCGTTGGGACTGTATATTGGGTGACCCATACCTGTGCTGCCCCCTTAGAGCCTTAATTTTTTCATCCCTTGACACAGAAGCCCTGGAAGACAGGCAGAATTGTCGAGGAGCTGGTCAGCTTCCTTCCTCTATCCCTTCATCCCTCCATCCCTCCATTCCCCCATCCCTCTATCCATCCATCTCCCCATCTCTCTATCCCTCATCCCTCTATCCCTCTATCCCCCATCCCTCCATCCCCCATCCCTCCATCCCTACCTTCAAATCTCAACCCTGACTTATCAAGAAAGGAGACCAGGGCAAAGGGGTCCTTCTCCCAGCAGACCGACAGGTAGTTCCTTGCCACCTCCTAAATGAAGCGCTTTCCTGGCCAGCCTCAATTTTGTTTCTAGATCAAACAAACAAACAAACAAACAAACAAACAAACAAACAAACAGAGCCGTTCCCACTCAGGGGTCACCAGTCTGTGTAGAGCCCAGGCTGAAGGAGGAACGAAGGGCCACCCCTCCGTGCAAGTTGCCTGCCAACAAGTGAACGATGGTTTTCAGTACTAGTCTATCTTCTGGGACTTAGATTAAAAAAAAAATTCATTCCTTATTTGAAATTCATGTGAAATGGGACGTCCTTATTTTACTTGCTAAATTTGTCTGTCCCATAGAGGATCCCTTGCCTGGTGGGGATAGTTCTATCTCTCAGAAGGGGGACCTTCCTGGGCCCTTCAGTGGCAACAGAAACTGCAGCTAAGCAGAGCTATTTGCCCCCAGAGGACATCCGGAGATTGAAGCCGCAAAGAGCAGAAAAATGCACTCTTTGTGAAAATGTATTTATTTGTGTTTATATATACACATATATTTCAGTAAGAAAACAAGGCATTTTTGAATTTGTTCTTTGTAGACCTCAGGGCAGTGAGGGGTATGTGTGTGTCTGTGATTTTCATAACATTGCAATTAAAAAAACAAAAACAAAAACAAAGCAGGGCCCGGGGCAAAAAGATAAATCTTCTCACTAAATTTCTGGGTTCTTAGTGCCTCAGTTTAATGCTCGTTGAGACACAGGTGGATTTTTCAGTGTTAAAAATGGAAAGAAAGGAAAATTCAAAAGTGCCAGTTGAACAGTCTGCCGAATGGAGCTGGGCATATGTAGTTCCTCGCAGCAACGAAATTTCATTTTTCAAATTGTTGAGGGATTTTTGAAAAGACTATTTCTAAAAGGCTATCCGTTTGCTTAACACAGCTTTTCCTTTAGGATTCTTTGGCTCTCTCTTTCTCTTTGAGCAAAGACAAAGATATTGAAGACCGACTATTATTTGAACTAAGCAAGCAGGAAAAAGCTAACCATTTGAATGGACCATTGAACCGAAAGTGGATATAACACATAGCAGTAACCATCTCCCCATTAGATTTTCTTAGAAATATTTTAATGTTTGAGTTTCTGTTTTTTATGCCATCAGCCATACATGGAGATGCTGTAGCTAACTTTTCCAGTTTGAGTCCGGGCTGCTTTCTTACAAATTCTTTCTAAAGATTTGATGGTTTTTTTTTAAAAAAAAAAAAAAAGTCTTCTGGGACCAGGAGAAATATTTCAAGGTGGGAAGCTGACATAGTCAGATATTTCCTCTATTTCCTCTCTAGATTGGTCTCTGAGGGCAGCCGAGTCCTAGCCTTAACACACGAGATTTTGTAAAACCCTAGCTCTGGTTCACACCAGCATCAGCACTCACTCCTACCCACTTACGGCGAAGGCAGATGGAGGGAAAAAGTATGTTGGTGAGCACAGAGCGTGGCTGCAACCCAAGGGACCAAACTAAGCCTGTGCCCCAGTCCTCATCCTTTCCTGCTCTCTCTGAGCTCAGACCTCAGATGGGAAGCTCAGTGCAGCCGGGAGCCAAAAGCCAGGAAGGCCACTTGATGTCCTTTACAGCCTCATGCCAGAGGTGTCACCAAAGAGTTAACTAGGATGTCCCAGTGTGCAAATGTGGGATAATTGGGAAACAAATTCTACAAACATCTTGAAAGAGGTAAAATATCTTTGATCTCGCCATAGAGGGGCAGACATCACCATGCAGCCCGCCTTTTGGGGCAGGCACACATCTCATACCAGGCTAGAGGATGGTATCATTCTGAGAAATCAGCCGACACCTAATCCCACAGTCTCTTAATTATCCTAACTGGTTTCGCATGGCCCAAGGCATTTTCCCCAAAGATTAGAGCTGGAGGAGGACTGACACAATAATTAAATATGCAATTTGCCAAGCGTGGGCAATATGGCTTTGAAATCACCTTTGCAGGAAGCTTTACTGCTTGTTCATTGACATGTATATTGCAGGCTTCAGACTTTTATTTAAGCTGTTTTGATTGCCTTAATGGATTAATACCGAGCACCATCAGGGAGGGGGCAAAGACTCGGGGGCTGTTTCTAATTTTGAAAATATTGCGCCTGCTTCCTCTGGTGTTATGACAAAAACAAGTTGTGTGGAACTTAAAGCAACAGGCGGGTCCCACAAATAATGGCTTGCCGTAAGAATGTGTGCCTCACGCGTGGTATTGCAGGGGATTCTCATGATGCCAGGGCAGGACCCAGTCCCAGTGTAGGCAGGCCTGGGTTGCATGCTTTTTTTTTTTTTTTTTTTTTTTTTTTTTTGGCACTTGGCTCCATTTGGGTGGCATCCCTGAATGGAGCCCATTGTCTGTGAGGAGCAGGGTACCTTTCAAACCAGGGCTCAACAGCTTCCAGGGGTGTGGAGGAATGTTGCTGTCCTAGCCTTATAACTGCCTGGTAAGAGACATTCCTCAGGGGTGGGCCAGGAGAGCCTGCTAGTTGGGGTCTGAAGACTCCCCACTCAGCCTGTGTTGCTAGCGTCTGTGGGAGGCTTCTGGAAACCCAAGCCTGGAGCAACTAGTTCGTATCATGTGCTCGGATGTGGGGGATCTGAGTTCAGGTCAGGGGCTGGGCATGGGAAGGAGAGTGTCCCTCGATAGGCATTTTTACCAAGCTGGATGCCGAGTAGGTGTCCTGGAGTCTCCCAGGACAGGATCGCTAGAAGAGGCTTTGTAGTAATGAGGCACTTTAAAGAGCTTGCCCTGTGGGTAGAAGACTTAGGGACTCGCAAAAGAGACTGGTGCTGTCTGGGAAGGAAGAGGCTGGACAAAGGGGCAACAAGAAAAAGTACGGAAAATCAAAGAGGTGTGGCCGTTCTCATGCGCCGTCCCACACGCTGAAAGGCCATCTTCGGTTCACAGCTAGTCTGGCCTACAGAGTTAGTTCCAAGCCACCCTGGGCTACAGTGGGAGACCCTGGCTCAAAAAACACAAAATAGAGAGAGGAAGAGAGCCTCCTACAGATGGCTGTGGTCACGAGCTCCTGCCTCATGCAAGCAGAGACAGTGGGCTCCTCGCCTTTGAAGGAGGGACAAGGCCTAATTGTCCCGGGGATGTGCATAGCGGCCTGACTTTTTCATCCTTTCCAAATGCCCTAATGAGGCTGTGGCCTCTCACGGTGGGAACCTCGCTCTCTGAAACCTGCTTTGATAAAGTGGACGGGCCGTCTGGGACGAGTTACCAGGTCCCACTCCTTTCCCTTTTGAACCTTGTGGTGGTTTTGTTCTTTCCTGGCCAGCAGAATGGGGACAAAGCATCTGGACTCTGGCCTCAGCTGGCACAGGCCTTCCTGCCTCTCAGGACACCCCAGTGTTGGGGGCTAGGGAGACCCCGGTCATCAGCAGTGGGTGAAAAGGGGACATGTGGTAACAGCATATCCAAATAGCTTTGTCTGCCCAGGCTGCCTGCTGGCACTGGTGTAGGCAGCTAGGAAATCACAGCAGCCCTCAGACTGGCTTCGCACCAGGGCAGCCACAGACTGAATCCCAGCAGCACTGACGCTGTCGCCTACTGTCTGTGGAGCTCTTTGCACCAGACCAATGGTCCGACAAGGACCATCGATTTTGGCCTCCAATCAATCATGCCCTTTGGTGGAGGAGAAACAGATTTAGGGAATTAGATGGCTTATTGGATAGATGCAGGCAGTGACAGTCCCTCTCTCCGCTGCTGACTTTACTGAAGGGTAAGAGCCCCAAGTGCTCTCAGGCCCCCGGACACACTCGGTTTTCCATTGCACATTGCGCTTGCCTGCATTTGTGTCTTACTGACATCAAGACCATGTCTGTGAATTAGCAGCACCCTGGCTCTGGGGTCCCAGGGTGCCTGTCCTCGCCTTCCCCCATCTTATGATCTGATATCTGATACAGTGTCCAGACTCCCCTCAGTTCTCCCTGGCCCAAGGGGCTCTGGAAAAGGTGGCTGCTAAGCCAGCCACACGTGGGCAGGGGGTAAGGAAGGCCTGCTGCTTGCTGCAGCTGTCCCCTGGAGGAATGGCAGCCCAGCGGGCCTTGGCTTTGATCTCTGGTGATTAAAACCGACTCCCTCTGGGTGGGCGGCTCCTCCTTTGAGGATGCCCTCCTTCCTGGTCAGCAGACACGGAACAGAGTGTGGCTGCTGTGTCCAGTCTGGTCCCGATCCCAAGACAGCTGTGAAGTGCCCAGCTTTGGTCATGGTAGACCTGTCAGTAACAGCCCAGGAGCCCACGTCTCCTTTCCTGACCCCAAGTGTACCCCTCTTGCCCTGGACAGCAGCTGGTGCTTTAGGCTTCTGCTCTGGGGCTCCTCAACTTCCTCTTGGGCAATGCCAGCCTGCTTGCCTGCTTATGCCGCCCAAGAAGGCAGGTGGTGGGGTGTCCAGGCCCCTGCCACTGCTGGCCACTCACTTCTTCCCTCTGCAGGCCACTGCTCTCCAACGAATATTGACTCTCTTGTAACTCATGAGAATCAGGACACTGGGGGGTGAGCCATGACTATGCTCTGCTCTGTGTTCAAGAGGTGTGGTGGGAGCTGGATGTGGCTCCCAGGGTACCCCAGAGGGCACCCACACTGTGGCAGAGGGAGCCAGGGATCGTCCACCTTGGTGTCCGGTGGCCTCCTGGGGAAGGAGGGTGTAAAGATGTCATCCTTCCTGGAGGGCCCACCGCAGCTCAGGGGCAGACTTCAGGATATCCCTGGTCCCTGTGAGGAGCAGGAAATCTTGTCACTCCTCTCCGCATCCCGCTACCTGCATACTTGTGAGCACCACCAGGTACAGGGACTATATAGAGAAAAGTGGGGGGGGGGTTACAACGAGAGGGAAGAAATTCCTCCAGAAATGTTTTCTTTATTTTTGACAACTTTCTATATGCATACGATGAGGTGGTCCTTTCTCTGCCCCCTATTTCTGCCTCTCCCAGCTCCCTCAACATACCTTCCTCCCAACTTCATCTTTAAAAACAATCCTGCCAGATTTTTTATATGAAATATTCAAATATAGAAAAGCAAAAGCTTAAAGAGCAGGATAGACCCCTTGCCAGCCATCTTGCTTTCTGCGGTTAGTCTTTTGCAAAACAAAACAAAACAAAACAACAAAACCTGGGTTCCAAAATACAAACACACTTGTTCTTACTCACTTGAATGAAAGACCATGTTCAGATAACTTCTATTTACATTTTTTAAATTAAATGCATTCATTTACTCAGTGTGTATGTCTGTGTGGGCACCTATGTGTGATGGTCCGAGGCTAACTCACAGCATGTGGTTTTCAGGGCTGGAACGGAGGTCAGCTGTAAGCGCCTTTTACCTGCCGAGCCATCTCACTGGTCCCTCGCATGACTTCAATTGTATTATATTGTCCTCTTATTCTATAATAAGGTATTATTTCGTCTAATTTATAAAATGAACTAACCCTAGGGACATATATAAGAACACACAATGTGTATATAAATACCTGTTCAGGGTGCACGGATGAATCCTGCTCCCAGGTGTGAGGGTCTCGGTATGTAACTTTGGTGGGTAAGGGGAAGACCAACATGCTGTCTGCATGCAGCAGCAGAGCGGCAGTGACCACTTCACCCAAAAGACTGGGCCTCTTCACTGCTGCGGTTCCCTCCCAGTGGGGGCTCTGAGGGCGCTGCACCCTCACCTGATCTCAGCTGCCCTGTCCTGCGCCTCCCAGCTGTGCATGTAATTCTGTCCTCGCTGCCCATGGCCTTGTGGTCGCAGGAGGTGTCAGAGCATGTAGCGTGTGGAAGGTTAACCGAAGGGGCCCCCATCTTCACAGTGAGGGGGATGCCACCATCTGAGCTGTAGCAAGCTCCCGAGCTTGGAGTTTGGAGAGTGAATCGCACTTTGGTTTGCCTTTGGGTCATCTGCAAGGAGGGGTAGATGCATTTCTACATATTTATAGGGAAAGAGTTTCCTTGTAAAGCGCGCTCCCCCCCTCCCAGCTCCCCCAACACTCAGAACGCCTTGGCTGCCCCAGCTCTCTGTCTGTGTATACACATGCCTACTCTGTTTGCGAGGAAGCTTCAGACGCCATCCTTAAACACTTCAGTGTGCCTTTCTGTGGGTAAGGGTATTCTCTTAACCACAAGCCATTTGAAGAAAATTAACAGCAATCGGAGAAGGAGGGACCTGGGGGTTGTTGGGACAGCAGCACGGCATCGCAGCTTGAAACCCAAGGCTTTGCCGAGCGCTGTTCGGTGGAAGCCTTCCTTTGGTTTCGGTCCCCTGCTGGGCAGCAGGGCGAAGACAGACAGATGCTTGGGTTAGAGGGTCCAAGCTGGAGAGGCCTTTCCTAGCCGAGGCTGGCTGGCACACAGCAGACTCTCAGCTGTGCCCCTCAACTGTGGATAGAAAGTGAAACTATCGCCCGCAGAGCCCGGCCCGCCGGACTGTTGTCCTAACCGCATGCAGTCAGAGGAGAGGGGTTGCTGAGAGAGGGGAGCCTTGCAGGGCCTGGAACTAACTGGGCTTGTGTACCTGGGAGGGCTAGGGTCTCCTGGGACCATGGAAGCCGAGTTTAGACAAGATGGAGCAGTGGGCCCTTTGATCCCTGTGGTGGGAACCTGAAGGCAGCATGGGACACCTGGGACAGGGCCAGAGTTCAAGCATCTATATGCCCCCTCTTTCAAGTCTCAGTGATGGGTCCTTGAACCTTCCAGCTATGCTATCTAAGAGCCTGCAGAATACCACAGGCCCTTCCTACCCGGGGCCAGCACGGTAGGGCTGTCCACCTGGCTCTCCATGAGCGCCGCCGACAAGGCATCAGCATATGGAGACCTATAGGTATGTCTCCATTAGTGTGTGACTGTGTTTCTTACAGGTCTAAGAGAGTGGCCTGCATGTGCCCATATCTGTTCCCATGTGTAAGAAAAATGGAGCAGAGAGTTTATTATCGTAGTGTGTAGCTATATATGTGACCCCTTGGGGTGCATATCTGAGTGGGTCTCCATATGGGAACATGGACCTATACTCCGGGGTGGTATTACAAACCGGACTTGAGTCAAAGGATTTTATCCTTTAAAAGGGAGGATTTAAAAACGGGGTGCAGGGGTATACCTTCAGTCCCAGCACTTGAGAGGTAGAGGCAGGAGGATTGGAAGCTAAAGTTCATCTTTTGCTAAACAACCAGTTTGAAGCTAGCCTGGGCTATCTGAGACCATGGTTTTGGTTTGTTTGTTTTTAGAAAGAGAAAAGGTTTTGATGGAGGTTGTGGTACAAGGCCCAGGAAACTTTATGCTAAGCGAGTCAGTCACTGAAGAGAAATAGCAAGAAATACCGAGCTCTGGTAGCTGCAGACACACGAGAAGGCAGAATGGCAGCTGCCAGGACTGTGAGAGGCAGAGAGGAGAGTTGAGAGTTTCATTTCCTAAGATGAGCTCTGGAGGTGGATGCAGGAAGATCTATGCAATCCTGGTTGTGTGCCTAGCGTCACCAAATCGTATTTAAAGACTAAAGGAGGGAAGCTCAACTAAAACAAAATCAGTGAGATTTTGGAGCTGTGCTTGCTGTTCTTTCCAAGCTTCCTGTTTCAGGAGGATGGCGGTGCAATCTCCCGCCTCTCCCCATTCCCCTCCCATCCCTGCCCCCTCCAGGTGACACAATGGCTCTCCATTGTTCTTCAGGAAGGTCAGAAGACACCCAGTCACAGAGACCCTGGAGCCAAAGGCAAGCTTTGAGGGTACCTGGCCCCGAGACCTATGGCTTCTGCCTTTGGAAGCTCAGTCTCCAGCCAGCAACATCAGAGGCATTTTGTCAAAGGGAAAGAACCTCGATGAAAAACTGTTTTATGAAACCCAAATTCCAGCATGTTTGCACGTCCTAGTTTGTCAGAACGCAAGGCCATAAATGTTCGGCATGTTGTTTATTATTGTGCACAGTGGGTTTCTTTATGATGACAGTCTTATTTAAAAGTTCGTCACAGTCACTGCAGTACTGGGGGTGTGTATGTATCGGTCCTAGAATTCTAGAGGGTAGCAATGTTTTAAAGAACCCGTGGGGAAAACAGCTTTTATTTAAAAACTGGAAGAAAACAAAGTGGGCCCAGTCCCTCTTTTGCCAGGCGTCTATGTGGTGCACTTCTGGGGTTCCTGGCCATGGAGCTTGGACTGGCGGCTACTGATGGCAACCAGAGTCAGACGCAGCTGCTGCCCACTGGCTGATGCCTTGTTGACAGATGCTTAGACCCTGGGTTCCTTGTTTGGGTGGCTGCTGTCCACTGGCATCTTTCTCTTTGCAACTCTGCAGCAAGGGTTGGGCTCAGTCCAGCTTTCAGAAGGTAGAGGTCTGTGGGACCTGGTTGGGGAAGGGTGAGCTACCCCACCGCTGGTCCTGAGCTGCAGTCGGAGCAGGACTCTTCCCTCTGGGGCTGCATGAACACTCACTCGCTGTTCTCCAGGGCTGCGCGCTCCGGAGGAATGCTCCACCCACATGCAAAGGCCTGGCTTCTGAACTCACTTCCTACCTCAGGACTCAGCCTGTCAGGCTGCTGCAGCCCCAGGTCTGTCTGATCACTGTGCCTGCCTCTTTGGGTTGCTGATGTGAAGGGACTTTACTTAGGAGGTGATTGCTGATTGCAGGGCTGTGGTGCAGTGGGCTGTGGAGGAGGGGTGGCGAGTCCTGCTCTGAGAAAATCTAAGCGGTCCTGGCCACACCCAGGTACCTTTGCAAAGCCTGGGAGGGTCCATCCTCCCTAGGGTCTATACTCTTGGCTGAAGCTCAAAAAAGCCCTACCCTGAGGTTAGCAAAACCCAATTTCAATTGTGACTTGGCTTTCTTTAGGCTTTGAGCCGGGAAACCAGCTCCTGGTAGCAGGTCAGTGGCGAGAGTGGCCTTTACAGGATGGAAGGTACAGGGGCAGGCAGGCAGAGCATTTTCCACGCTCATTTTGTGAAAAGGATACAGCGACTGTGGCCCTGGTCTGGACCACACAACCCTTTGGCAGAGGGGCTTCCTGCCAGTCCTTCCCGGGCTAGGCTTGGTGTGGCCAGGGAAGGCAGCTCCTATCACAGTACTCCCGTCTCGGGCCACCATCTCAGCTACTTTCTGCCCCCTTCTTTTGGCATACAATGTGTCCCTTCCCTTCCCAACCTCATGCATCACATTTTTACTTTTGTGCATAGAATTTTTTTTTAGGGGTGTGGGGGGTGAGCAAAAGGAACAGAGGAGGCTGGCCATGAGTTATTTTGGGTCCTTCACCCCTAGAATCACGTCTAGTTTATGCTGGACCCTTTTGCCCCTGAACCATTTGAGCCGCTTTGAAGAAAGACAAGGTGGAGTTCCAGCCCCTGCCTGGCTTCTGCCACTTCTGTCCCGAAGCTCCCCCCAGCCACCAACACCACCATAGCTCTGAAGCTGAGCTTCTGTAAAAGGATAAGGGAGTGCATTCTTCACTTTTTAAGTTGCACAAAAGCTGTATGCATAATTAATGCGCAATAAACGTGAGCGGCTGGAAATTAACTAAATGAAAAAATGAATATACTTAACTGTGAAAATTTAATTTTGCCTTCTTTCTTTGCCTTTCTTCCCCCTCTCCCTCCCCTCTCCCTGCCTCCCTCTCCCTCCCTCCCTCTCCCTCCCCTTCCTTTGCCCTTTCACAACTTGTTATATTCCCGGAACCCACTCAGATCTTGCCGGAGCATACTGTGAAAGCGTAGCTTGCTGACCTCTTGCCAGAGAGCCTCGGCCAAACTTAGTTTTAAGCCCGAGAACCAGCCCAGGATCGGAGAATGCCCACGAGCCGTTGCTGGGGTCCTGGGAGTTTAGCCTGTCACACAACTGGAGTTCTTCCCTGGGGGACCTCAATGTCTGATTTTTTTTTTTAAGGCTTTGGTGAATATGATTTTGGAAAAAAAATCAAACAGAAAGTCCATCTTGGTATTTAAAATTCCTAAAGTGATTTAAGTGGTACTTAAAAGGCCAGAGTACTAAACGCATTTACGTATGTTCAAACACAATGTATCATAAGCAGTGCATCTACAGGGCCTTTATTTTTCTAATTTTTTTTAAAAGGTTAAGACATTTTTTTAGGTGGCAAGATTGATTTCCCAGTGGGCAGACAAGGAACGTGGTGACATATGCTTACTACTGAGTGAAGCTTTTTAGTAACACATTTGGCTTCAAGAAACAACCCATCCACATGAGAGAAAATTTGAAAAGACTTAAAAAGAGAGAACAAGACACTACCAATAGCTACTTAAAATCTGATTTATTGCACACACGTAACAACAATAAGGGAAAATATCAAATCCTTGAAATCCCCGCTGATCCTGTCTCCCTTCATGCCTGCTTCTGCTGTCATTCTGGCCCCAGTTGTATCTGCAGATAATTATCAAAGCAGTAGCAGGATTGAGAGAGTGAACCCACAGCTGCTTCGCTCTTTGGGAAAAATGTCCCGTTTTTGTTTGTGCGTGTGTGTTTGTGTGTATGTGTTTTCCCCCATGTCCAGTTAGCTGGCCTTTCTCAAATGTTTACAAGTAGGAATGGACTCGGGTTACCCTATTGCCAGGTTCATCTACAACAAGAAAAGACATATTCTGTACAGCCTGGCACTTGCTGCCAGCTCTGCCCAGGTACCTGGTCCTGCAGTTGCCTGAGGGCTAGGGACCACAGCAAGCTGTAAATAACCAGGCCTGTGGCTGTGGCCTCCACTGGCTGGCCAGCATGCCCCTCCATCACAGCCCAGCTGGTAAATTCAGCTGCCCCTGTAAACAGGTGGCCTGTAGGAAGCCCAGGACAGGCAGCGGCAGGCAGGTTCTGCAGCCTTCACGGATCTGCACTGTACCTGCTCTGCAGAGTATATGGCTAGACTCAACTAAACAGCCTACAGCCCAGCACCATGAATCTGGTGACGCTGCCAGAGCAACACCATCCTCAGGTCCCCTCACTGCAAACAGGGCTCACTGCTGCTCCTGGTTAGATCTCTGTTCCGTTTGTATTGACCACAGGGGTATATCTCATTTCCTGTGTGACAAATAAGGCCAGCTTTGGACTAGTGGGCACTGGCAGAAAGGCATCTGTTTGCTCAGTAATCCAGGAGACCCTGAGCTGGAGCGACGGTCACAGTTTTGAGGTCAAGCTGTAGCTATGACACAAGATTACAGACCACGGGCCAAGCACATGGCTTTGACCTATCTGAGAGTTGGTGGTCTTTCTAGGAGTTCATTCTGCAGGCGATGGAGAAAGCACTCATCAGTACTGCCAAGGAGGGCCTCAAAGAATGGAGCTGCAAGATAGACCTGAGGAGAGGGTATTGGGTAGGAAATGGTAAATTACCATTCTTGCTAGTGAACAGTGGTGGAATGTTGGTCACATATGAGTCTGTTTCTAGCACATCTCCTGAATGGAATGACTTGCAGTCTTAGGAGAGAGATGGAGACGCCAGCCCAAGGTGTATTGTTAAATGAAAAAGCAAGCTGCAGAGCTGTGTGCCAGCTATGTTCTGTATGTGCTCCAAAAGCCATGCCCCTACTTGCTGATCTCTACTTTCTAGCTGGGGAGGGGCATGAGAAAGTGTCCAAGGCTTACCTGGAGGACTGGAGGAAGAGGCTGAGGGCAGGGAGCTGACTCTTTGTTCACAGCCTTTGAGCCGTTTAGATGTGCATGTATGGCAGAGAGCAAACAGGTCAACATTTAAAACAAAGATCAAAACGCCACAAAGGTCCCCTCTAAGGGCTTGGCAGGTTGTGTGGGCAGACAATTCTGGGCTTTGCAGGCCTTTGCCGCACAGCCTCAGTTTCCTCATCCATCAAGTGGAGTGACACCATAGCAAACATATCCCGGGGAAGTCAGTAGACGCTGCGTGTTTTATAAACGATGCGTAAATCAATCTGCACACATTAATCCTTATATTGACTGCTGTGTCACTTTGGTCTTCCTGGATAAGACCTTCAAGGTAGCCATGTGTGTTCTGAGTCGGCAGAAGCTGAGATGGCTGAGGGTGATACTGTCCATCTAGGGGACCAGGGACTGAAGACTGCTTCCCTGTGTGGTCTGCGCTGGGTGTGCTGAGTGGCTCTGACACTTTTTTTTCTGAACTGGCAAATGGTCTTCCGTGTCTCTGTATGCACAGGCAGGTGACCTAACAGAATTAAGCTTATTGGTTTAATTCCTTTGGGCCCCCTTGGCAAGGGAAGAGCAGCTGGGCGAATATTTTAATTAAGCTCTGACACCCAGAAGTCAAAGCGTCGAGTGGTTCCATCAGGCAATGGCTCACAGTTTGGGGTTTTAATCAAGTGCGCCTTCAGAGTTCAAAATTCTTCCTGGACAGAAATATGTCATTAGGCATCCAAGATTTCCACTGGAGAGAGAAAAAACAAAACAAAACCCTGCTTGACTATATTTTCTCTAGAGAATGACACCGTGATTCGATTAGCCCTTTTCCTTGACATTTTGCCCAGTTTATTGACTTCTACCCCTGCTTGTAGGCAGGCAACTACTGTTTTACTTCCCTGAAGAAGCCCATAATATTATAATTCAAGTGTCAGGACAGATTAGGTTAAACGAACTGTGTAATTCCCGAAGGAAAACAAACTTCAAAACGGACGCGGTTAGCCTTGTAACATACCATGGATTGCATTAGCGTCCAGCCGGCGAGCCCGTCACCTAATGTGCTAAAGTTGGCTCTGATGTCCCCTTCGCTCTGCAAGGTGAGAAATTACTTAGCTAACAAAATATTCCGTTTCCCCCCACCCCTCTTTGCATTCTTTCTTTATGAGATCCCGAATTGTGACATTCGCGCCGAAAAAAAAAATCTCTGCGCTTATTTGTGAAAAATGTATATTAAAACCAAAACCCATCACATGGAGAGAAATCCCAGATGGTTTTATTCACAAGCAGTAGAATTAATGGCCTCTCTTCTCTTTATAAATATTAGAAGCAGATGAGTTCATTAGGATCGCTCCGTAATAAAGAAAACCTGCTTATTCTGACAAGACAGCCACTTATCTAATCTATCTACCACGTAACAAAGCTACTTCCGGCCTGTAAAACACAGCCGAAGTCATCGGCGTTACCTGGGCTGCTTCGAAATTAATGAAAACCACGCAGTCCCACACTCGGCAAAAGAAAGGCTTCGGGTGGTGGTGGTGGAGGGGAGATGGAATTCAAGGGATTTTTTTTTTTTTTTTAAATGTGAGCGATTTTGAAAAGCGAGGGTTTTGAAATGTTTACTTTGTGGTGGTTTAAAATTTTTACATCTTTCAACAAAGAGGCCAGAGAAGTGAAAACACGTGAAAAGACTTTCTGAAAAGCACGATTCAGCAGAAGTCGGGAGAAGCTGCTGAGAGTCCTTTATCTGGGGCAATCTGTGCATGTCATGGGGGGGGCGCAGAGCCCAGCCCCACTGGCCCACCCGAGCCCGAGGCCTGGGCTCCTGCTTCAAAGCGCAGTTGGAGGAGCATCTTGGGAGGGAATCGGACACCTCGCTCTGGGGACCTTTATCCCCAAGCACTGTCGCCTGATGTGGTCATCTCGTTAGTCATGGGAAGCCTGGGGAATTTCTGTTTGTGCCTCTTTCCACACTTATTAAGCAAGAAGTGGGAGGCAGACATGAGAAACCAAAAGATGCTTGCTGTCCCCTGGGCTGCAGTGCTTGGGACCACAGCTTATCCGTCACTGCAAAGGCCTTGTGGAGACATGGAAAGAGTCAACCTTGCCCAGAGGGGGAGAAAGTGAACACGCAGGGGCTCCTTGTCTGCCATAGCTTGGCTGTGCTCCCATGGAAGGGCGTGGGCTGGCAGTTTGAGAAGGGAATGCCTTTGGGGGAGCCAAGCCACAGCCTAGGAAGAATGGCATGTCACCAGGTTCTCTCTCATTATATAGCTCAGACCTTTCCCCCACTTTCCCCAGCCAGGGACCAGCAAGAAGCTGTCATCCTGAGCTTGGGCACCTGCACAGACCTGTCTCTGCTCCGGGAGAAGGCCAAGATGGAAATAATCTCCTCTCCTCTGCTCTCCTCTCCTCTTTCCTTCCTTCCCTCCCTTGTCCTCTCTCTCACTGTCTCTTTCTCTCTCTGCCTGCAGTGTTGGGATTAGAATTTAATTTTTCATGCCTGTTAAGCAAGTGCTCTACCGCTGAGCTGTGCCCCCCCCCCCAGCCCAGAAATCCAGTTTCTGAGCAGCTCCTGTAAACACCAAGTCCCAGTACCTCCTCCACATCGTTCCGGAACCTGCGTCTTTCTGGCCTCTTGTCTCATGTTCTCTTCCCCAGGGCTCTGACACGCACACAGGTCCAGGTGGAATTCTGAGTTGCGAGATCATCAGACTGGCCCCTCATGTCCCAGTTCCACATGTATCAAACTTCTGGGCAGATTTTTTTGGGGAAGCAACAAGTTTGAGCCAAGACCCCATGATTGAAATTCTCCAATAAATCCCTCCCAGTGGAACCCTGAGGGTCTGTAGCTAGCTTCAGCAAGCAGTGTTGGTGGGAAGGGTTTCTTTCTTTTTTCTTTTCTTTTCTTTCTTTTTTTTTTCCAAACTTCAAACAGGACCTGGGGTTGTGGGGGTGGTGGAGGGCTGTGCTGAGCGAGGGGCCACCGACCAAGGGCTCAGAGTTAATTAAAGAGACTGCGTGCTTACACCTATAAACTCAGCCTCCTGTAAATTAAAGCCCACTGCTTGCTTTCTTGCAAGGCTGCCTCTCACGGTGAGCCTGGAAGTAGGAGGAGACTCAAGCCATATGGAGAATGGGAGCTTTTGCGGACCCTGGAAGACTTAGCCAGAGCACTTTGTCCTTCCACCAGGAGCTAAGACTGAGTTCAACAGCTTATTAAACACTGAGATGTACAATCTTCCAAAATAGGCCTGGGCATATCCCTCAAGACGAGTGGGCCACCACCTCCCCATTTGTCAGACAAGGGAAGTGAGGTTCAGAGAGGCAAACTGAGCAACTCACAAGCATATTGTGGTATGGGAGAAGTCAGGACTAGAACACATATCCTTATGTCAATGGCTGGGGCAGGGACCAGCAAGGGACATGCTGCCCTGACACCGGCCCTGCCCCCTTGCACTGCCCGTGACATTCAATCAGGTGCCGGTGATGCCTGGCCCAGCAGCCTGGGCAGGGCCTCCCTAGCCTCCCAACGACAAATGGTTCTCGTTTGAAAGGGAGGTTATAAAAACACATGCCCAGAGACACTGTCAGAGAATGGAGGATTAATCTCACTCCAGTCAAAGACCATTCCAAATATTTTTCTGGGGGGGGTGGGTGGTTGGAGGGATTGGGGGTGGGGAGCAGCCCTATCTGGGAAGGCAGTCAGGTTCCTGGGGTGCCCCTCAGGCTGGGCTCCAGGAGGCATGCTATGGTGCAGAATGCTGGGGTCGGAGGTTACTTGTATGTACCCGGCGAGGCTGGGTCTAATCAAGACCATTGCTTGGAGGCACCCCAGGGCTGCCTTCGCAGGAGGCCTCCATGCTGGGTTAGATGCTCACACCATGTCCGAGGTCTTGGCTGTGTTTCAGAGCCGTGTAAGTTGCCGAAGGGAAGGATTAGACGCCTGGGACGGTTTCATTTTCTGGATGGTGTCAAAGGCTGAGTGTTTTCTCTTGGCCTCTGGAGCAGAGAGGGCCCTGGAGACCAGCCAGAGGAGGGTATCGCCTCCATGCCCTTTACCTGGACACAAGGGTCACACATCAAGTCACCCAGAATCACTGGCCTTTTAGCTCCCAGCCTTGGGGTATCTAGGTTCTTCCATGACTCTGGGATTCCAGGCAGAGTCTCTCTGGGTGCTGACTCTTCGCTGTGGCCAGGCCACGGCCCGAGGTTCTCAACATCTTTGTTTATTGAGAGCATAGAGGCATACAGTGGTATGTAATAGGTTTATCTGTAGCCTGGAAGAGAAAAACCTGGAAGGGCTTTTATTGAGCCCATTTTTCAACAGGACAAACTGAGGCTCAGGATGTACATCAAGAGACAGTGACTTGTCTCCCTAACATTTTAAACATCTTTTCAAAGTAGGGGCTGTTAACTACCTGTTTTACTGATGAAAAAGCAGAGGCTCAAGAATTCAACTTATTCAAGCCCTGCCCTGCTGGCTAGGGTGGGGCTCCCAAGCAGCGAGGATGGGGACTCCACAGTGGGCTGGCATCTTTCCAGACACACGTCAGCAGCACGCAGACAGTGGATTTGTCTTCCTTCTGTTAAAGGAGCCCCATGTTGCTCTACCTTCTGTGTGAGGAGGTCTGAGAGGCCTGGATTCATGTGAAGTAAGAGCCATCCCCATGTGGTCCAGTGAAGGCCACTCACGCTTAGCCCAGTGGTCCAGTGCAGCCTGACCAGACACAAGCCAGCCCCCCAGGGGTAGGGCCAGGGCCACAGTGGACCCATTCAGGCTACCTCAGTGCTGGAACAGCTACCAATCCACCACACAGCTACTCACGGGACTGGGTTTGGGCCTCTGTAGCTGTGAAGTAGCTTTTCTCTGGGGACCTAAAAGGGATGCCTGGTACTACGGGGCCCATGCTGGAGCCCCCTGTAGGTGGTGGAGTCCTGTGCTAGGATCCTACAGCTTTGGGTAAGTCCATTGGATTTCATTTTAGCTTGAAATTAGATTTCAAACAGGATCTGGGACTGTCTGGCAAGATGGCTCGGTGAACAAAAAGGGGACACCTGTGCACACAGGTATGTGTGGGAGTCATCGACCTTATATCCCCAGACACCCCACCTACCCACCCACAGTGGACAGGCCTTAGGGGACCACTTCAGCGGTCAGTGTCTTCTTCTAGACAACCCATTATAGCTCCATGCCCACTGTCTAAGCGGATAGTAGGGCCAGACCCCACCAGATAGTGGTCTGGCCCCACTATCTGCCCATCAGAAAATCTGGGAGTGGCTGACCGCTGTGACCCTGGGCTTCCCGGGTCTGGAGCACATGAAGGGGAGGTGGTCGGCCTGAACTGCCTGACTTCAGGAGCCATCCATCCTCAAAGTCTCTACAACAGGACACGTCCCTCCAAACACCATCATTTGGGCACTGTGGCAGAGGATGTATGGGCTACTGCTCCTGGTTTGAGAGGACCTTCTGGGCATCCACTGGGCCTCAGTTTCCTCATTTCTAAGCCTAGGAATCACTAGCAGCAAGGCTGTGCTGACAACACTCAGTGGAACACTGGTATTCCTCACCATCACCAAACGGCATCCAAACAGCACCTCCCCACCCCTGACATGTTCACCCAGGGACGGCCGCCATCTAGGGCACACCATCCTCCAGGAAGCTTCTCTACCCACCACCCTCCTGCCTTGGAAGAAACAAACTGTCAGGACAACACCTATCTTGGAACTATGTGGGAGGACATAGGGATGTTTAAAAATTGGTGTGTATAAGTGCATATGTGCTACAGCACACACACAAGAATGTGGGTGCAGGCATCAGTGTGTGTGTGTGTGTGTGTGTGTGTGTGTGTGTGTGTGTGCGCGCGCTCTCATGGAAGCCAGGAGAGGGCACCAGATCCTCTTGAACTGGAGTACAGGCAGCTGTAAGCTACCGGCCGGGCTCCGGGGAACTTAGATCCGGGTCTCTGCAGCGGCAGTGACTGCTCTTCCCCACTTGGCCATCTCTCCAGCCTCTCCCTTTTTTTCTAACACTACCAGGGTCTTGCTGTACAGCCCTGGCTGCCTGGGGCATGCTGTGTTCAGCAGGCTGGCCTCAAACCTGCAGTGACCCTCCCACTCTGCCTCTGGGGCACGGGGATCACAGGTGGTGCCCCCTGTGGGTAGCAGGCGAAGGTTTTGGAATAAAGCGTAGAAGGCTCTAACCAAAAGGGAAAAGATGGACCAACGTCCATGTTCCCGGGAAGAACCACCAAGGTGGAAGGTGAACTATAGGGAAGGATTGGTGTCTGCACACAAATACTACAAAGGAGTCCCTTTGGGTGGGGAAAAAAAATATATATATATATATACACACACACACACACATGATCCCGCCACGGCGGCATGTACTAGGGTGTCTGAGGCAGGAGGATCACTTGAGCAGAGAAATTCTAGGCCAACCTGGGCTACAGAGTGGGACCTTGTGCCCCCAAGAATCAGAACACCAAATGTTGACTGACGCTGGGCTGTTGAGATGGCTCAGTGGGTAAAGGTGCTGGCTGTCAAACCTGGTGACCTGAGTTCGAGCCCCAGGCCCCATCTGGAGGACAGGGAGAACCACCCACCCGAAGTTGTCCTCTGATCTCCATCGCACTAATGTGCTTCCACATACACACGAATAAGCGTGAAAACATTTTGAAAA
The DNA here is from genome assembly GCF_030254825.1 of Meriones unguiculatus. Lineage (NCBI taxonomy): Eukaryota > Metazoa > Chordata > Mammalia > Rodentia > Muridae > Meriones > Meriones unguiculatus. The sequence goes on from NC_083356.1 coordinate 76,174,971, forward strand.
GCTCAGTGTAGACTTCCACTCCTAATTAAACAGTCCAGCGTTTTGGAATAACTGTAAAATGCTAGCAGGATTCTTGCACTAATTTTTCCTTTTTTGAAATTTTATGATTTTTAAATTGTATAATTTTTTTGCTGACTTGAGCTGAACATATTAGCTGGAAAGGGGTAGCACTTTCACACTAATTCAATAAGCAAATAATTACCAAGGGCCTGTTTTATGCCAAACATGGCCCCAGTCATGGAACCTAAGCTAAGAGTAATAATTCTTGCTTTCACAAAGCATAAAATGGTTTTAGGATGTTAAGGTTGTAACACAGGATATTTTCAAGACTGGAGCAACAGCTCTGCAGTTAAGAACACTGGCTGTTCTTCCTGGGTTCGATTCCCAGCAACCACCTAGCAGCTCACAACCACCTGTAACTCTAGTTACAGGGAAGCTGATGCCCTCTCCCTCTGCCTGGCCTCCACGGGTACCAGGCGTGCAAGTGGTACACAGACATGCATGCAGGCACAACACCGTACACATAACAGTAATATAAAAACAGGCCCTTCTGCTAATTTAGATATCCTTTGCTTTTACGGGAGCTCAGAAGTCTTCACAGACAGACTGCACTTGGCTAATTCCTCGCTGCATCACGCCCATCTGAAAGACTTGCTATTTTATTTCTCGGTCATCTGTACAGCGAGGAGCACTGTCACAGGTGCGATATTTGTTTCACATCTGACACCCTTGTGCACCTCTCTCCTTCATTCTAATCATTTGTTGGGTCCATTTTGATTTTCCATGCAGATGACTGATAACGGGCCAGGAGCAAACGGCATTGTCTCCTCCCTTCCCATCTACATCTTGCCATCATTTTTTCTTGTCTTATGGCGTTGGCTCACATCCCCAGTGCACGGTGAGGAAGTGGTGCCAGGAGCCATGCAGCCTTGACTTGTCTTCATCCTGAGGTTGGTGCCTACCGAGGCTCTTAAATGAAGGCATTTATTAAGCGCATCCCCGCTGTGGGTGAGGGAACTGGGGTTGTTTCTTTTAGTTCATTGAGTAGATTGCCCAAGTTCCCTTCTCAGCGTTGAACATTCTTGAATTTAAATAAACTGTTTATTTTTACGTGTAGGAGTGTTTTACACATACATACATACATATACATATGTATGCACCACGTTTATGCCTGGTTCCCGCAAAGGCCAGAGTAGGCATCAGATCTCCTAGAACTGGAATTACAGATGGTTGTTGGCTGCAGTGTGGGTGCTAGGGTCTGACCCCAGGTCTTCTGGAAAAAACATCCAGTGACCTCTCCAGTCTCCATTAAAATGGTACTTAAAATTTTTATATCATGTGTATGACTGTATCGCTTGCATGTATGTGTGCACCACGTGTGTACCTGGTGCTGTTAGGGGTCAGAAGAAGGCAGCTGGTCCTCCAGATGTAGACTTACAGAGGGTTGTGAAGGGCAATGTGGGTGCTGGGAACAGAGCCAGGGACTTCTGCAGCAGTAACAACCACTCATAACCACTGAGGCATCTCTTCAGCCCCTCTTGCATTCTTGAGATGATCTCTCCTAGTCATAATTATTTTTGAACATGTAGGTGGGTTCAGTTTTCTATATTTCATGGAGAGTTTCGTACTCAGACTCCAAAGCAAAAAGCAGGCCTTTGATTGATGTGCATTGTCTTCCTTGATTCGGAATCAACCTAAGGTAAACTGAGTCACCGTCTTCCGTCTCCTGTGTTCTAGGGTCAGATGTGACAGAAAAGGCATGCCATTTCATGCGTTGCTCAGTTCTCCACCTAAGCTAAGCAGCTTATAAAGAGGAAAGGTTTCTTGGCTCATGTTTGCTGCTCTGAGCCTGTGCTGGTATGTCACGACAGAAATTGAGGCAGAGCCGAGCCTCACACCTCATGGATGGGAAGGGTGAGGCTTCTACTGTTCACTGACCAGTGACCGGAAGACCTCCCATTGTGCCCCATGTCCTAATGGACCTACCAGCTCCCAAGTCACTTGGGGTCCACATGGCATCAGCAGGAGTGAACTCAGCCTTAGGGTGCTTTGGTCTTGATGAGATTTTGAGGGTATGGAAAGAGATCTTGAATAATTGTTTATTTTCCTTTTAGTGTTTGTGTGTGCATCTGTCTATCAGAAAGTCTGCATGGGGATTCGTATGCCTGTGGATGTGCCCACAGAGGCCAGAGGCATTAGATACTCTGAAGCTGGAGTTAAAGTAGCCATGAGCTACCCAATGTGGGTGCTTCCTCCTCATAGTTTTCTTGAGACAGGGTCTTACCAAATACCCCAAGCAGTCTAGAACTTACTATGTAGCCCAGGCTGACCTTAAACTCCGGATCCTCCTGCCAGGGTCCAGTTGCTTTGATCCTGTTATGGGATAGGGTGCCTGTGGCAGAGGAAGCCTGTTCACCTCCTGAGAAGCAAGAAGCCCTGAGAGTAAGAGTGTGTGAGACAGGTAGAGGAGAACAGAGTCCCACAGTTCCCTCAGGTGCGAGTCTCACTTCCTGGAGGTCCTCAGCAGGCTGGCGGCCGAGCTGTGAGCAGGCGGGCTTGAGGGCTTTGATGAGCCACACCCTAACTGGGGAAGTGCTTGAGCCTGGCTTTAGTCCTTCAACTATAGTGTGGCGGGTGGGGTGGGGTGGGGTGGGGGGGAGTGGAACCCCTGGGCTCACTGCCCGCTGCAGAGGTCACTGCCCCTGGCAGAGGTCCCTGTCCAGGCTCCTGGGCATGGATGCCGCTCACCGGACTCCAGTGGCAACGGTTTGACTGTCTCGTGCTCCCTGTGTGGACAGGAGAATGGGGGTGGGCACGTCTTAGGCCGTTCAGTGCATGCAGTCTCTGCCCTCGCGCCCTCGGCCAGGGGGTCCAGACCGTCAGAACCTTCTAGGTTTCTCACCACTCCAAGGGCTGCTGTGTGACCACAGCTCCCAGGACTGAGGTGCGGTGAGCGGAGGTGGGAGCGTAGGCTCCAGCGGCCGCGCCTCCTCCACAGCCCTGGCACCCCACACCTCCACAGGGTTCACCCAGGGCCAGGCAGGACACAGCAGAAGCAGAAAATGGAGCCCCTCCATGCTTAGATCAGGTTCTGAGGGTCATTAACCTTCTGCTGTCTTTCTCCACAGAGCTGGCTGCCAGGGAGAATGTCTGCAGCCAGGGCCAGTCACCTGGTCCATGCCACAGCGTCAAAGCACAGCACCACAGCACAGCACACACACCACCACCACTGAGGCCTGGCAAGCATGGACCAAGCCTATGCTGGGGCAAACCTGTTGAGGCCCATGGTATCTTTTGGACATATCAAGACTAGTGCAAAGAGGCCACTGAGGGCCCTTATGGTACAGCTGGGGTCCATCCTTCCCTGACTTCACACATCTCCAAGAGACTTACAGGAAGGGCATTACCACTCTTTAGATCTGCAGGGAGGCGGGGATATGACAAACATGGCACAGCCCCTCTTCCAGACGAGAGTACCCAGTGGCTGCGGCTCAGGGACATGTGGGCACTTGTGGTAGGCTCAGGTGGCTTGAGTTGGAGAACCGATACCTTTGCTGCAGAGTGGAGAAAGGCAGAAGATTCTCAAGGACGAAGAGGAGTTTACCAGGCAGAAGTGCGGGGAGGTGCATCCTGGACAGAAGGAACAGACGATGCAGACAGGGAGGCATCTCCGAGTCTAGGTGCCGGCTATCAGCAGGGGTGAGGCAGTGGCTGGGCCTCTGAGGAGCCAGGCTTCATTCTTAGGGCGAGGGGATTCAGGCAGTGAGAGTGGGGTAGGGGGGTTTCCCTTGGGAAGATGAACAAGAGGAAGACAGGTTGGAGTGACTGATCTCGGCTGGGGAGGGGTCCTAAGGGCTGTGGCTACCCATGTTGGGCCAGTGCTGAAGCCAGAGAAGGAGCAAAGGAACTTCAGATAAAGATGGTCCCCCAGCTGACCTTCAGGCCCCGGGACTCTGCATTTGGGGTGAGAATGGGGCTTCAGCTATTTCTGAACGGAGACTATGATCGCACGCCTGAGAATATCAACTTCAACAAGCAGAACTTTGTCTACCTTCAGAGGTTTCTGATTACAGTTGTTTGTTTCTGTTGCTTTGGGCCGGGGTGATGCAGAATGGGTGGCTGAGAAGAGCTGCTCAGTCCACAGTGGCCAGAAGCAGGGGGGCAGTGGGGAGGGTGGGACAGGATGCCCCAAGGCAGCCCCAAGGGTCAGCTAGGTGCCAGTCCTTTTTTCCTTTCCTTTTTCCTTTCCTTTTTCCTTTCCTTTTTCCTTTCCTTTTTCCTTTCCTTTCCTTTCCTTTCCTTTCCTTTCCTTTCCTTTCCTTTCCTTTCCTTTCCTTTCCTTTCCTTTCCTTTCCTTTCCTTTCCCCTTTCCTTTCCTTTCCCCTTTCCTTTCCTTTCCCCTTTCCTTTCCTTTCCCCTTTCCTTTCCTTTCCTTTCCTTTCCTTTCCTTTCCTTTCCTTTCCTTTCCTTTCCTTTCCTTTCCTTTCCTTTCCTTTCCTTTCCTTTTTCCTTTCCTTTCCTTTCCTTTTTCCTTTCCTTTCCTTTTTCCTTTCCTTTTTCCTTTCCTTTCCTTTTTCCTTTCCTTTCCTTTTTCCTTTCCTTTCCTTTTTTCCTTTCCTTTCCTTTTTCCTTTCCTTTCCTTTTTCCTTTCCTTTCCTTTTTCCTTTCCTTTCCTTTCCTTTCCTTTTTCCTTTCCTTTCCTTTTTCCTTTCCTTTCCTTTTTCCTTTCCTTTCCTTTTTCCTTTCCTTTCCTTTTTCCTTTCCTTTCCTTTTTCCTTTCCTTTCCTTTTCCTTTCCTTTCCTTTCTCCTCTCCTTTCTCCTCTCCTCTCTCTTTGCTTTTTCTTTTTTTCTTTCTTTCTTTTTTTTTTTTGAGACAGGGTTTCTCTGTGTAGCTTTGGCTGTTCTGGACTTGCTTTGTAGGCCAGGCTGGCCTTAAACTCACAGCGATCCACCTGCCTCAGCCTCCCTGAGTGCTGAGATTACAGGTGTGAGCCACTGAGCTCAGCTGCCATTCCTTTTTCTGTCGCCTTGCAATAGCTCATGGACTTACAAATGCATTCATGGATTAAGCCACAGCCGAAGCTGCAAGTGACCCACACACTTCTGAGAGGCTTGTGACCTGGCAACTAAGACTGTGTCACTTTGCCCTGAAGAACGTTTGAAATCCAAATTCTAACCATGCCCATTTGCTGTGGGTGTCTTGTACACACTGGAATGGGGGGCTGCCAGGAACCCAGGGCGGGGCAGCATCTGGCCTGGGGTCCATGAACCAGTTCCTGGCTTGGCCACCTCACCAACTTTGGCCTAGGCTGGAGGGCACGGGGACATATTTGGCACACAGGCCCCTGGCAGTAAGGCTCTGCCTCCATGAGTAAGGTCCTACTTGTACTTACTTCCCTGGAGTCTCGGATGCAGACACTGGAGGGGGTCTGCACCCTGACAGGGCCCCAGTAAGGGGCCTCCATGTCCCTCAGCCATGTGCTCGGCATGTCTGCTGTCACCCCATTTTCCCAAGCAGGCTCTGCAGGGAGGGAAACCTTCATTCTGTCAGATGATTGCCACTGGGACCAGCTGGAGGAACCCACAGAGTCAGAACCAGAACCCAGACCTGGCTCCCCCTGAAGATGTCGGGGAAGAATTTTGCTGTGTGGGAAAAAATATTCAGAGATAAAAGGTTGGATTTGGAAAGTGGAGGTGCCCCTAAGTATTGGGAAGCCCAGGGGAGGAGTGGCTACTGTTCTAGCTCCTACCCAACGAGTCTGGGGTGTGCTGAGCTGTAGGCAGGCAGTCCCGCCATGATACTAAGACCAAAACTGCAGCCCCTTATGAGGAGCCTCGCATGTGTGGGGCCCGCTGCCATCTCTGCAGGTTTACAGTGGCTTCCTGCAGCAGGCAAGCAGTCAGAATAGGCTCAAAGCGGGGGAGCATCGGCCCAACACTCTGATAGGCAGACTGTGCCCTGAGGCCCAGAGGCATGACCAGGGGCAAGAGAAGAGAGAACCTTCGGCGTTCTTCCCAGGCCTTGTGTTCACAGCTACTGGGATTTCTCTCAGGAGCCTCCAGGGACGAGGGATGCCAGCGGTCAGAAATGCTCAAGTAGACTGCCAGTTCTTTCTTAAAGTCTGAAAGACTAAGGTAGTGACCACCTGGCCGCCAGGAGCCCTGCAAGCAGGAGGGACAGTTTGCAGCTGGACAGAGGGCCTCCTCTGAGAGACACTGACCTCTGGTGGCTTTAAAAATAACAGCAAACCGGGGGGGAAAGAGGTTAAAACAAACATTTATTTAACAAATTATATTAAGAATACAATCACACAGTGACACCTCCCTTTGCCAAGCAGTCACCTTGAATAAATACACAGGGAGGCAGCTGTGCCTACGGCTCTCGGCCCAGCTCCACACAGTGGCCCAGCAGCTCACAAGCCTTTAGAGGGGAACAAAGTCGGGTCTCCTGGTGCGGATGGCTGCAGCTGCTCAGGGGCTCATGCCTCCAGAGCAGGTGAAGAAAGCTGGGCCACCCTGATGTGCTGGGCCACCTGAGAGGGAGCTGGGTGCAGGAATGGAGGGTCCAGCTTCTTCATCAGGATCTGGGGGGCAGATGGACACAAACCAATTCCATGAGTTCAGCGGTTCTCCCTGGCCAGGAGTACACAAATGTGGCCGGAGACGCTCTCAGGGTGGGGAGGCCTCAGGTCAGGAAAGGCACAGGGCAGGCAGGCTCTCAGCCTGACCCATGCCCAGAACCCACTGCCATGTTGTGGTGACTCATGGCAAAGGAAAGCCCGTCATGGGAATGGACACAAAGACCAGGTGCCCAGGGGTTTTGGGGTCAGATTCTGCAAACTGGCAAACTTATGGATGAGCCTCAGGCACGTTATGGGGGGGCGAAGAGCACCCACTGCTGGGCTTGTTTGGGGGGATGACAGGAAATGTGCTTAAGACTGCCAAGCCTAGTGCCCAGTGAAGAGTGTGTGCCCAGTACCTCAGTCCCCTTGCCAAACACCCTCCGACACAGGGGCTTCAGAACGACCTTGGCCACAGGTGGGCCTGTGCTGCTGAACACTCGTGGCGCTAACCTGTCCCTTCTTCCCCTGGGAGAGTGGGGCGCTCAGCTCTCTACATGGTAGACTTGGGCTGATGTGAATTCTTAGACTTGGCCTTATGGTAAATTTGCAGGTGAGCCTGGACCCTACCTCCCCCTGCCTATCACCCACATGCCTTTCCAAGGCCCTTAGGAAGGGCTTTTAGGTGTGGCGGTGCTGGGGACAGGGTGCTGTGCTCTGGTTAGCCTTTTCAAGAGAGGTGTGTGCTTGGCAGGGACAGCAGCAGTTGTGGGACATGCTGGTGGGGGAGGGGGAGGCCCGAGGGAGAGGCTGTGGCTACTCATGTCTCCCTCGAATCCTTGTGCTCATCCTACAGTGCCCAGGGGGGTGGTGTGCAAAACTGCTCCACACGGCACACAAAGGCCACTCAGTTCTGTGAGCCACAGCCCCACCTCCCAGCTCTGGACTATCCAGGTCCACGCGAGGTGGGCATGGGTGCGCACACATGACCACTACCATTGGCAGAAGACAAGAAACCAGGGGTTTCTTCTTTAGGGGTGCAACCTAAAACCTACCACAGACACCACGTCGTCCTCAACACTTCAGAAGCTAGACGCTGCTGGTGCTATCACATTCACAGTCAGGGTTATCTGAAACTAAGTCTGCAATGTCCGAGGCTGCTCCAGCTCAGAGCATGCGGTTTGCAGGGTCCCGTGGGAGTGGGCTGCGGAGCTCTCGTCCGTTCTCCAGGAAGCGCCTCACATGGCCTCCTTGGTCACTGACAAGGGTCCACTGTCTTCATTTCTTAACTTCCAGGACCTGTAAGAGCTGCAGAGAAGCCACATTCTCCACCGAGGGTCATGGGGAGGGCCACCTGACGTCACCTGGTGGGGATGGTTTCACAACTGGGGACGGAAAGAGGTGATAAGACAAAGTGCACAAACTTAAACGAAACGGTCAGAAAGGCCCAGAGCTTTGTCCCGGACCTTCCCAGTCAACTCGGACTGTGGGTGGCTGCCCCATCTCTTTCGGGCCTCAGGTCACACAAGCCACTTTGTGTTGCAGCGGCAGCAGTAGACACAGGGTCCTCGGGATCCCCTGCCTGTGGCACCATCGGGGGACAGTTCCTTAGCTCCTCTGAGCACCACAGTGGCATTAGGTTCTGCTAGAGATGCCTGTGGTGAGCCCACAGGCCTCTGGGGCACCAGCAGATGCGCCAACCGCCTTTCCATGTGCTACCTGGAGGCTCTGGGCCTCGCATCTGAAGGAGGTGAGGGGACCCACAGAAATGAAGTACCATCAGGCAGAGCAGAAGGTGGAGGAGGAAGAATGATGTCCACAAAGGACCTGAGGGGCTGATGGAGGTTGGTGAGGTATTTTGGGCCCTGCCCCGGCTCATGCCACCTTGTTGGCTGGTTCTTGCTCCTGGTCCTCTTGCACCCTGGGCACCCAGCTGCCTGTGGCTGCCTCTGGAGCTGTAACTGGAGAGGTTTGTAGTTGCCCGTAGCCACTGACTGTGCACACCACATCTATAGACCCTCTGGGGACCAGTGTCAGTCAAAACCTAAAAGCTAACTGTGGCAAAGCAGTGCATCGTGGTGAGGCTGAGAGCTGGGGCAGCAATGACCACCGTCCTCACGGCAACACATGTAGGGTTGAACTTGGCACCTCAGGTTAACACCCATGAAATGTTGCGGCCTGGGACTTTTCTAAAACAGCAGATTCCTGGTGGAAGGTGCCTCCTAGACAGTGTGGTGGGCCTGGCTGAGAGGAGTTGGTGCCCCTTACTCTGCCCCTGGTACCATGCCTCTCAGAGCGTGCTCTGTGTCAGTCACCACTAGGCCAGGGCACCAGGCAGAGGCATATGGCGCTGTTGTTGGCAGGCGGGAGGCCCCAGAGGTAAGCCCTTTGTGGGGATTGGAGCTTGCGGCCAGGCACAGTACCCTAGCAGCCAAGTTTCCAGCCAGGTAAGCACCCAGTCACCTCTACAGAGAGCAGGGTTCCATCTGTGCTCTCTGGATGTCCAGTGTGTGTGCTGCGAGAAGGGTCACAGTTGTCTCAAGCCCGTCGGAGTCCTGTTTCCTCAATGTCGTCAGGAAATGCAGAGGCCGCCTGAGTCTGCTCTAGCTGTGCTTGTTCCCAGTGCATCTTGCGGGGTCCTACATGGAGTGGTCAACCTTGGAGTCTTCCAGGAGGGAGAGAGCGGCTTTGTGAGGTTCCCATAGCGGGCGATGGCCAGTTGTCGGGAGCCACTGGGCACCACTGGGTGACTGGAGCATGTGCCTGGGCTCTCACGGGTGACTCCAGGCTAGGAAGGATTTGTTTCTTTCTTTGTGGGGTAAGTGGTCATCACACAGGTGCGCTAGGAGCCTCTGGTCACTAACAGCACATACATTAGTCACAATTACGAACAACGTTCCCAGGGAGGTAGGGAGTCTCATTCAGCAAGCTGATGACCATCCATGACCATGCAGCTGCCCAGAGTCTCTTGGTCAGTGGGGAGGGCAAGCAGAACGGGCGGGGGAGGGAGGGAGTGACTCTCACCCCAGCCACCCCATCAGTAGTCTGGGCACCGGGTCGGAGATGTCTTCTCCCCCAGGAGGCTGTGGGCGCCTCAGGACTGGGGGATCTGCTGGCACCGGGTAGGGCTGGGTGGGAGCCGGGCTGCCGCGCTCTGCTCTGTGCGGAAACTGTACTCGTACTGCAAGAGGAGTAGAGAGGCAGAGTCAGGCCACAGGATCCCAGAGAAGGCCAAGCTGAGCCGAGGTGAGGCTAGCCCCTGCTGACCCTCAGGCAGAATGACTGCTGGACAGGCATCCAGGCTGGGAGCTGGAGTTGGAACAGTATTTCACTTAGTGTGAAAGAAAGTGAGTGAGTGAGTGAGTGTGTGTGTATGTGTGTGTGTGTGGAGGGCAGCTCAGGAGGTGACAATGGGTAGACAGCTTTTCCCTGCCTGCCTCTGTAGGGTGAGATTTTGGCACCAGCACTGTCCACTACTGCTGCCAATGGCAAGCTCACACAATAACCTGTGCCAGGCTGAGAGGCAAGTACCTTCCTACTCCAGCCTGTACCTCAAGAAGGGATCACTGCAAAGCTCCTGAAGAGAGACCTGAGAGCGGACTCCATGGAGGGAGAGAGGCCTCCCTCCAAGAGCCAGGGGAGGACTAGTAACTCTTTCACTGGAGACCCCAATTCTGTAAGTTCTGGTAGTAAAAGCCTCCAAGTTCAGTAGAAACTCTGAGAAGCAGCAAGTGTCTTAGTAGGGAGAGGGCTCCTGCAGTTCATCTGAAGGCTGGGACATTCAGCACCCAAATGTGGGCACAGGTGAGGTGTGAGAGAGGGTTCCTGATCCTGGCAGAGGTGAAGAGGGATTGTGGAATAGCCCAAGAGCGGTATTTAGGTTTGTAGTTGCCAAACACGTTCATAGGTCAGAAGTGAGCAGTGGGAGGCTCTGAAAAGGCTTTCTAACAGAAAGGAGCTCCAAGAAGAGCTGCTGTCTTGAACTTGGTCATCCTGTGCAGAACACCCACCCAGTACCCAGCCTGTGGAAGAGGATGTGGCCAAACTGTCGCAGAAGCTGCAGACCCCAGCCAGGCTGTGTGGCCTGCCAACCTCACCACATACCCAAAGCGAGCTGCTGGCAGCAAGGAGCCACCCTGAGAATGAGGAGTAGCTGGGAGCTGAGGGTTGTGACCAAGAAGCCACTCAAGACAGCACCTCTGCAACCCGTGAGTTCTGCCTCTCGGCGTGTTACCAGAATGGGCAGAGGGAGAGTGAGCTGGCTGCAGGAGGCCTCAGGCAGGCTTCCCCATCTGGATCTTGGTGGATTCACATCTAAGATAGGGTGGGTCTGCCAATCCCAGAGGTGGCACAGGCCTATCCTTGGTCGCAAGTGGTTGGTGGCTATGAGAGGAACCTATCAGAGCGGCCCACAGGCCCCTACCTCCTACCCTCTAGTGACCTTTGAAGGCACAGGACACCATCCATCAGGCTAACACTGTCCCATCAGGCTGGCTACCCAAGATGTCTCAGGCAATGGTCGGCACAACGCTGCCACCTGGTGGCTGCTCAGGCGCGTGCATGTCAGACAGCACATCAGCATCTCTGCCGGCTTTATCTTACTCTGCTGGGGTGATGGAGCGGTCGGTGGGAGAAGGGATGTTTGGGGGGTGGGGATCATGTTGGGAGGACTGCAGAGGCATAAGTTCTATGAAATCCTTTGTTCCTAGGGCTCACAGGGTGGTGGCGCAGGGGCCCAGGAACCTTCCACACAGACTAACTACCATCTCCTAGGGTGGTTGTGACCAGGCATGGGCTCCAGCAAGGACACTTCCTGGAGCAGGAGCCTTTCCCAGGGAGGAGAAAAAACATGGGAGGGCAGAGGTGCAGTCTGTACCTTAATGCTACAGGCTCGAGGGTGGAGGGCCCATGGGCCATTCTCAGTAGTACAGAGCCCTGGAGCACCAGGACCTCAGTTCAGAGAAAGGAAGTGCCGGTTGGGGAGACAAGAGGAATGTAGCTTTGCCAGTGGCTTAGAGAGGGTCGCCAGGAGTGTCCAGGGGAAGAGGCAGTGTGTGTGGGTGGAGGATAGGGGCAGGGAGGCCTTGGGGTCACAGTGACAAGAACACGCAGTCAGAAAACAACAGAAGACAAGAGGACAGACCTACATCCTTGGGGTGGGTGGGGACTGGAGCCCTGGGCAGCATGAGAGGCGACACCCTGGTGTGAGACACCACGGACCCTGACCTGGAACCTGCCAGCTAGTGGTTTCTAGGTGGCCGAATGATGGGGTCAGTTATGACAGCTACCTGGGAGCGATGTGGGGAGGGCAGGATTGGGAAGGACCAGAGGCTAGAATATGGTGGTGGAGTGGGGAAGGGTGTACCAGGAAGGAGGGACTAGGAACAGGGAAACCAGGGCCGAGGTGCTCTCAGATGAGGGAAGGAGAAGGCCCATGTGATGCCGGCAGAGACAGAGCTAGACACACAGCCTGAGCTGTCTTGCCGCCATTTCAGAAGTATGCTCTGCTGTGCCCAGCCCCCAGGGCGGGAGGACGCCCATGGGGCAGGGGACCGTCTTCATTTGATGCTGTCTGGCTGGCGGGCCCAGAATATCCTAGCCTGAGACTGGGGCTGGGCACCTGCGGGAGGGTGGGAGCCACAGCTCTCTGGACAGCAGATGGGGAGCACTGGCCGACCAGGCGGTGGGGCCTCCGTGTGTGGGTCATGTGGTTCCTGCCTCTGGTGTCTGGAGGACGAGAGGGTCCCCGGGAGGGGCGAGGACCTGACTCCCAGCTCATCATCTCAATTCCCACTTCTCTTCACCCTGGCTTGGAGTGGAGAGGGGACTCGCAAGCACACACTTGCCCTTTCCTGACCTACATCCTGAGCGCAGAGACTCTGGGCCCTGGCAGACCCCTCGGTCCCCCGCCCCCTCCCTGGAGTTTTTCCCTTTTTAGGTTATCTTGGCTGGAAAAAGTCACCACCCCCACTCTTGTTTTCCCTAATTCCCCAAATGAAATTTCAACATATGTCCCCCGACATAATCCCCCTTAGGCTGCGGATAACCTTCCCGCAGACGATGTCCTCCGCCAGGGATTCCTCGTCCCCAAAACTGTTTGCCCAAGAGACTAGGACCGCTTCTGGAAGCCTTTCACTCCCTTGGGCAAACAGAGAGCACCTTTGAAGGTGGATTTGAGCCCGGATCTGTTTACTCAAGACATTAGTCTCCTGCATAAGGAAAACCTGCACTTGAGTACAAACAGCAAATCCTTTTTGAATTAAAAATTTTTTTCAATTAAAAAGCATTTGGTGTGCAGAGCTCAGTCCAGCTGAGCAGTGCGGGGTAGCATGCCCTCTGGTGGACAGAGTCTGCCATTGCAACTGTACTGCTGGTCCAGCCTAGGAAAGAGATGTCACTGTCAGGGGCTCCGTAGGGGACTTTCCCAGAGGCCCCAGGACCTTGAAATGGACAGCCTCCGCCTCTCAGGCAGACAGGGCAGGCAGCGGGCCACAGTTTCCACAAGTCCTTACTCACCCAGGGACCAGCATTCTGTTAGTAGGAGGTGGCAGCATCACAGAGGCTAGGTCACTGCAGCCTCCAGGAAAAGGGGTGACTAGATTCTCCTGCCACTCACAGGGGAGCTGTGCAAGTCATTGGGTGATCTGTGCAAATACACCCAGCAGTGCCTGTGTCCGGGAGGTAGAGATGGGACAGCAGCAGCAGCCATGAAAAGCCCCAGGCTGTTTTAATGGTTGGTAAGGGGAGGCTCCCCTGAAACAGAGGTGCTACCTACCTACAGAGGTGGAGGGGTGGGGAGGTGGGGGTTTGGTGAGCACAAGCTGTACCTGCCCCGTCCTCCTCTCCTGATGCAATACCAGCCATACCCACCCGGGGGCTCTAGACAAGGAAGGCAGGAAGATCTCTTTCCAGCATCACACTCTGCAGACAGAGGCAGACCTGGGGAAGGGTCCCACTTTCTGAGACCGCATAGTAAGCCAGGACTGTGCTGGCCCAGGCCCGAGGGGCTGCAGACGGGACATGGGGCCAGGTGACAGCTAGAGCAAAGTCAGGTTGTACTGCACCAGATCACAGAAGGTCCTGGAAGGGTATGGACAAGTCTAGGGGTCCTAGGTATGGCCATGAATGTAGGGAACTAAAGAGCCAAAACAAGTACAGAGGTGGTTCAAGAGTGGGGAACAGTGCAGGGAGGGCTGGGCTGTCACAGATGGCCTAACACCAGGGCAAGTGAGCAGAAGAGGCTACGCCAGGCAGCGCGGGAGAGCTATAAACGCAGCCTCCAACAAAATAGTCAATTTACTAAAACACCATGGGGTGGTTGTTGTTGTTATTATTATTATTGGATGGTTTCTCTGTGTGGCCCTGGCTGGCTCCAAGGCCACAGAGATCTACCTGCCTCTGAAGAGCTGGGATTAATGGCATATACCACACCATACCTAGCTCAAGTTTTGTAAGTTTTTTGAACTCAGTCATACCATTCTTGAGGATGAGTTCTGTAAATGACTGCGTGGCTCAGAGAAGCTGAAAGGCCAGCCACCATAGCCCTCTTGCCTGCTCTCTCAGGTCTCCTCGGGCCACTTTGTCACCTCCTACCTCCCAGACAATGCCATAGCCTGGGCTCAAACCTGTTTTCCATTCGTAGAGAAATTCTTAGACCTCAGTCCTTCTATTCCGCTCAAGGGGCTCCATGTTCTCCAAGCTGTATCTTGGCTCTGGGGTTCAACCCTGAGGAAGGCCTTGGGTGGGCCTGCTGCACGGCTTCCCGGGATGGGCGAACGGAGACTGTACATCTGTCCTCTAACAAGGACCCCAGCTATTCCATTGGCAGCCAGGCTGGGGCATTGGACATGCATTCCTCAAGCAACTGAAACAAGTCTGAAGGAAGGGAAGGGAAGGCCTATGGTCCGTGTCTTGTCAAAACTGTCTACAGGGGTCAGTGTCCCCTGCTTGGAGAACTCCTTAGATAGAGGTAGACTGGGAGAAAGCAAGGTCCAGCAAGAGTATCACAAGCAAAGTGGGGAGCTGGGCTCCTAATGGGGCGGAGTGACCAGTAACATGAAGCCAGCACCCTGTGTCCTCTCTCCATGTGGGCACAGGAGAGCCACACACTGCCTGACTCCGACGGAGAAGCCGTCAGCCTCCACGCTCCTCCTGGAAAGAGATGTCCACTTTTCAGCTAGGCAGAGGATGGAGGCTGCCACATCGTGGTGACAATCCCACTGCCAACAGAAACATGTCATGCTGGAAAGTGAAAATCCCTGACCCATGACTATTCAAGTTCGAGAGGGAAAGATAGGCAGAAGATTCACACAGTTGAGAAAATGAGAGCCCTATGGCCACAAAACACAGCCTCCCCTTGCTGTGGCCTCACACCGCAGGTCCCTGTGGGAGGAGCCTGCTGGCTGGGGCGGCCTGGGGATCGGGCAGGACTGTGGAGATGTGCATGCATGTATGCACACATGTGTGTGTCTGTGTGTGTGTGCAGTAGTTTACCGAAGGGCAACTACAGCTGTGTTTCAGATAGCCGCCAGGCAGCCCCCTCACTAAGACGGTATTTCAGAATTCACCCGAACATCTGAAAAAAGAATGGGTGTTTGTAATGCCCCCTCTTCTAGGTCACTGAGGAGAATATCTGAGGAAGCACTATCTCAGGAGGGGAGCGTAGGCTGTGTGGCTGTCTGTGGACGTCCTGGCCATCTCTGTTATAATGCTCACTTTTCTTCGTCTGTGCCTCACAACTCCTAGTTCAGTCTGGGGAGTCGCCTTATTTTAACATGTGGGATAAAAGTCCCATAAACCTGAAGAGTAGAAACCCCTCCTTCGAAGGACCGCCAAACCCCAACATTCACCTTGACTCTGGTTTTGCATACACAGGTGTGTTGACGACAGTGATCCGGACAGAGAATGCTGACAGGAAGCCTGTCTCTGCGGCTCTTTTGTTTACATGCTGGGTGCCCCAGGCCACAAGGAAGACAAACTCTGTGGCACCCTTAAATGATGCCGTCTCCAATAACACCCAAAGACAGAGCAGTGGTTCTCAACCCCCATGGCAAACTTCTCTCTCCAAAAATGTTTACATTACGATTCATGACAGTACCAAAATACAGTTATGACATAGCAATGAGATAACTTTAAGGTTGGGGTCACCACAACATCAGGAGCTGTATTAAAGGGAGGCAGCATAGGAGGGCTGAGGACCACTAGAGACTCAGCCATGAGTCTTCCTTCTCTTCCAGGAGAGCTGAGTTTAGTTCCCAGGACCCACACTCGGTGGCTCACCATTCTTACGCCCAGCTCTGTAGGCTGTTTCCCTCTTCTGGCCTGTGACTGTGACTGTACCTACACACACATGGCATGCACACATGCAGATACATGTGACACAAAATACAGAACTCCAGAGACAGTGAGGAGAGGGGGATCCAGCAACACAGACCAGGGCTCTATTAACACAGTCCGCCATGTTCCTTTGCGGAGAGGAAGAGCAGCCATGTCCACAGATGGCTGAAAGCCACAGCTGAGAAGCTGCCACCATCCTCATGAGAATATGCAGGAAAGAGAAACACATGGCAAGGCCTTAAACAGGAGAAAAGATGAAGACACAGGGTAATGTAGCGATGCCGAGAGTGGAAACTGCCTCCGAGAGGCCTGGGGACCTGGAGGGGCCAGCTGAGGAGACAAGTGCACGGGGAAGGGGCCAGGACGGTATCTGGGCAGCTTGTCTGTGGGTCAGGTGACAAGGAGAGTGACATTCCTGTTGTTTCAACAGGAGAGGTGTGCTCTACAATCTCAACTAACACCAAGAGCTTTCTCTATACAGGTGACGGATGAGATGGCGCAAGCAAAGGTCCTGCCAACAGGAGCCATGCAGACACAGAACACCCAGGCATGCCCCGGAGAAAAACAGGAGGAGGCTGGGGGTATGGCTCAGGGGGTGCAGTGCTGGCCCAGCACGCACAGAGGCCCGGGTTCAATCCCCAGCACTGTATGTATCAGGCATGGTAGTACATGCCTATAACCTAACACTGGGGAGTAAAGACAGAAGGATCAAAAGTTGAAGGTCATCCTCAGACATACAGAATTTAAAGCCAGCCTGGGCTGCTTGAGACTCTATTTCAAAAGAACAACAGGAAAAAAACAAATGAGAACTCTTCAAAGAGAACCTTAGGTTTCCCATCGGCCAATATACAAAGACCCGGGTAAGTGGGCACACCTGTCCTCAGGGAGACATGCCACGTAAAACGTCAGTCATCCTACTATGCATGCGTTCAGTGCAGTTCCAACAAAAACAGAGGGTAGGCCGGTGAGGAGGCTCCTCAGGTAAAGATGCTTGCTGCCAAGCCTGATGACCTGAGTTCTATCCCTGGGACCCACACGGTGGTATGGGAGAAACAGCCCTGCAAGTTGTGCTCTGACTTCTGTATGTCTGCACCCCAAATAAACAAATGCAAACAAACATGGTGGCACGTGTCTGTAATTCCAGCTCTTCTGAGGTGGAGGCGAGAGATTCATGAGCTCAAGGCCAACCTGGACTAGACCTCAAAGCCCTCTCTCAAAAGAAAACAGTCTACACAATCTCCCCTCCCCCTGTGAGTGAACAGCCATGCCTCTAACCCAGGAACAGCCTGTAGGGGGCAGAGAGGGAACTGACCTAACCCACTGCATGTGAGAGCATATCACAAAACAAGAGGCAAAAGAGAAGGCACGGGAAAAGCCCACAATGAACATGGAAGGATGTAAAACGGTGACCCTTGAACTCACAGAAGAAAATGACCCGAAAACTGCCTAAACTTGAGAAATAAAGCCAGCTCTAGAGTTTTCTTTCTAGCACATGCCAAACCAATTAAATAGTTGGTAAGTGTTTACTATTTTAGTATTTTAAAGTATAAGATAACAGAAGAGAATGCAGTGGTTTCTATTGTAAGAATGACATGGAAACAAGACCCAAAGCGTTTCCCCAGCCCTAAGGCTGCCATCTTTAAAGTATAAAGGGCTCTTAAAGATGAGAGGAGTTCACCCGAGGAGGAGGGGTCCGATCCCCTCCCCCCAAATCAGGGGAGCTTTTCCTTGCAGTAGATAGCAATAACCACCAAGCATGGAGAGACCAAGAGACGGTTGAGAGCGGAGCACTACAGTGGACATCTGTATCACAGCCTCCCCAAGGCTCTGGGACCTCTGAGGAAGAGGGGACTAGGGACTTACAAGAGGCAGCAGTGGGGTCTGGAGAGCTGGCCCAGCAAGGGGGCGTGCATACTGCTCTCTCAACCCCTCTGTTCCAGCTTAACTCCAGCTCCACGGGACTAGGCGGCCTCTGCTCTCCCCCACCCCTTCACAGGCACACACCTGTACCCATCCCCTACCATGAAACTAAAAATAAATTCTTTAAAAAAATAAAACGAGCCAGAGGTGCTCAATAATATCAATCAAGAGAACGGCGCTTCTCAGATGGACAGATACACAGATGAACTCAAAACCACTGTGACCGGACACTAAGATCAGCGCAAGGTCCAGCCAGACAAAATCCCCTCACAGAGGGTTAAAGCGGACACGAACTCCCACTGCTAGCTGAAAAATGTTGGCATTTGATAGCTGCTGGGAGAGGGGGCAACTTTGATGATGTGACCTCTGGTAGGATGACCCCACACTAGGGCTGACCCCACTCCCACCTAAAGCTAGCTGGGCAGCATGACTGGACTCAACGGGGAAAACAAAAACAAAACAAAACACAGAGGAATCTTAGATTGGGTGGGAAGAGGTGGAGGGTGGAAATGGGAGGAGGTTTCATACATTCAAAATACACTATATGAAAATTTCAAAAAAAAAAAAATAAAAAAAAAAGAAAATTTCAGAGTTAATAAAAGTAGAAATTAATGAAAAGGGGTTGGGAAGAGGCTCAGAGCAGCGGTCCTCAACCCGTGGGTCATGACTCCTTTGGGGATCAAACGATCCTTTCACAGGGGTCGAGTATCAGATATCCTACACATCAGATATTTACAATTCATAACACTAGCAAAATTGCAGTCATGAAGTAGCGACAAAATACTCTTCCGGTTGGGGTCAGCACAACATGATGGGCCATATTAAAGGGTCGCACGCAGCACTGGGAAGGTGGAGAAGCGCTGCCTCGAGGGTCGTGTTTGCTGCATGAGTGTGAGAACCCGAGTCTGGGAGCCCAGAACTCACACAGCCGCGCTTGCAGAGCGCTCCTGTAACCCCCTGCAGTGGGGCAGCAACACGAGGGTCCCTGAGGCGCACAGGCCAGCCAGGCTGGAGGAAAACAGCAGCTCCGGGGTCAGGGAGGGACCTGGCCTCAGAACATTAGGTGGAGAGGGGTGGAGGAAGCCCGTGAGGCTGGCCCCTGGACTCTGCACACCCACACACCCATGCACCCCGAGGTGCGGGGAAGGTGAGGGAATGAATATTAGAAAAGCTGGAGGAAAACCACCAAGCCAAGAGCACCAACAGGGGAGATTTCCAAGAGACATGTAAGGGGACAGCCAATGATGCCAACAGACCAATGTGGGGACCATGGAGACAGCCAGGTCCAGACTAGGCAGCACAGTATGAGGGGCTGGGCTGCAATGTAGAGAAAGCCTCATGCTGCTTTGGTGGGGGCTGAAGTGGGCTCATCTCCATTTGGAAGGCAAAGACTAATATTTCCCCTTCCAAAGAAAGCCCCGCCCAGGAGCAAAGCCACGTACACACGCACACGGCAACTCAAGTTACACGCACTGATAGAGGGTCACTGGGGATGACCCCATTGTCAGTCAGCAGGTGACCGGCTAGGAAAGTCACAGCGTAATCATAGAAGGGCGTGCACCCCACAAAGCTGCAGGCAAACAAAACCTCCAAGCATGAGAGGCCTCCAAGCTGTTGGTGAGGGGGGACCACAGTACAGCTCGCTGCCACTGTTCTTGTTCACCTCCTAGAACTGGAAGGTAACCCTGTTGCTGAAGGCCCTACATGTCAGACGAAGGACTTCGAGGAAGAGTTAGAGCTGACCCAGAAGCCTCTTCCCTGAGGATTAGCTCAAGCAGACCGAAGTGTTATGTGGGCTGTTGAGGAGAAAACAATAAGTACTAGTCATCTATAAAGCCCATGAACTACAACAAGGAACGGCATGAAAAGATGTACCCGAGGCAATGGTGGCCCGTGTATCTTGGAGGTAACCAAAGCCTCCTAGTTGGACTTCAGGCCTGCTCAGTATGAGAAAATTCATGCCCAACACTGTAAACCCTGGCAACTACCTGTGACTGCTGAGGCCATGGACCATGGCACTCTCCTAAACTAGTGTACTTTCCCACAGCATTTTAACTACTTCCCCCTAAGTCCACAGATATGGTGGCTCTCACTCTTCGTCCAAGAGTGCTTGTGATCTGAACTTGTGATCTCACTCTTCTTTCTGCAGAAGACAAGACCATTACAGAAGCTTCAACTGGCTGAGCTGCAGAGACCACATGACGTGGGGTGCCTGACCCAGTGGACAGATACACACAACCTCTACCCCTAAAGATTCAAGGAAGAGTCAGATGGTTGGGGGCGGAGGGGGTGAAGATTATATAAAAACCAGTGAGCCAGAATGCCAGCTGTGAGACAGTCTCTTTCAATAAGGCAGGCAGTTGTACCTATGAAGTCTCAACAGTGTGGCTGCTCAAACAAGGCCTGCGCAGCGACACAGTTGACATCGTGACGTGGATGGGGATGCCACATAGCTCCAACACTAGAGGAAGAGCCATGCGCAGGCAATGGCTGCCGTTAGAGGGAGACCCGGTCTTCTTTGGAGAGGAGCCTTCTGACAGGTTACAATCCCATGTAGTCAGCCCCAAGCACAAAGTGTACTAGCAATACTAAATGGATCCAACAGGTTGTGTGTGTGTGTGTGTGTGTGTGTGTGTAACAATAATTGAAGAGGTCATGAAACTGAAAGGGAGTGGGAGAAACACAGGAGAAGATGGAGAGGACACAGTAGTGATATAAATACACTATTCTTGTACAAAATTCTCAAAAAAAAGTTTTGTTTTGTTTTGTTTTGTTTTAAAGGCAGGGGAGGTGGTCATTAGAAGGAATGAGCTGCAAACTGCACTGTGGCCAGTTGTGCCTTCTGTGATGGTCTCCACCTGCTGCAAAAGAGGCTTCTTTGGTGAAGGGGAGGCCACACTTATCTGTGGGCCTTTGGGGAAGTGTTTAGAGCGAGCGGGAGTCGGGAGCGTGTCACACAGCTGTGACTGCAGGAGAGCTGGTCTCATGTTTGCTGGCGTGCGTGCCTGGGCTGGGCAGCAGGGATAGTCGCTCTTCACCTCCTGTATTTCTAAGGCTGCATTTTTAGGCATGTGCACGGGTCTGGAGGGGAAACACAAAATAGTGAAAAAGCTGATGCTGGGTGTGAGGAGGTAGCAGTGTCGGGAAAGTACCTGTCATGAAGCATGAGGAGCTGAGTTCAGATCACAAGCATCCATACAAACGCCAGTGTAGCCCCAGAGTGGGAGAACTGAGCCCGTGAAGCTCCCTGGAGCTCGTGGGCCGAGCTCACCTAGCTCAGTCGCTGAGCTCCAGGTCCAGTTCGGGCAGCTGCCTCAAGTGAGATAGAGAGAGGATCAAGGAAGACCACCTATGCTCACCTCTGTTTCTGCATGCATGCACACACATGCACACGTGAGCACACGGTCTATTCACCTGGCAGCTTGCTTCAAATCACAACCTCCCAGCGGGGTCCTCTAAGAGAGCAAATGCTGGTCAGTGGCATGATCGTGGGGACGTGGCTGGGGTCAGCAGAGTACAGCAGGGCCAAACAAGCTCTTCCCACATTCCAGGAGACACCTTTTGTGGCTTCAGAAATGCAACTTAACCTAGCCATTAGGTTCTTTAAAAAAGAAACCCTTTTTCTTTGCAGTTGGCAGTCATTGCATGTATGCTGACAGTGCAGTGTGAGGCATATTATAAACCGATGCAGCCAGCTGACGGGCACACCCCTGTCTCACCAAGGTACCACCTTTTGGGGTTTCTTTGTTTCGAGCTGGAATGGTCTCAAGCCAACGTGAGCTCTGTAAAAATTAGGGTGGCAGCTGGGGCCTTTGAAGAATACACAGGAGTTTACTGGAGTCTCCTGACTTAATTACGCTTAGTGCATGAAGTAGGCTGATTTATTTTCCCAAACGTTTCACCTTCCTGGCTGAAAACAAAGCCATTTGATGCAGGGTGGAGAACATCTTACCTGGTAGAGGCAACCATGTAATGGGTGCAGTTCAAGGCCTGACCAGTAGATGGTGCAAAGGGACCACATATTTCTGTGGCTGCACCTCAACCCTTCATCAAATCAGTTCACATTCATAAGCACCAGGAAACGTTCCAAAAGCAGAAAAGAAAGAACAACTGGGTTGGATTCGAGCACTTTGCTATGATAAAATTGGGACTCTGCCATTTCATTATAGATGCAGAACCTGCCTGGCTTTCCTCTGGCAGACACAGCTCCCCCAGCCCACCCTAACCTCCTTCATTTGAAGAGGCCTTGGCAAAGTGGACATCCAGAAGTTGAATTTGAAAATTCTTTTAACCTTACGCTGCCAAATGTGGTTCCATTAATTTCACCTCTGAGTCGTGACGTAAATGCTAGAGGAATCAGCCCCAAGCTAAATAAGCAATAAGCCCCATTTTTCAACACGCAAACACATAAAGATGTCAGCTCAAACTGTTTACTAATTAACACTTAAAAAGACACAAATTAGATATGCGTGGCTAAGAGCAATTATAATCAAGACGAATTCCTCTAGTCATTTGGGAACTGGAAAAAAAAAGCCTAATTGCTGGAACCAATGTTTTAAAAACTGAAATCACGCCAGTTAGCAAATATGTTCATTTAAGGAGTAGCTCACGTGACTACACTCCTGAGGCCTGACTACAAATGCGAGAACAAGGATAATATTTAGGGATAAAATTAAAATTTTAGGCTCTCTTAGATTTATAACTTCTTCATTAAATATGTCTGCAAACAGCAGCCCATAAAAACCTGTAGCAATTAAGTGGTTAAATGAACTGCCTCCCCTGTCAATTTTAAGGGGGTGATTAATATTGGATGGTCCCTCTGCTAATGAGACAGTCCCTCTTTCAGCATCCAAGTCTTGGAAAACGGAGGCTGTCTGTTCCAGCAGGAAGGGAGGTAGGCTAATCAGAGAACCCCTAGCCACAGCTCCATGTACCCCACGAAGGGATCAGGCTGAGCTGGTTCACACGGAGTCTGGAGACACTGGGTTCCCAGCTGCCCGTGTCCTTTCATTACAGGGGTCATTGCTTCTGATTTGAAAGGTTTGTGTGACACTTCACGGCCCTGTGTCTCAGCTCGTGAGCCCTGGGATGGAGAAGATGTAAGGTTGGTCTGGTCTGGTCTGGTGGAGACCCATGGCAGCACAGGGAGGTGGAGGAGGCAGAGGGTGGAGGAGGCAGAGGGTAGAGGCGGCTAGCGCAGGAATGGTTTTTTGAGGAGCTGGCTGGAGAGAGCGGGGCACACCCACCCTAGCTGCGGAAGGGAATCCATCAGATGGAGAAATGGGGCAACTGCTTACAAGGGAAATAAAAGCTGCGGAGACGGGGAATATTTATATGCCCATCTAGTCACTCAGAGGGAAGATGCTTCATCATAGATGCTATGGAATTGCATTCTTCCTTGATCCTCCACAGAGCAGCTTTTGCTAGGGTGAGGGACCGAGTGGGGAGGACGGTGTGGCTTTGTGGGCATAGTAGCCCCATACCACCCTCCCACAGAGGCAAGAAAACAAGATGGAAGATACACTGGATAAGGCCGGAAAACTTTGCCGTGACTCCCTGGTCACCTCCCGTGGGAAGGGAGAACAGCAAAAATTCTCTCTATTGGCTTGGCCTAATTGACTGGTACCCTGCTGGGCCTCTGTGAAGATGGGAAGACAGGAATGTGTGCCAAATCCCTGAGAGTTGAAGGAGTGCCAGCTTCCAGGCTGAGTTACTTTATTAACCATGGCTTCGTCCATTTTCCACCACCCACATCTCAGGGTACACCTGAACGGGGAGGTTTCTGTCTTTTCGATGACCCCTCCCCCGCCACAATGCTGCTCTATGCTATGTGTTTTGGCTCTAACTTTTAAATGCCACCTTTCTTGGGTGCCCCCCTGCACTGTAAGGGATGTGCATGCCACACTGCCAGGAAGCTCTGGGAACATGACAGCAGAGGACTCTGCCAGTTGCAAGGTGCCCAACAGTGACTCTGTGCTATGAAGCTCTGTCCCACGGAGCTGGTGCTCCAGCTGGGGTTGGGAAGCAGACAGGTCTGAGGAAGGGTGTGGAGTGCAGACATGAGGTGATCACTGGATCTTGCTGGCTTCCAACAAGCTTCGGGTTCAGAGAGAGACCCTGACTCCAAAAGACTAAAGTGGAGGGTGATGGAAGAGGACGTCTGGCCTCTAACATCCAGGGCCTGCAACAACCCTGTGTGAGTTCAAGACCAGCTAGAGCTACATACTGAGACTCTGTCTCAAACAACAAACAAACAAACAAACAAACAAACAAAACCCCACACGGGTTGCTGTGATACTCAACACAGGCCGACTGGAGAGCTGCATCCTGTCCATGACATCATAATCACTTCTACCAACACATGGCACTCGACCACAGACATGTACGCTGCACACTGTGCCCTGCCTATAAAAGTATCACATCACCTCCATCAGTGCATGGGGGACCTGTGGGACTTGGAGTTTGAGTGCTGACTGGCTGTCTGTGCTGCCAGTCAGGCATGCGCCATCCTGTATGTTCCCTACCTATCAGAATGAGCTTCGTACTCTCCCTTGGCACTGCCCATCCACCACCAGGTGACTCTTTGTCTCTCCAGCTACTTGTTACTCAGTGTTAGTCCAGGCTGTGGTGGCACCAGGGCAGGAGCCCTTCGCTGGCAGCTGGTATGTGGTTTTTGGTGTTGGTCTTTAGCTGAGGTTCTTGCTTCATTCCTAACCCTTCTTAGGCTAACAGGGCCCAAAGTTCTATAGCAGACCATGCTCAGGAAGGTGAGCGGGAGACAGGGCTGGGCTAAGCTCTAGAAAATCCCCTGGCTAGGCAGGAAAGCGTGCTCGGCGGGTGGTCTGAATGAGAATGGCCACCACAGTCTCATGTGTTTGAATGCTTGGTCCCTAGTTGGTGGGAGAGTTTGGGAAGAACTAGGAGGTGTGGCCTTTTCGGAGGAGGCTTGTCACTGGGGCTGGGCTTTGTTTCAAAAGCCCACGCCAGGCCCAGTCTTACTCTGCCATGAGACTACAGACTGGGTGTAGTGCTCAGCTGTTGCTCCAGTGCCAAGCCTGTCACCGTGCTTCCTGCCACGATGATCATGGACTAACCCTCAGACGCTATAAGCCAGTCCCCAGTTAAACGCTTTCTTCTGTAAGTTGCCTTGCTCATGGTGTCTCTTCATAACAACACATTATTGATTAAGATACTCAGCCTAATGTTGGATGGACAGACTGACTAGTTGCCTTCGGGGATAGACACTATTTCTTCAAGCTGTGTCCCCTCAGGAGGGGTGACAGGGGTATACGTATTGGGCCACATTCAGTCCTTGTGTTTTCACTGGAACCACTTGTGGACAGTTTAGTCACTGCCAGAGACCCTGGCTGTTCATTCAACCACAGTCCAGGTTTCTTGCGGGTGGCTGGATGCCATTTCCACCCACAGAGGAAGTATCTTCCCAGACACCTTGCTCCCACTGTGGGGAAGAGCCAGAGGAGGTTCTTAGGAGATGTTGAGGTCTTTAGCCTGTGTCCCGAACTCAAAGGTGGCTATCTGGGCCAGTGAGATGGCTCGCTGGAGAAAGAGCCTTGCCTTCAGGCACGAGACCTGAGTTCTGTCCCTGGAACTCTTGTGCTGGGAAGAAAGAACAGACTTATGCGAGTTGTCTTCTGATGCCCTCATCTACGTGTCAGGCTGCCACAAAATAAAGAAACGAACCTGCCTTAAGCATCCCACTTTTTGTTTTGCTTGGGGTGCATGGTTTAATAAGTGAAAACACAAAACTGACATGAACAAAGCCCATTTCTAACAGGCCCTGGGCTCTGTCTCCAAAGGCAGCCAGGCCTGCAGGGAATGAAAAGTAGACAAATGTCTTGATCCAGGCAGTACCATTCCAGCCCCGGGAACACTGCGCTTGTTCTGAGGGACACCCTACCAGTTCCAGGGGCAGCCTTCTTGCTCCAGGCCCATCACACTGGCCGGAAGCCACAGGCCACAGCAGCAGGGCTCTTCCTCGAGTCTCAGCGTCACAGAAGCAACACTGAGATCAGGGATAGTGGAGGCAATATCAAGCCACTCCCGGGAAACCCACTGAGGGTGCCGCACAGGAAGGCACTGTGCTTCAGAGTGTGGGCGGCGATGCCCTAAACACCATGGCATGAAGTGTGCAGACGGAAAATGCCGGTGGCTTTCAAGTCCTCAGTGACAGATGCTGTGCTGCTCCCCCTCACCTCGACCCTTGCTGTGCTACACCCCACTTTCCTCCACTTGCTGCTCCCCCACTTTCCCTCTTCTTCCTGAAAGTGGCAAATACAGGCCTGCCTTCTTACCAACTCGAACAGTGAGAAACTGAACTAGGCTCTGACAATTCAGATGGCATCTCTGAGCTGCTGGCCAGCGTGGGCGGACACTGCCTCCTGCCCTTGCTCTGTGGAGAGAGAGTACAGTAGTGATGGACTGTGGAGATGGTGACTCTGTGAGCTCTGCAGGTTCAGGCCCCGCTCCAAATCCAACCATCTTAGCAGAGCCCTGCTAAGCACTACCGCCATTTCCATTCCTGTGCTACCTGACAGAAAAGGCTCAGAAAAGTCAATCAGAAGAGTTGGGACAAGCCCACAAGCTCCTTTCAGAGTTGTCCTCAACACCCAGTGTTGTGTCTTGGGGAAAGCCACACCCCAACTTAGAGTGCTGAGGTGAAGATGCTTGGCCAGGTGCCAGCTGAGGGAGTAGAGGGAGGACCTCGACATTTGGTGCTATTGCAGGTGCCCAGCCTGACAATGGAGTCTTATCTATCCGATGCATCCAGAACCCAGGGGGACTGGCCTTCCGCGTCCCTACTATCCCCACCAGCCCGGAGATCCCCTCTTCAAGGGACTTCCAATCACAGGAGAGGACTAGGCCTTAATCTTGCCTCATACAAAAAAGGGAGAAGTTCACCTGGTCACTCAGGGGGGGAATAAGACAGCCCCAAATTCTGTCTGTGCCCACAGTAAGTGCTTAAGGGAAAGATGCTACTGTCAAGGCCCACTGAGGAGGGCAGAGATGGAAGGAAGGGGAGGAAGCTTGGCATCATGAAGGATGCCCCTTTCTTGAGGGCCCAACCCTAGCACTGGATACCTGCTGCCACAGAGTTTCCACCTGCTCACACAGCACTGGCTGACACCATCGGAGGCAGCTTCTCCCGTTGTCCAGCACAGCCCAGCACAGCCCAGCACAGCCCAGGAGATGGCCTTTCCTGGTCTGCCCTTGCTCTGTCTTGCTCTCCCACTGCAGTGGGGCAGGCCACCCTCTCAAAGCCTCCCCTGGTACGCATGGGCCACATCCCTCATGGAGGCCCACCCTACGCTGGCTTCCCGGCAGAGGCTCTTCACAAGGAGAAGGAGTGCACTTTAAGGGTTGATATGAACTTGTACTCACCTAGATTTCTAGCATCGTGGCCAGCCATTTCCCTTGTTGCCAGCCAGCTAGCAAACAAAACTATAGGTGACAATTGGGTTTTTATGATTTACTGGGAATCAAAGACAAAGGGGGAGTTTTTCGTCTTGTTTTTGCTTTGACAGGTTTAGAAATTTGTTGTACTGCATTGATTCAATTTTCCTTGATTCCAGCCATCTTTCAATAATGCAGCCTGCTTCTGCTGGCTGGGTACATATGAGAAAACCCCAAGGAACCAAGGATATTGAAATAGTTCTGCCATTTCCATCTTTGAGACAAATGTTCCTCTCTGAGGAGCTGTGGTGGCACACGTGACTGGCAGTCTTCTCTGCACGGAGGAGGATGCATGCTAGTGCTGGCCTATGACAGAGACAAGCCCAGCAGGGCCTCCTGCAAATCCCCGCTGTCTCAGGCCTAACTCCCTGGACCTTTCTTTTGGACCCTGAACCTGGTGTCTTTCTTATGAAGCCCAGATGGCATCAAATCAGCCACTCAAATGGGGGTCTGGTCAGGTAAGGGGACCTAGGACACTACTCTGAATCATAGAGAGGCTTGGCGAAATCTCAAGGTCCTGGTGGCAAATGATGAGATAGAGGTCAAGGTGCTAATTAGTCACAGTCAACACCAGTGATGGGTGCATTCAGGGTGACTCACTGTTTTTCCCTCAGAAGGACTCTTGCAACCATCTTTCCTAAAACAAAGCCCTGAAGCCTTAAGGGACAGGGACCCTAGAAGATGAGCAGTGTCCCAAGCCCAGTGTACTTACCTCCTTTTCAATTTCTGCCAGGGACTTGATGGTGATCCCCAAGAGATCAAAGGGCTGCATCTGAAAAATACAGACCGAGTTACCCTTTCTGATGGCTGGAGAATGCCCCTTGCTTTTGTGACTATTATGGTGCTCAAGCTGTCCTAGCACTTCTCCCCCTTCCCACAGAAACGGACATTGTGACATCCAGGCATTACGGGGTCCAAGGAGAAAGCACACAGTGGTGGGCTGAATCTGTATCACAAGACTGCTTTGTCACATATCCACAGCACTGACCGTGGTGGGGGGGGAGTGAGGGGATCATGGCCTCCTGGAAGATGGGCCTGCAGTCAACTAATTTATCCTCTCTTCTGCTACCAAAGGAGAAAGTGAGTGAGATTTATGCTTTCGTGATGGAGTATGAGGCCAGAAGAGTCTAAACCAGTGGCCACCTTGACTGTTGCCTCTATAGAACAGTGGCAGGTCCAAGGAGTACCAGGGTTTACAGTATCTCGGGAAGGATCCGGTGGGTCTTTGGAAGTGACAGGAGAAGGAAATAACTGGCCTCAGGTCAGGGTGGTGAAAGTGACAGTGTTGTACATTTACAGGAGCTCTGCAGTTCCATGGACAGTGGGACAGAGAAGCCTGTGCTCAAACACCTGAGCCTCCGGGTCTGTAAGGCCGCAGAATCCTTCCAGATGCACAGGCCTGGCCTCCTACAGCACCACCAGCAGTAGAGCCTGAAAACCCCACAGAACCCAGGTACTTTGTTGGTTTGGACCCAAAGCCCTGTGGTGGGTGTGGGCCTAACGCCTGCACAGGACCACAAGGAGTCCTGAATGGTGGGAGGTCAGAGGTGGCTCCGGAGCCCAAGGCTCTGGGGTCCAAAATGCCTTGTGGTGCAGGATAGGTTAATCTCATTTCTTTATTCAGCTATATTTCACTTATCTTATAGAGAGTATGTGAGCAGGGACACACACATGAAGGTCAGAGGGCAACTTTCAGGAGTTGGTTCTCTTTCCACCTTGCTGAGCCAGGGTTTCTCTTGTTTCTACCATCCTTCGCACTCTAGGCCAGCTGGCTCATGACTCCCATCTCTGTGGGGTGCTAGGATTACAAGTGCATATGACTGTATCCGGCTTTTTAAGTCAGTTCCTGGGCCTGAACACCAGCAGTTAGACCTGTGCCGCAAGCCCCTTCACCTGCTGAGGCATCTGGATGCCCCCTCATCTTTCCTTTAAAAGCCACATTTAAAAGCTTGTTAAAAGTGGCATGGGTGGGCCCTTCTGGTCTTGCTGTAGGGGGACTAGCAGAGAAGCACTTGGAAGGGCTTAACACGGGCCTTGGCCTGCATCTGTGGCCTTGAGCGCTTGCTGAATTGGCAGTAGCACATTTGTGAAGGCGAACTTGGGACAGGGCCACCAAATTAGACCCTGAGCTCCTGGGGCTGTTCTACCAGTAGCCACAAAACAGTTTGGCTATGTTGGAGATGCCAGCCTGCATGATGTGAGAACGGGGCTGCCTGCCCGCCTGGGCCGGGAGCAAGCAGAGGTCCAGCTGTTGCATCATTAGGCTCTAACTATTCCACTAAACTTTCCCAACTGGAGCTGGTGAGCAGGGCAGAACAGCCTCTCCCAGGGAGCATGTAGGAGAGGTGCCAGCGTCTCCATGGCAACGTAGCCCTGCGGCGTCTGCGGAAGTTCCTCAGGCTCCCCATGTCACGTCAGGAGCATTTTTCAAGATTAAGCACTTACCAGAAGGGTTCAGAGGAAGCCTATTATATTTCATAAAAATGGAAACGACAGAGCAGGTAAGATCGCCAGCCGGGTAGTTTTAAACTGGGTCCAAGAAAAACACTGAAGGGGTCTTTAGCTAGGCCAAACTAGGGCCTTGGTGTTTAGTAAAGCTTCAAAGAAATCTTCTTCAGGAAGGATAAAAGCCAGAAATAAAGTTTAGTGACCCAGTGTGGCTCAGGCTTGCATAGCTGAGAGGGGGTGAAGGCTGTCGTAAGGACCAGGACCATCAGAGGGGTGTCTCCAGGACGGTATAAAGCCCAGTACAGGGCCCTGGCTGTAGCAGGGACTTCCCACGGTCTGGATACTGGTCTCTGCTCTTGGCTGGTTCACCTACTCCCTCTGTCATTCAAGAGCCTCAACCTGGGCAGAGACCACAGCCAGAGGCACTTGCCACTGTGCCGCAGCAGAGCATGCAGGACCCACAGAATGAGGTAATGACACTGGGGAAACGAGGACCAACTCCATCACCAGGAAGTAAAGAACTAAGGCCATGTGTGGTGGCCACCTGTGAAACAAGGCTCACTGCACTTGAAAGGTAAAAGCTTGGCCCTGCACTCATCTGCTCAGGGTCTCTAGGATCTGGAACCCCACCTGCTCTCTTCCATTTCTCAAGCACTTGTGAGGTGCAGGCCCCAGCTGAAGGGCCCAGAGACAAGCAGAATGCATCCCAGCTCTTAGAAGTTGTGCCTTCTGGTTTCAGAGGTCAGCATCCAGAGGGAGAGAGAAACCCAGGCCCAGGGAGTTGCAGGTGCTGAGAGTAGCTGAGGGACTTCAGGTTAAGGTGGGAGAGGAGGAGGGGATCATGCATAAAACTTACACTTTCTGGAACACAGGAGAACTTCTCTGAAATCATAAAAGGCACACCATCCATTGCTGCAAGAGAAAAAAGGAGAGGAAGGCACTTAGGACACCACTGCTGCCCAGAAATCTAAGACATCAGTTCAGAAAGGACCAGTTGAGTCCCTGGCTAGAGGCAGGAACTACCCCAGTCAAGTGGGTAGGGGCTACAAAGTGGGACAGGACGCCACCTGTTCCTAGTGACGACATCCTACCAAGGGACGCAGATGCTTGCGTGCATCCTCTGAGTGCAGGCAGTCATGCCGAGAGGATCAGGGCTGGCGTGGAAGCCCTTGCCTACCCACATCCAGGAGTCTGAGCTATACTGTTAGTGGTGGGAGCCACCACGGAACTGACAGCAGAAAGTGATGTGCGGCTGCAAGGGGACAAGGACACCCTGGGAAGAAGCCAGCAGGGGCGTGTTCAGGGTATATTCTCTAGGCTGAGCTACAGATCCTCTTCTGGGTGGTAGTGGGTACTCATCAGTTTCCGTGGAAAGACGAGTGGTTCGGCACTCAGGACGGTCAGCCTGAGTCCTGGCCTGGGCTTGGGGTGAGCAACTGAATGCATATGCAGAAGAAGGTTGGCTAACAGCTGGGAAGTGTGCTCTAGGTCTTCAGGGAGGACCTGGCAGAGTGGGCTCAGGGTGTACGTGGGTAAGGGGGCAGGGGAACACATGCTCACAGTTCCTGATTCTCTGTCATGGCTTCAGGGCTGAGTCAAGACGTGCTCATGTGCTTCATTACAACAGGACATGAGGGACAGGGCATGGAAAGAGCAGCCTGTGAGTGGGGAGTGCAGGGATCCCCTGCAGTCTGTGTCTAGATCTCCAGTGCCAAAGTGGTGGTGGGTGGTCTTGCCGTTGAGGAGGACCACGTAGTGCAGGGCCCTCACACTGTCATCTGTGGACAGACAACTGACTGGGCTGCCTACTGAGCCTAAGGTCTGACCCTTAGGGTCAGACTTTGCAGAGCTGCAGCCTGCAATGAGAGGGCGGTTTGTTGCAGAACATGGTTTTGGATTGGATATTGTGCCTCTCTGTTTCCTAAAATGAAGGCTCCCCTGGTGTTCAAATGCTGAGGCTAGCTTTTAGGGATGGGGAAGAAGAGAAGCAGAGAGGAAAAAAGAATGAAGGGCGAAGGAATGGAATCTGGTCCTGGCTGTCTGATCTGTGAGATGGGCCACACAGTGTAGACTGGGCTGTGTTCATAATGACTGCAGGGAAGGGGGGAGCAAAGAGCAGGGCTGCCTGCACTGACAGCCTGCTCTGCAGGCCCACCTCCTCTGTGTGCCTCCCAGGCTCAACAAACACCTGCGGCAGGGGCCGTCTCCCACTGCAGCTCGGCCCTACAACCCAGAAGACAAGGCTGGGTGCTGGCATGATGTGACCTATGCTTGTACAGGAAGGAGAGAGAAAGTCCAAAGAGTTTCAGTTGCCCACATCCAAACATCCTAGCACCCCCTGAGAGCCTGCCGCAGCAGACACACTACTGTGTATAAAGAATCCTTGGGAAGCCACAAGCCTGTGGAGCGGGAGGGAGGCAAGTCCTATGAACATGCACGAAGAGGCCACACCAGCTCCTGCCACTGACCACCCAAAGAGAGCTGTAAGCTTTTGTTCACACACATGGCTTCTGTGTGCTCCAACCTCGAATGCTTGCAGGGCCCAGGGCCCTCACGTCACTTCTGATCACTTTGAGATGATGAAGCAGAGGCTCTGTACTTCGGAGCCTCCTGAGGTCACACAGGCGGGAAGCAGTACGTTGGAAGCCCTGTCTTATGAGGCGTGGACACAGACAACAGTATTTTACCCACGTGTGGCTGCAGGAGCGTGCAGGGCACCGCCCCCGCCATTGTGCAGTAACTGAAGCTTCTCCTTGCCTACTTCCACACTCAAGTCCTCACCTGGAGCCCTAAGGGAGCTCTGAAGCCTCCCAGCTGACAGAGGGGTGGTGGTAGCAGGTTCACTCCGGCCTGCACTGCCGGCAGCGATGGAAGCCCCTTTTCCCAGTCCTGACTGCAAACAGGAGCCTGGGCAGTCAGACCCTCCTCGCTTGCGCGAGAGAACAGATCTTAGCCTGTCTGGTGGAGTCAAGCAGGCAGAGACCAGAGAGGAACAGCATGGGGTTCTCGACAGCACGGGACACGGTGAAGCAGATGCTTCCTCCAGCCCGAACTTACTGACCAAATTTCATTTAAAAGATCTAGTGTGTGAGAGATGGCTCCGTGGTTAAGAGCACTGGCTGCTCTTGCAGAGGACACTGGGTTCCATTTACAGAACCCACATGGTGGCTCACAGCCACCTGTAACTCCAGTTTCAGAGGATCGACACCCTCTTCTGGCCTCCAGAGTACTGTATGTGTGTGCTGCACAAGCAGGCATGCAGGCAAAACATTCATACACATAAAACAGACAAATCTTAAAAAAAATCTAGTGGGGGAAGAGAGACCGCTCCTCAGGTAAAAGGTGCCTGCTGCACACATGCAGCAACTTGAGTTTGAGCCCCGTAATCACGCAGAGATGGAAAGAGGGAAGGGTCCATGAAGCTTCCATGTAGCTTCCGCAAGTGGCATGCACATCCCCTTCATATGACACAGCCTAGGCACTGAGAAGCACATTAGCCAACTGCTCTGAAGTAGGTCAGGCTATCACCTACTCTCTAAAAAGAAATGTATGGCCCGATGGGGACCTAGTGGGAATGCTTGGTAACTGACAGTGGAATCTGATGAAGGGCTCAGAATGCCAACATTTGGGCTATGCCAGGTCCACGTAACACCTTGTACTTTAGGTCCAGCTGTGCAGGATGAGTGGAAGATGTGCACAGTAGCAGAAGGGGAAATGGCTCGCTGTCGGCTGGACACGCCGATGTGATTTGACTGCTGAACATGAAAGGTGTCCTTCTCAAGGCCACAGTGCCACCGCATTGCCACAGGACCTGGGTGCCACCTGGTCTGCTCTGAGCTTGAGAGTGACACCTAGTGCCAGCATGGTATTCTCTCAAGACCATCCTGAAAGGGAGCATATCTTGGGACCCTAAGCTAAGCCCATATGGAAATGAAGAGGCAGAATCAGGTCTGCTGCCTCAGGGGGGCGGGACCCCGCCCAGCAACCCAGCATTTGGCACATGGGGAACGGGCAGAGAGGGGCTCCCATCCAGACAAGAGAAGGCTGAGCTGCTAGGAAGCCACCACCACAGGGAGACGGCTGGGCGGACTGACCGTGGTTCAGGGGGCCTCACTCTCCTCTCGGAAGATGCGCTGGGCGGAGCGAACATGGTAATACTTGCTGGGGTACTGGGTAGGGTCTCGTGTCGCAGTGTTTAGCTGCAGGAGGTAAGCCCCTTCAAGTTCAACAGCATGCATTCCTAGGAGCCTTATCTGGACAGCCTTCCATATTTGAAAATATTCAGAGGTTTGGCAGACAGCATCCTTAGAATGATGGCACACGTTTTCCATGTGATCCCCAAGACTGCTCTGTCCTCCCTCTCATGGGGAGCCCCATTCCCCTCTTTACTCTTTCTTTTCCCAGCCAGGGCTGGCATGTTTTCATCAGTACCGCTATAGAGCTGAGGCACGGCTCTCTGTCCCAGCTGCCCTGCTGGAGGACATGGCTCACAGGTCACCGCCCTGCCAGTCAGCAAGAATCAGGGCGGGGCTTCTCTCCCTGATCCTGCCTGACCTGAGCATAGTCATGCCACAGAATCAGGAATGACAGCAGGTATTGGCCCTTTCTCCAGGTAGGCTTCCCATTAAAAAGGCTCCTCCAACCTGGAGGTGACAGGAGAGAAGAAAGGCCCTTTGAAGATGTCTTCCACAAAAAAGAAGAAAGGAAGGAAACCCATGTTCCTCCCCACGTACAAGGCAGCGAACTTCACCAAAGTGCTTAACTGTCAACCTTCTCACTGCAGCCTCTAGCCACCGAAGTCAGGCCCAGGCCTGATGGGAGTGGGTCTCAGGCTCACAGGCTGGCCTTTGGGGAAAGGATGGGCTGGGGGCTCAGAAGCTCAGAGTTCCATTTGCAGTTCATGCCAGGGCTACCACACCTCTGGGCCTGTCTGTAAATGGGCCTCGTAGTACAGTAGCTTATGAGACAGACACAACATCTGACAACAGTCAGGGGCCAGGCGCTAGGGGAGAGCTCCCTGGCATGGTGGCTTCTGGTACCTGATTAGAAGCTACGTCCTTTCAATATCAGGCCACTGCTTTCTTCTTTTTACTTAAAAAAAAAAAAAAAAAAAAAAAAAAATTGGTGGCAGTTTTAACAAATGCTGATCCATGGATTGGAGCAACAAGGAGCAGATGAAAGTGAGGATGTGCCGCGGGCTCTGTAGCGCAATTAGCATTCTCCTAAACAAACGAGCTTCAACAGAGCTGTAATTAAGCGGGCCTGTAATTAAGTATATGCCCTTTATCATAACGATCATGCTTAAAAATGGCACGAAGCACGGAACTGTGTTATTAATGCTGTAATCCCAGACTGAAGAGCCAGTACATAGAAATCTGCGTGTCAGGCCTGTCACCGCGAGTGTTTGTAAAATACATTAAAGAAAGAAGCCCCCAAACAATGAGCTCGTTCAACTGTTCTTTTTACAACCAGGCAGCACAAGTCAAGAGGACTGTGAATGCTTACAGATCCCGAGGTTTAAACAAATAAAGCTGTAATCTGCTGTGTGCCCCACCCCCCGCTGCAAAGAGGCGATGGAGCCGGTGGCTAAGGCTGTAGCGCTTTGTTTTCCCCCTTTCTTCAGCTGACCTACATCCTGTCTCAGCTGCTCTCAGGCAAGCATGCTGCACCTGGCTGGACAGCAAATCCAACCCCAACCCCACCAGCTTCTGCTCCCTCCTTTTGTGTGGAAACTACCATTTTACTTTCCAAAGCAGTCGCCAGAGCTCACTTTTGATTCCCCCATCTCCACAGAAGCCTCCTGGCTTCTTCAGATGGCACAAACCACCCACTGACCAGCTCCAGAGGGTTCCTGACCGTAGGCTCTCCATCATCACCCAAAGCTGCTAAGAACAGTCAACTCCATGCCTCCTTGACATTCTCCACAAGCAGAAGGGACAAGGCAGGACACCTGGATTTCATCTCGACATACTTGATAAAGAGCTGTAAAATAGAGCTGTGAAAATGTAAACTTTAAAACAAGTTCCCATTCCCAGCACTTCAGTGGTTACAGTGACCACGCAGCGTCAGGTGAGCCCAGGCAATGGTACCTGGATGCCCTCGAGAAGGCATGGAGAA
This sequence comes from Meriones unguiculatus, assembly GCF_030254825.1. Lineage (NCBI taxonomy): Eukaryota > Metazoa > Chordata > Mammalia > Rodentia > Muridae > Meriones > Meriones unguiculatus. The sequence continues at coordinate 76,210,824 of NC_083356.1, forward strand.
CTGGCTTATTGGCAGGCAGTCACTTTTGGAACTGAAATGCAGTTGGAATGGAGGGAGGCCTTTAATCTCATGTACCTGCTTGGAGCTTGGAGCAGTAAATAACCAGTACCCCACCGCTTTCTAAACTCTTCTTCCTTGTGGCATTCCCAAAATGCTTTGCAGTTTTGGATGGGAAAAGTGCCAGCAACCCAAGATCTCAAGGCCACTTCTCAAAACTCATTTGCAAACCAAAACACGGGGGCGTCCTGCTTTCTGGGTGACTCACTTTGGAGATATTGGAAGATATTTGTAGACGCCTCCGGAGCTGTCTTGCTCGGTGACATTCCAATTGAGTTTACACAAGGCCAACAACTTCCTTCTAGGTCCCCAAAGTAATTTGTTTTGCTGTGTTATTCATAAGCCAAAAGAAGCAATTTATCAGCCACAGCCGGAGACTCCAGAGCCCCACGCACAAAAAGAGGAAGGAGAGTGGGCGTCGGTGTCAGACACACGAGCAATGCTGCCAGGTTGTTAGCCAGGTGGCTTTGGATAAGTCGCTTGACCCTGAGTCAGAGTTTCATCTGCCCCAGGATAAGCATGGCCCTCATCTGCAATGCTGGGCAGGGATACTGGAGACAGCAAACATGAATGAGTTGAGCATGGCAGTCCTATGGCAGCCAATTGATACATGATTTTCACATATAAAGCAGAGCCTGTTTCTATGGGGAATGATTTCAGATCACAACCTCCTGTCCCATAACTGCTGTGACCAGGACAAAGGTTGATCTGTTTAAGCCTTTCTTTCAACTGGAAAAGAAAATGAGAACGTCTGGGCCAGTCTTAGGTTGCAATTAGATAAAAACATGAAGCCGATGTGTACAAACAAGCTTCTCAGTTGGCCAGGGGTATAGGAAACAGCTCTCCACAAACTCCACGCACCCACGGTAAACCATCTGACTCATGAGTCCCAATCCAAAGGCTTTCAGAGGCACAGATGCAATGCCTCTACTGGCATGACCCAACAGTGCCCTCCCTGGCCTCTTACCCTCTCCAGAGTTACAAGCGAAGTTTGATGTGGAAACAAGGTCCTGTACCATGTAGGTAAGGAGTTAGGTGTGAGGTGACTGAAGAGAACCAAGACTGCCTCTTAGCCAAGTCGGTGGATAGGTGCTGTTGTGGTTAAACCTCCCTGAAGCTGCAGCTAGGCTTGCACTATATCCTCCATAGGCACTAATGAAGGGTCCATATGCTCAAGAGACCTGGCACTAATGCCATTTGCATTGTGTTTTTTACCTCAAGCCTTGTCCCATGGGCTTTTCTAGAGGATCATGGGAAGAAATAACATGAAAGGGAAATCTGGTCCATCGTGAGTTGGGAGGGAAGAAGGGTTACCTCACCTCATGAATATACCATCTCATAAATATCCTAAAACTTTGAACTCCATATCATAGAATGCACTAGGCTGCATCCCATGTTGGGGTAGCTCACGCTGTCTTTGACTGTTGGCTTTGCTCTGCTAAATGAAATCTCTGTGCTTTGACTGAATTCTGTCCTTCAAGAAGACAAGAACCAAGGACACCCCCAACAGTAAGTTCAACTGTGTATAAGCTGTAGAGGAGTCCTAAAGGGCCATGGAGGACTGCTCAGCGAGGGAGGGTTTGTTTATGCATGTGCAAGGCCCTGGCTTCCACCCCCAGCACCACAGGCAAAAACAAAACAAAAGCAAAACTGTTATAAATAAGTCAGAGGTTAACCTACAGGAACCTCCCACAAATGGACAGTCCCTAGGTTCTGTTGGGCACAGGCAATCTGGATCTCACATATACACAGTCATCTCCATACCCCATCTCTACACAAACTGCTTGACACTGTCACTGTAACTGAGGGGCAATTTCCTTCCACATCCCTAGTACCATGTGTCAGATCCCTAGTATCAACAGGTCTTGGCCCCCTGCTCAGAGCAGCCCTTCCTTTAATGCAGACACCTGGTCAGGTGAGGGAGGGTCTTGAAGAGCTCTGAGAGCAGGAAGGGCAGAAGGACATGTCCTACACCTGGAAGGCACAGAAACCCGGCCAGAACAGCTGTGTTCCTCTACAGGGAAAGCCGTTTAACTTAATAACTGCAATGGCTTCACTCCAAGGCCACTTACACTTGGCTTAAGGTGAAGACAGCTGTCTCAGGGACATGTCCATGGGAGTAACAGGGGCCTCTGTGGTCAAGAAGTTCTGGGGTCAGCTTTCACACCTGCTGGTTAGCAGGAGATGAAGCATGGGAGCCTGACTGCAGAATGGGCCCAAGGAAGGCCTGTTCCTGAGTTCTCAAAGAGTCTAAAACAAGGGCTTCCACACAGCTGCTTCGTGTTACTGGACAAAGCTTGGTGGTCTCCAGACAGGCCCTGCTGGGTGAGCATCCCACACAGCCAGCTTCATGAAGGCAGACACCTCAGGAGGGAAGATGCACCTTCCCTTCTAGGGCCTCTTTTCACCTCAACACCAACACAAACAATTTTCAATTGTACTTTTTGAATGTCTCAATATATGAATCTGGTTTACAAGGAATCCACCCCTAAAGGCCAGCTAAGTTAAAACACCCTGAAGCCCAGAGCCAGGGGTCTGCATGGGTCTTGGGCCACTAGAAATACGTGTGTGTGTGTGTGTGTGTGTGTGTGTGTGTAAACCAGCGTCATAGTGTAACTGTTTGCATTTTTCCCCTAGCTGTGGAACTTTCCATATCAGAAAGTAAAGCTTTAAGTCAGGATTTTTTAAACAGTTGCATGTGACAGGGGCAGAGAACCACAGCCAGCTCCTAAGGGACCTTGACTGTCATCCCAAATGTCTCCTGAATGGGCCACACAGCCTGTGGGCTGGAGAGTGGGGAGAGTCACTCCTTTGCAGATGGGCCATTCCCAACCATCCAGTCTAGCCAGGATGCCTGAAGAAGCACCCGGGGGACTATCCCAGCTAGTCTTCTGTCACCTTCACACAAGTTAGCATCATCTGGGAAGAAGAACCTGCATCGGAACAGTGCCTCCTTCAGATGGCCTGCTGGAAAGTCTATGAACATTTTCTTTCTTTTTTTTTAACTGAAAAAAATAATTTTTATATAATATATTTTGATCATGTTATCACCCTCCCTGTGGAGTGCTTTCTGAGTTAATGATTGATGAGAAAGGGCCCAGGTCACTGCGAGTGGGGCCACCCCTGGGCAGGTGGTCCTGGATGGTATAAGGAAGCAGGAGGAGCAATCTGTGGGGAGCAAGCCAGTAAGCAGCACCCCTCCATGGCCTCTGCTTCAGTTCCTGCCTCCAGGTTCCAGCCTGACTTTCTTCAGTCATGGACTATGATATGGAAGTATAAGATGAAGCAAACCCTTTCCACTCAAATTGCTTTGGCCGTGTTGTTTTATTACACCAATAAAAACCCTAAGACAGACACTGGTACCAGGTTTGTAAGGTATTGCTTTCTTAGACTTGGCCATGTTTTTGGAAAGATTGTGGAGGCATTTGAACTTTGGGCTGGAAAAGCCACTGAGTGTTCAGAGCTCTCATGGGTACTTAGAAGATAATGCTGAGGAGAGCAGATGACAGATGCCTGACTTGTGCAGTTTCAGAGGGAAGTAAAGACTATCCTGTAAGAAGACTGTGCAGTTATGGTCATCTGGGGCTGAAGAATAAGCTGTGATTAAGAAAAGACTAGCATCATTGAGGCAAAACCTTCTGTGTTTCCTCAGCACACAGAAGTTATGGCCCGAAGGGGCCACCTTATGCCGGTAGCAGCGCTTGGAGAGTTTTTAAGTTAATAAGTCTTGCAGGTGATGCTGGTTTTGAAGGCACAAAAAGGTCTTGGAGAGCAGCTGAGGCTTGGTATCATGAGAGCCTAGGAGAGGCTATTGGTGAAGGCACAGCCTCAGCTGCAGTAGAAGCCTCAGGATGGAGCAGTTGTGAAGAGAAGTTGAGGCCTGGCACTATGTGGCAGGGTGAGAATCCGAATAGAGCCCAGGAGAGGCCACTGGTGAAGGCCCGGCCCAGCTGCAGTGGAGACTCCAGCATTTGGGGATGCCAGTACCATGCGATTATTGCCAAGAACAACAGCAGCTGTGCCGTGGAGCCCAGCCTGAGTCTGTGCGATGAGCTGAGGGTTACGAATGGTAGAGCCTGAGGGGCGTGCCGCACAAGCCCTGTGGAACTCGGAGGATCTTAATCGAATTCCAGATCTCACACATCAGGCTTTTGGTGTTACACCGTTGGACGTTGGGTTTGCTTTGATGTGATTATAACTGCACTCTGACTTTTCCGATTTGAAATACGAGGTAGCTCCCCGACCCCCCTTTTCTTTGATGGTACAGGAGGCCACAGTCAGGAGACTTTAGATATTTTGGAGAGACTCTGAATTTTGAAAGAGACCTTGGCTGTTTTAAAAGACTGAATTTTTAAAGTGTTTGAATTTTAATGACTGTGGGATTTTAAAAAATTTGGAATGTGAGGGGCTGGAGAGATGGCTCAGCAGTTAAGAGCATTGGCTGCTCTTCCAGAGGTCCTGAGTTCAATTCCTAGCAACCACATGCCAGCTCACAACTATCTGTAACTCCAGTTCCAGAGGATCTGACAACCTCTCACAGACTTACAGACAGGAAAAACACCAAAACAAACAAAGTAAATAAATCATGAAAATATAGATTGGTGTGTTGACTTGTGGGTTCGCAGCCAAGGGCCTAGGACAGCAGTTCTCAACCTGTGGGTCCTGACCCTTTGTGAGGCTTGAATGACCCTTTCATAGGGGTTGCCTAAGACCACTGGAAAACACATAGCAAAATGTACAGCTATGAAGTAGCAACAAAATAATTTTATGATTGGGGTCACCACAAAGTGGGGAACTAGCTGTACTAACGGGTGTACTAAAGGCAGCATGAGGAAGGTGGAGAACCGCTGGCCTAGAAGCAAGGGCACCTGGAAGCGGCACACATGCTTGGAGCCTTAGCTTTGTCTTTCTGGCACCCTGCTCTTCAAGAAGCCAGCTCTTAGAGAAAGGGCTGATTCTAGACCGGGCAGAAACAGGAAAGACAGAAACATCTTGTACCAGAAACCGAAGACACCCTCACAGAACCACGGAATCATGACAGAAGGGCTTGGAATGGGGCTTGGTGGGGCTCCTATTGGCTAAACATGGGACAATCTGAGAAAATGATGATGGAGCCAGGTATGGTGGTACACGTCTATGATACCAACATTCACGAGGTCAAAGCAAGAGGACTGAGACTTCAAAATTTGCCTGAGCTGCATAGCTAGACCCTGTCTTGGGGCAGGGGAGGCTAGCAAATGAGAACCCACTGGTTCCTACCAAGGTAAATGGATAAATATATACACAGGAAAAAAAGCCCCTCCTTCTCATCAAATGCCAACCCATAAATACTGAAGAAATGGTAGCATGATAAAAGCCAACAGGTGCCAACCCTAGTGAGTGACAGTCACCTCCTGCTGAGGGACAGGCTACTCTAATTGTCCGCACACATCTCAGTTCCCAGATGGCATACCCATTATGGAAAGGAAAGCAGTGACTTCACAGAGAAAACCCAACAAACATATCCAGGGAACCTGAGCTACCCTCAGTGCTGAGTTATAACAGCTCATGGATCCCCCAGTGTCCACTTTGAGGAAGAAGACAGAACCACTCCAGTGCTGTCCCTGCCAGCGTTCACAATGTCCACTTTGAGGAAGAAGACAGAACCACTCCAGTGCTGTCCCTGCCAGCGTTCACAACACACACCTAAGCTGAAGGAAGCCGAGCACAAGTCCAGGATGAGGGACAGTGGCTCAGCAGAAGGCACTGAGGTGCAAGACAGGACCTTCCCCATCCTACTCGCCTCAGGCTAAGCAAGGTGATGGGGCTTCAATCAAGCTGATTTCCTGCCAAGTGCGTGACATGCACATAAGGTTATTATGTCTACCCCAGGGCTGACATCCAATTTTTAATAGGAATTATCTCGAATACTAGATCTCTTAATTATAAAGTATATATCTCTGGGGCATCATTCAAAGTGCTCTAAAGTAGATGTAAATAAATTCAACACTGGGACCCTTTCCTCTTCCCTAGTGACTCCCATGCACCAGCCAGAGAAACCCTGTGGCTAGGACAGAGGCTTCTGAGAGTGGGTAGGGGCTGGTAGGCTGCGAGATACCACACGTGCCTCCTACCCTTGCATCCACATCTCTCTGCAAAGCACTTCTGTCATGGATGCCACCATGAAGTTCAAGCTGCTGTCCCTGCCCTCCCCCAGTGCTTGGCCATGTGACTTGCTTTGGCTAAATGGGTGTTAGACTATGTGATAGCAGTTTGTGCACCTGGGATTGTGGTCCCCTGCTGTGTCCCAGCTGGGCTGGCTGAGTGGGAAGCACGGGGCCACCCTGTGGACTGAAGGCCACCAGTCCTGGCTCTGTGCCTCCCACCTGTGGACGGGACTGCTCATGACCATCCAGTCCACCCGTGGTAAGCACAGCAGAGGAAGACGTGTTGACCCACAGAACCCTGAGCAGTTATCACTGTATCCCAGCTCAAGCCCTAAGTCTTAGGGGATGTAATACGGCAAAGAAACTGACAGGGACTTCATCTTTGAGGAGAAATCTTACAAAAGATTTTCCCAGACTGTTCATATTGCTCACTGAGCCCCTGCACATGGGTCTAGTCACCCCCGGTGAGACGCAAGGATTCAGGAGACTGTGTAAGATAAACATCTGAAATGTTGCCCGTGACTCTCATCTCCACACCAGGACAAAGCCTGAAAAGCTTTCTGAACTGGTTGCTCAGAAGAGCCAGCTCAGCGTCTCTCTCACTCCAGCTTCTCTAGTATTGCTCGATGACAACTGTGTCCCAAGCTCCTCTAACAGTGCCTGGCACCTGTCAGGCACCTGCTGTTATGTAAGCAACAGTGAACGGAGGCCTGGCCATTGTGGGTGGTGCTTGTGAATGGGGCCAACTGTCTGTGTCCCGATGTGTATGTGGCAGGGTCTGGCTTAGATTGGCCTCTAGGTGCTCATGTAGTGCATTTTAACATGGCTGCTGCCTGTGGCCCTCCTGGCTCCTCCTGCCTGGAGAATGTGAGGGTATCTCTGGGCATTAGCATTTTTCAAAGCCCCTGGGTCATTACAGTGCAGCTAGGCTTGAGAAGGCATGGCTGGGCAAGGCCCAAGATCCACCTGAAATGTCCTGGTCTCAGTGAGGACACAACGCCACGAAGAGTAAACACACACTGGTGCCAGCGTCTCAGCTTCGCTCATAGATACGTCTCAGGATTAGACAGCAAAGGTCAGTAATGGTAGGCCTCAGGCTTCGTGCCCTGCTCTTGTTTTCTGGGGCAGGGAGGGAGGGTGTCTCAGATCCCCTGGGCACCGGAGGCCAGTGCGGGCCTTCCCCTCAGGGGCACAGGTATCAGGAGGGTCTGTCCAGGTGACAAGGAGTTGCCAGGGCAGCGAAAGACATACGCATCTAAATCACCACAGCCCTGGGTACTTGGATTAGTACAGTGAGTGGGGAAAGGGGCTTGTGGGGATCACAGAGCTGCTAAGAGGCCTTGGTCTACTGTCTCCCTTTGGATGAAGGATGGGAGAGAAACATGTTTCCAAGCGACATCAAGAGGCCTCACTGACAGCTGAGAGCAGACATGTTTGAGAAGAGTGGGTTTCCATTCCACAGGATGGAGATGTCAGGAGGGGCATGGGGGCATGTCTCCAGGGGGACGTTCTTCATGGACACCAAAGTCTCCTTCCAAGTACAGGTCTTACTGTACCATTCCTTCACCAGGAGACTTCAGCTCTTTCCTACAAGCCCACAGGCCCTAGAATATGGATCCCAACTGTCTTTTGTACTCTAAGTGTCCCTATCCACAGCACCCAGACTTTCGACCTGCTCAGCACCTCTTATTGCTGAGTGTCCAAAGTGCCATGTGCCCTTCTTGCCTCCCTGTCTGTACACCCCTGAAGCCAGCAGAACAATGCCTGCCTGGGCTGCCTCCTGTCTCGCCACTCAGCAGACTCACTCAGCAGCCACCACTCTACCCCTCTGCCCGACATCCTGATTAACAGTGCTTTGAGCTACGGAGATGTCATCACAAAGACATAGAGAAAGACATAGGTGCAGAAATCAGTTCTGCTTCATAATGATTTTTTAAAAAAGATCCTGTGACAAAGGGACAATCCTATCCCTTTATAAGTATCTGTGTACATGTGCGCCAGCTTGTGTAGAGGCCAGAGGTCGGTGTTCAGGTGCTATCTACCTGTTTTTTGAAATAGGGTCTCTCATTGGCTAGGCTGGCTAGGCACGCCCCACCCTCCTAGCACTGGGGTTGGAAGCTTGCACCCCATCTGGCTTTTACCATTTACAGGGGCTCTGGGGATTGGACTCAGGCCTGGAATGTCAGTACTTTCCTGACTGAGACAATCTCCCCAGCCCACGCCAATGCCTTTTCCTTTGATTCCATGCCTGATCCCTATCTTCCCAAGTACTTCAGCAGTAAGAACAGGCCTGTGAACAGCGCATACCAGAAAGATATAGTGTCCCAAGTTTTACTTAAAATTGGAGAGACTACCCACAAGTCAAACCACAACACAGCAGCAACAACAACCAAACCAAACCAAACCAAACCAGACCCCAGGGGTAACATCCTGACACCGAGATCTTCCTCTCTAATTAGTGGAATCAAGAGCCACCGGTGGCTGCAGTAGCTACTGCTGACCACCCCCACGTGGGCATGGAGGATGGACGACCTGAACAACAATCAGGATGATGTGCGGGAGAAGGGGCACCTCATCCACATGTAGGCATGTGTCCCGATGAAAATGGTACAGTAAGGCACGGCCACCCTCCCCACACGGCGCTTTAGCAGTGAGCTCTCTGGGTTGCAGTGACAGGGGATGAAAGCACAGCTTGAGACTGAACCAGTGACTGAAGTGACATCCACTGTGATCTGCAAACCTCATGGGGGGGGGGGGTGCTGCCATCTATCAGGTTGCTGTGTCTGTGAAGCCATGAGCTACCCAGGTTCAGCATTAACCTTTAAAGGGCATAAAGGCAGCTCGCACACACAGGCACGTGTATCCTTTGTATATTGGCAGCTGGTTCACTCTGTAGATCTTTCAGAGAAAAATAGGTGTGAGGCCAGCTCCCGTTTCTGACTGTACCTGTCACACGTATTCCCTGTCAGCTGACAGCAATTCCAAGGGATTGTGGTCATCTCCCCTGACACCCTCCACCCCCGATGGACAATTGAGCCAGCCACTCCAGCCAGCAGCTGAACCTCAGCCTTGAGGTTTAATAACAGCGTCTGTGGAATTACTCTAATTTCTAGAGCTGATGAACTTTTCCAGGCAACATGAGTTGAAATAATGAGCACAGAGATGACAAAGAATTTTCACCCAAGGTTCTTTGAACTCTCCAGGATAATAAGCACTTGTTCCTTTCTACAATGGGCATATAAAAGAGAAATCTAAATAATAATTGCTGTAATTATCTTGCAAAATATGCAGAGATTAATGGTGATTATGAAAATCTGTCTAATTGTTCTCTGAAGTCATCGTTGATCAAGTGGTATCTTGAAACGGCCGCTGCCAAGGAACTTTTGACACTGAACTGCAGGTGGGCATGAGAATGTGTCACTGTGCTTTTCTCCCCATAAAACCTTACCCTGTGTTTATGAAATCCGTTTTCAGCACTCCCAACCCCCTGGCCCACATTTTAACTCTTCACACCAGTGCCCTGAAGAGGCTTCCAAGACACCCTTAATGGGCTGCTTGGTGTCATTGTGGTTCAAAGCCCCAAGTTCAACTTGTTATTTATTCAAATAATTAATTACTCTTGTATCCATCGAGCAGTTTGTCATGACACATTAATGACTTGATAGACTTCCATGAACTGGTGAACACAGAACAGCAGAGCGTTTTTATCGTCATTTAATTTTAAAACGATCCTGTGTGAAATTATCTCGTCGTGAGTGATGGGCGCATAAAGAACCGACTCAGCAAAGCCCCTTTTGGATCATTGCTTTATTAATGGGTAACGTCAGGGGAATGAAAAATGCTAACATTGTCATATTCTGCTGCTTGGTGGAGACGGATGGTGGCAGAATGGGAGAGGGCTCTGCATGCCCATGCCATGATGGGACTCCCCCATTCCTCATGCCACAGCCAGAGTACCCACTTACTCACCTGCTTGTCCACTCACGCCCAGGTGCTGTTTTTGGAGTTTACAGTTCTTGACATTTGTGTGTGTGTGTGTGTGCGTGTGTGTGTGTGTGTGTGTGTGTGTGTGTGTGGTCTCTTTTTTCTTAAACTTGGATTTTCCATGAGTGATATAAAAGCAGTCTCATGAAAACATTCCGCTTTATTGCTTTGAACATTAAACATTATTAATCCAATAGAAGCACGTTAAAGATATTGCTGTCACCTTTAAATGTGAAATAATATTAGGAGCTTAAAAATGCTGGGTTAGGAGAAAAGATGTTCTTAGTTGCTTTCAAGTCTTCAGATGCCCATGCTGGGTTGATGGTAAAATCCCATTTCTACACAGCTCGCAGCACAGCGTTTACTTAAGAGGAACGCCCTGTTTAGCTTAGCTCCTTTTTTTTTTTCCTTTCATATTCTGAACACCCTCTTCCCTGTTTTAATTGCAAACTTGGGAGTCTTTATGATGACTTCACACAATGCCACCCAAAGCCAGCAGACATGGTTGGTGACCCCCTCAGAGCCAGCACTGCTCTATGGAGCCAGGCTGCTCTGACAGCTGCAGGGCAACACCCGAGGGACCGTAACAGGGGAATGGGAGCCAGGTGCTATTTCCAGCCTGCTAGATGAAAGGGAATGCCTGCTTTGTCTGACAAGCTTCCTGTTTCTGCTTTGGCTCAGCTTCACCACCTGCTTGGATGTCCAGTACAAGAACCTGGCAGCAAAAGGGCCTTCCTTCTTCCTTTCTGTCACACTGGTCACCAGAGCTTACATTTCCCAAGAGGATGACAGCAGAGGTAGCTGCTGACCTCCTGCCCAGTTGTCTAGGTGCTTCCTGTGTGCTTGCTGTTAATCATCAAGAAAGTTCCATGAGGTGTGCACAAAGGTATGGGTCTGTTACAGATCTTACAGACTACACTCAGGCAAAGGCCTGGAGACTAGATGGCAAACACAGATTAGCTGGCAGTAAAGTATTTGGGCAGAGGGCACAGAAGCAAACACACAGGTGCTGGTAGAAACTGGGCTGCCAGAACCCGAGGGCACAGGCCAAGGCAGGGCCACAAGTTGGAGCCAGAGGCTGGGTGGGCAGTTTGTCTTGTGGAACACCTTAATCCTGCAGATGGACACCACAGCCAAGTGTGGTGGGCGAATTCCAGTGACAAGTGGAGTCTTACTCATCTTCGGGTGAGGAGAGCAGAACCATAGCTTGCAGGAGGGCTGGGTGGAGCTGCATCAGCTCCAAAGGCTGTGGACGAGTGTCACAATTATCTTGGGACCTCCTTAGGGACCCTTCAGAGAGACAGGCAGGCACTCCTAAGTCACATGAGACTACAGATGCCACAGGCTGAAAAGACGTCCAGGGCAGGTGTCCCAGCTGTCGGAGGGGCAGCGTCTTAGCAAGCTCAGTCCACACAGCAGCCAGTCTAGAATGAACTGGGTCTGCAGTGGGCTCCTCAGGAGAGCAGCCTCACTCTTCCATGGTGGTAGGGAGTTAGGGACTTCAGCCCTCAGAGCAAGTGGCACGCCTTTGTTAGAGGTAGCAGGCCACATGACAGCGTTTAGTCTTGGGTACTCATGAACTTGGCCCTCCTTAGTGCAGTCTTTGCAGCTGGCTCCAAATCCCAGAAACACGGTTCTTTCTGAAGTGTGTCAGGAGGCCAAGACCTTGGATACCCCAGATCTCAGACTTCACAGAGGCCTCCAGGTATGCCTGCGCCAGGGCTCCCTGGGGGTTCTTGCAGTGCCTCAGCACACACAGGCCTCTGTTACCTGGTGAGGATGGGTCACTGCTGATAGCTGGTGAAAGCATGGCTTTGTACCAGGCACAGCACTTAGTGAAGAGACAGGATCAGCCAGGCTCTGAATGTCCCTGATGAATATAGGGCAAGATATATCTAGAGAGATACTGGTTCCTGAGTACAACCCATACTAGCAGACTGCTAGTATCTGCTGCTGCATGGGCAGCCCTGGGGTTGCAGAACGCTCAGGGACTGGGCCTCTGAAATTCGCAGCCTGAAAAGACCCCCGAGAGGACCCAGGTCCACACTCGTGTACTGTGGTTTTAACCCCACGTCTGCACTTGGGCACTGTGGTTTTAATGCCAGGGTTTCTATGGCTTATTACTTTCCACAGCAGAGGGGAAAAAAAACCCATTAATAAATGCAGACACCTTGTGAATGACACTTCTGGAATCCAGACAGGGGTTTTTATTTTTTTCCCTTTCCTCTCTGCATAAATTCAAACTGAGCTCTTCACGGTCTAGGGCTGAGGAACGTGACACTTCCAACTGGGCCTGAAGCCTTTGGTTTCCTCTCTTAGTGCTTCAGTGGGAAATCACTTACAGCCACTTGAAAACCTGCCCTGATGTTTTTAAAGGGGCTCTCTGGTCAGAACAAAGTGAAAGAACACATTTCTGCACAGCCCCCAGCTTAGAAGGTTCCATGATGGTGACACCCCACCTCGAGGTTTCCAGAGCTGTCAGGTGCCAAAGAGGATTGACTGCATAACAGGAAAGCAAGGCCTGATGGGAGACAAGCAGGACCCCATGCGAAAACACAGAAATCCCAGTGGGAAGTGGGACTGTGTTCCAAAACACTTTCTTAAAAGCCCCAGGGAAAGCAGAACATGGTATCAATGGAGGAAGAGGAGGAGCCCTGCAGGAGCCAGGATTGAAGCAGTCAGAGGTGATCAGGATTTCCCAGATACTGCACACCTGGTACCTCTGGATACTCCAAGGGTGAAATTCAGACACAGCAGGATCCTGCTGGTCCTAGCCTCTCCCTGGGCTCCAGTGAAACCAACCCTCCCCGTCCCAGCTTCACCATAAGGACACCTGCCTTGAGGGGTTTACAGACTTATTCCATGCACCCACAGGTAGTACGAGAACCAGGTGCGGAATGTGTGTCTCCGGGTGGCCACATAACTGTTTATTGGGCCAGTGGAAAAACTGTCTCACCTCAGGCTTGGCAGGGACTCCAGAGTTCAACATCAAGGCTCTGGCTTGGAGAGGGAGCAAGGCTTAGAGCTTAGGGATACGGGACTACAGCCACTCACTTTCTGCTCAGTCTTTCTTATGAATGGTCCCCAAACTGTCTCTTGACAGACATACATGGAACACAGCAGTTTCTGCTTGTCCTGACTGTGTGAGTGCCGGCGGGGCAGGGGCCAGCCTCAGGTACCTCTCGGTCTGATTCCATGAAGGCTTCTTGACAAGCACCATACGGTGCTTTCCCTTGTCTCCAGAGTGAAGAAAACACAGGAGACAGGGCGTCACTCTACCACACAGCCTTCCTCTTAGAGAAGAAACGCTGGAACAAGAGGCTTTCATGGCTGTTTGAGGTCTCAATCGTATGAGCATGACACAGTGCAGGAAAGACAGGAGAACAGGATGCTGCGTCCTTATATCTAATGCATGGTTCTATCTGGATCTGAGATGGTAACATTCATGGCAGAACATTCTGTAATGGCAATCCTGAAGGTGGAGGTAGAATGAATTCGTCATCCTACAACGGTGCCCTGGGATTCTGCAAAAAGGGTGCTCGTATGGGGTGCTCACCGGCCAGTGAGTGAGCCCCACTCTGCCCCAGAACCCATTTAAACACCTCTAGGGAGGAAGAGACAGGAGACACTCCAGAGGCTCCATGGCCAGCTACCCGAGTGTGCTCAGAGGGAAAATAACAAAGAGACCCTGTTCCAAAATAAGGTGGAAGGGGAGGACTGACGCTTGAGAAGCCCTCTGACCTCCACACGTGCCATAGCATGCACACGCCCAATTCACACAGGACTGTGTGCACACCCACATATGTATACACATACATACCACATACACTCACTGTCAAAGGGCCAACAGCTACTGATGAGGTGAGGGCAGTTCCAGGGCTGAAGAATAAGGAGGCGCTCGGCTAAATGGGGATGGTGAATAGGGTCTGAGGTGGGGGGAGATAGGAATGCTCTTTGGAGCACTCTGGGCTCTGACTCCTAAGGAAATGTTTTGTGTGTTGATAGGCGAAGAAAAAAGGGGGCAAGTGTAGGGTGTAAGAGCTTTGACTGGGAACGGCTGGTCCCTGGAGAGGAGAGTTCTGTGAGGGACGGGGGCTGTGGTAAGAGGGTGCCACAGAGGCTGCTACAGGGTGTTCTCAGAGGTGGTGCAGACCAGAGTCGCAGTCCAGCAGGCACTTCCTGTCCTTGGGAATGCCTGGCTGAGGCGGGGAGAGAGGCTGTATGGGCCTGTGAGAGGCACTCAGCTGTGCTTCTGAGTTCAGATGGCTACAGCATGACTATCTCTTTTTCCACCTGGCTCAGCAGCAGTCCTGTCCACCCAGCCAGGCCTGCACTTTGAACACTCCAGACAGGAAGCAGGAGGGGGTTGAGTTAGTAAAAACCCTAGCCAAGCATACTGTCAGCTTGTTAAAAAAAAAATATCCAATTCATTTTTATGTACAGAAATCTCAACAGTTAAAATTATTAACAGTGATGTCACCTCTCGAGGAATTCATTTTAGTGAAAATTTATTTAAATAACTTGGTAAATGATGTCATCTTTTACTTAATCATTCATTCTCAAAGTTCACCAACTTCTGTCTTGTTCCTGCATTGCTGAGTTTTATGAGAGAAATGTGATCTGGGGACATTTTAGGATCCTACAAAATACTTGCTGTTTGAGATAACCATTTGCAGTTTGTAGTCAACCACAAGCAGTATTTGGGGCTCAGGGTGTTGTGTGGGGTTAAAAATGAGGCCCACATCCCACCACAAACTTATTCTTACTCTTTTTTTATTTGTTTGTTTGTTTGTTTTTTGAGACAAGGTTTAACTCTATAGTTCAGGTTGGCCTTGAACTTGTGGCAACTCTCCTGCTTCAGCTTCTCGAGTATAGGCGTGGGCCACTATGCCTGGCTTTGTCTTCATTCTTTAAAAAAGTTACTTAAGAATTTATATGGCTAGGCATGGTGGTACATTCCTATAGTCCCAACACTCAGGGAGGCAGAGGCAATCGGCTCTCTGGGAGTTTGAGGCCAGCCTGATTACAAAGCAAGTCCAGGACAGCCAAGGCTACACAGAGAAACACTGTCTTGAAAATCCAAAACCAAACAAACAAACAAAAGGAATTTATATGTATGTGGCATGTGTATGTCACCATGTGTGCAAGTGCCCACAGAGGCCAGAAGGGGGCACTGGAGTGATCGATGGTTCTGAGTCACCTGATAAGGGTATTGGGAACTGAACCCCAGTCCTCCTCAAGATCAGCATGCATGCTTAACTGCTGAGCCACCTCTCCAGGCCCTGTACTCACTCATAATGGACATCTCCTTGGCCAAGACTAGGAAATTCCTTCCTTTCTGTTTCTAGGCTGCTGAGGCACCCACTCTTGAGACAAATTCACCGGGATGGCCAAAGAGCTGTGAATAGGAATGATTCCTTTCAGGAAAAAAAAAAGGCCCTTGGATTCATTAATTCCTAGCTGAGAAAAAATTAGCACCTGAAGGCCAGAGGTGGCAAGACCCGCCACAGGAACGAGAACCTGGCACAGCCTCTGAGCGCTGGGTTGGGTGCTTGCTTCATGGGAGGCAGCCTCCAGGCAAACTCAGCCCTCACGTGTGTGTAAAACCCTTGGAATCTCACTGGAAAAACTTAATTTCCAGAGTGATCTTTTGAAGTCTGAAAATGGAAGCAGAAGGGCTGTTTCAGTCTGGTAAGGCGGGTGTTAGCTGCCGGAGAGACCCAGAGGGCGCTGACTGTCGTTTGCACCCCCTTTCCCTCTCCGTCTCTTCTCTGTCCTGTCAGGGCTGGAGAGCCTCTCCTGGACTGTGTAGGCACAGTACAGACAGTACACACAGTAGGGCCCACAGGCATACAGCGCATGTATGTGAGGTTCTGACAGGTGAGCATAGGCCAAGTGTGTGCTCAATGTCTGCTCCTCAGACGAGCAGCTGGCAGGGGCCTGGCCAGACAGACAGACTCTTCCACAGTCCACGTGGACAGGCAGGGTATCATCTGTGAAGTTTCTAATTTCAGAAGTTAAAATGAAGCTCCAAGCTTTTGCCAGGCCTGGGAGGTAGAGGCAGGAGGACCTCTGTGAGTTCTAGGGCAGCCTGATCTACATAGTAGGTTCCGGGCTTGCTAGGGCTATATAGAGAGACCCTGTCTCAAAAACAAACAAACAAACAAACAAACAACCCCTCCCCACAAAAACTCCAACTTCTTTTTTTCTTTTTAGTTTGGCTTTTTTTGAGACACATTTCTCCCTGTAGCCTTGGACTCACTTTGTAGACCAGGCTGGTCTTGAATTCAAGAATGAGCTACCAACCTCTACATCCCTAAATGCTGAGATTAAAGGCATGTGCCGCTGCATGCAGCTACAAACCCCAAACTTTAGAACAGGGGCAGGACAATGGTGACCAGCTACTTCCAAGTTCCTGGGGTCCCTTACTGCCTGTGCCACCTCCTGGCTCAATGACACCCGCTGAAGGTTCTCTGGCTATATCTGTCCTTTCAGCAGGACTGGTCCAGGTCTGTGCTGAGTGCATTGCAGCAGGCCCAGGTGCTCATGGAGAGATGGCACTTTCCTGAGGGCGACATGGCAGAGATGGGAAACAATCAGCAATAGAGCATCCTCAACCCTGAAGAGGGGAGTGCCTCTTCTTTGTGACTGTTGTAGCCAACAGCACTTCAGTGTGTCACCTAACTGGTGAGGAGATGGAGTGGCATTTTTATTCTACTCCATAGGGATGGCCTGAAGCTTCCTGGACAATGGCTTGTCTAGGTGGAGCTCAGAACCCGCTGCGCCCTGAGCAGGTAACTTGTCCCTACAAAGGCTGAGTTCCAGAATGGCTGGTGAGAAACGCTGACGCTATCAAGTCTTTCAGGTCTTCTATTTCCCACAGCAGTTAGCAATTAGTCTTGGACTCCACGTTACTTCAGCCCCAGACTCTCCCAAACTCTCAGATCATCCCCACCCCACCTGTCAGAGATCACTGACAGCTGTTGGAGGCTATGGTGATAATTGGCCTAACTGAGAGCAGAGGCTGGGCACCTGCCTTGGTCCTTCCATGTCTGGGACACTGAGACAGCTCACCAATCTAGGCCTATGGCCCAGGCTTTACTGCCCCAGACCACAGTGCTCTGATTGGCTCCCAGGCCAAGCTGGGCTGCCATCACTCTGCTGAGCCTGGAGCTAAGCACAGCCATCCCTAGCTTAAGCTAACGCAGGGACAGGGTCCCCAGGGCAGTGGAGTGTCTCTTTGCTTTTCATGTCCCAGAATCTAGCAGTAACCCATGGATAACAGAGCCTCTGGGTTTAATAAAGGAGTGGCCGACAGCCCACACGAAAATATAGCAACTACACTGGGTCCATTATTTAATGGGAAAATTATGTGCATGCACACGTGCACACATACACACACACCTGCCTTCATGTATATATGTGCCTACATATATGTGCATATCAACATGTGCACTTCTGTGTGCATGCCTGCAGCCTCAGGTGTGTGTACCTGTCTACATATGTGCACTTCATCATTCTAACGCCTATTCGCCACTTTCTCTTTGCTTCTGTGTAGGAGAGCGGGAAGGTGCATAGGCTTTTTAAGGTCCTTCGGACTAGTAAATAGGCTGTGCCACACTGATCCTTGCCTCCTGTGGGTCCCAGGCTCTGCTAACGAGTTTATCATACTGTACTATGTGTTCATCCCTGGCAGAGGGGCCACAACAGTGTGGTGGCCAGGACAGGCAGGCTATTGCACCCCAGGTGGCCTCGATCCCCCACTCACATGGAATTTATAACGGGTCTAGGTAAACTGCATGGTTCAGTTGCATGGGTGACTCTAATCTCTTCTCCGTAGTCCACATGGTTTTCCAGGATTTACCTGTGAGCTCTGATCACCTTCAGGCATGAGACAGGAGTAAGTCCTGTGTCCTGGCTCCAGGCCCAGCATCTAGGAGGTAGGGGAGGCCAATGCCTCGGTTCCCTGATGAAGCAGGGTGGCACTCTCACACCACAGCTCCTGGGGTCCTTCTCAATGGACTTTGTCCACCTGAAAGTACTCAGACGGCAACATTACTCTTCCTGCTGCTCCTTCAGGGAGAATGGCTGTGGGAGGCTCTCTACTCCTCCACAGGGGTGTCACCATCCAAGGGAGCCCAGACCCACTGGGAAAGGGCCTGGCTCCTGCTCCCCTCACCGAGAAAGGTCTGGTAACGGTAACGGCGGACTCCCCACTGGGGCGGGCAGTGGTGGAGGGAACAAGACGCCTCACCATAGGGCTTGCTACCCAAAACGGGCCCATACAGGGCAGGCGCTGATTCCATGCCTTCCCTTTGGGCTGGGCAACAAAGATGGTCTTCACCTGAGGCCTGGAGGACATGGGTGGAATCTGAGTGCCATTTGTCTAGTCTACCTCTTTAGCATGGAAGGCTGTGTGACCATGTGGAAGTTAACCAGACTCTCTGAGACTTGGCTTGCACATTGCAGACTGGGATTAATGATGCCCCCACCTCCTAGCATTGCTGTGTGATGGAGCAAGATTGAGTGTGGCACTGGGACATGCTAACACTCTAAATACCATTACACGTGGCTGCTATTATTGTTGTTTCCAGAATATGAAAAAAAAATAATCAGTATGTGCTCCGTCTCATGCAAGTAGAGGCCTGTAAATAACTCTCACACAGGGAGCAGGATGCTGGGGCAACATGATGAACAAGCTGCAGGCTGGGACCAGCCTCGTCAGCGCTGCTCCCCACGGGAGGTGGCAGAGTTAACCAGCTCTGCAGGGACAGCAGTACCTGTCACCCAGTCCAGGCTGTTGGCCGGAGGGTAACATGAGCTGACAGCAAAGCTCACTGAATCCTCGAGTGCTGGGCACCAAAGACCACAGAAGCCAGGCGCCTGTTTCACGGGGCATACTAGCAGCAGGAAGAAAGGCACAATGAGGAGGCACAATGAGTGGGGGACATTGTCTTGATTTGCCGTGTGACTTTGGGAAAGTAGATGACCTCTCTGTTCCTCATTTGTAAGATGGGATAACAGGTTTGGAGGGATAAGGGAGTCCACCCATGAAGGTGACTTAGTTCTGTAAACAGGAACAAATCACTTGCTTCTCCATGGAATGGGAATTGAGGAGGCCTCATGACACAGTCACCTGCGAGCACAGGGACTCTAGGTGCTCAAATGGGCCCAGGCGAGACCTATCCAGGTTCAGAAACACAGAGGGGCTGCTGGCAGGAAAGGGAGCAAGTGGCTACCTTAGCCCAGATTGCAGGCTGTCCTTCTGAGGCTCAGCACAGAGATGGTGTGGCCTCACTGCCGTGCTAGCCACAGGAAGCCAGGTGGCCATGCCTGCTGCTGGACCCAGAGGAGAGCACTATGAGATACGGGCCTGGCTGGTCTGCAGGGTTCTGGCCTGTGTGCCTGTGGCCAGTGAGACTACCCCGTGACTTGGCTGGAGCAGTGCCGAGTGCATCCAAACCCCGACCATGTATCCATGGGGGTGGCCCATGTGGACTAGGCTGGCTTCAGGGGTGCCTCAGTCACTGTGACGTGAACAGAAAGAAGCCTGTGTGTCACCAGGGAGTAAGGGGCTTCCGAGAACACATGGCCAAAGGCTGGAGTCTTGGGAGACATGAAGCAGACAGTGTGTCACAAGAGCTTCGGGGACAGGGCTGCCTAGAAATGCAGCTGCCAAAAGGCAGAGACCACAAAGCAATGGACATACGGCATCACTGTCCTACTGGGGCTTGGGAAGGAGGGGACAGCTGTGGCAGGCTTCTGAGGTACTCCTGCCCTAGGTATCAAGGGAATTACACTTAGAGGGGAGGCCTGAGGAGAACGTCTCCCTGTGGACTGTGTCCTATGCCAGAAGAATGGGAGCCTACCCAGGCTAAAGGCTTCCAGGATGAGGACTACCAGAGGGAAGGTGGAAAGAGTAGAGGGAGGAGATCAGGGCTCACAACAGCCTGGGACCCTGCACAGAGTCTCTTTGGCCAAGACTGTCACAGATGCCAAGGTCACCAAAGCCACCTGGACACCAAGGGACACTTCTATCTGGACAGAGGAAAGCTGCAGAGGGTCTGCTACAGGTACAAACCTCACAGCTTAGATCAGGCTGTGTGGCACTGACCGTTAGAATAACAACTAGAGACACTGAGCTACATATAGGCCTGTTAGTCTTGGTACTTGAGGATAGCCTGGGCTACTCATTGAAACCCTGGTCTTCAATCCCAAATAACTCCACAAAATACACATGAGAAAACCAACTCAAGAAAAAATAGCATAAAAAATTCAATAATTGTGAAAGAAATTGAAATTGTGTCCCTCCTCCCAAAATACCCCAGCTGGGCCCCACATGCCTCCAAGACCAGTTAATGCTTAGAATGAAATTTTTTCCATTCCCAACCCCCAAGGAACAGAAATTACAATATTTTAGAAATATTCTCATATTTGAAAGAAACAGTCTTGACCCTTCAGTCATTCAAATATGGTATTTTGATAAGCATCAAGCCTAAATCATTTCCATAAATGCTAGAATCATAACACAGACAACAGCAGCCCAGAGCTAATGTACATTTAAAGAATGTCAGACCACGCTAAAGCAAGATTTACTTCAGAATACAACAATAGCTTTCTAAATGCAGAATCATCAAAACAAAGTGATTCATCTCAATAAGCCAAACGAGAGGGGAAAAAAAAAACCCTCAATATTGTTTTAATAGATTCTGACTTTTTAAAATGTGAAATTTAAATTAGTGCCTGAATTTTAATAAGGAATCACTGTGTACGTCCATAGGTACACACATGTGTGCGCTGTGTGTGCTGTGTAGTGTGTGCTGTGTGTACTTTGTATTGTGTAGTATGTGGCGTGTATAGTGTGTGTCTGTGTATGAAACCACCAGTTAAAACCTAACAGGCAAAGCAATATATAGAGTCAAGACCTAGAAAGGGACCTTTGGTACATGGAGACTCACTCTTCTAGAAGGAAGAATCATGTGCTTTAACAGTGATCATCATTTCAGAATTAATTTGTAAATTCAGTGGTTTTCAAGCCAATCTACAGAGTATTTTCCTTAGAACTTTAACCTTAAATTTCAACTAGATTTAAAAAAAAAAAATGAGCTAGAACTACTAACACCATTTTGAAAAACAGTAAGACAGGAACCCAGAGACATGCTTCCGGGTCTGGAGAGATGTTCAGTGGTTACCTTATTGCTTTTTCAGGGGCCCGTATCAGGCAGCTGACAGGGCTCTGGCTCCATCTCCGGGGGACCTAGCACCCTCTTCTGACTGCCATGGTACTGTACTCATTTGCACATACCCCCTTCCCCACATATGATTTTTAAAAATCTTTAAAACAAATGTACACATTTGTAATAAATAAGTGTAATTGTCATTAGGCTATGTATCCAAGCCAACAGGCTAGGGGCGGGAAGACACATTACATATTGTGTAAGTGGTGATGGTCATTTAGGGCTGCCTTTTAGATGCACCGATTAAAGAAGTGTGATGTTGTAACGACACTGATGAGCAACGCATTTTTATCCCTATCATACAACAAAAACTAAATTTTTAGATTTAAGTGTGGGAAAAAAATGACAGTGCCAGGATTTACCAAGAGACAGAAAAGGCTTTCGTACACATAACATCAAAGACACAAAACAGAGAAGAAAATCCAAACCCAAGAACAGCATGCAAACTGAAAAAAAAAAAAAAAAGCAGCAGTGTTTCTGGTTCCCTTTCGAGAGTCTGAGTCAGGCAGGCAGCTAGGATGAAGGGTGGGAACCATCAGGCAAGTCAGAAAAGTGCACAGCCTCCTTAGTTACCCAGGAAACACACTAACAAGAAGCCCACAGTGCCATCTCTCAGCCAGACATGGCTTTTAGACATTACCAGTTGTGAGGCCTTGGGGGGAGGGGACCACAAACAGACCTCCTTTTGTTTGTGTCAGCAAATGTAAACTTCTTCAGTTGCTGTGCTGAGCTGTTTATCATTAAACACCACCATGCTTAGACCCATTTAACGACATAGTTACCTGAAGGAACAGCCAAGGGGCAGGTGCTGACTCCCAGGGAACACAACCCAGGCATAAGTTCTGGCTGAGAAAATTGTCACAGCAGTTCAGAAGCCACAGTGGTTTGCTTCATGCAGTTATGATTTAACACGGCACCTTTATGCTTGTTTACATTTTTTTTCTGATTGCGAATTGTGTCATGTACCATCTGTGAATGCCTGGGTGCATGAGTTTTGAGAATGTGTAAGTTCTTATAATAGGCGTGAATGTTTGATGGTAGTCAGCGATCAAACAGACGATCTACATATATTTTATGCATTCATGACATAGTTGACTTTTTCTTAACTTTCTGTAGTTTTAAGGGCTTTGAGTTTCTTCTACAAAGGTTTTTCAAATCCTCATGAATCTCAGAGAAAAAATTTGCATATGGGTGGGCTTGTGAAGCTTGAAGCTCAAACCAGTGTTGTTCACAGATCCTTCTCAGAGGTGAGGACTAGAGTCCAGGATGAGGAGTAAGATGCATGACGTCATCACAAACAGATACTTAGCCGCAGGAAGGACCAACTGTCCATGCATGCAACATAGGAGGCTCCATGGTGTCAGGATGCGAGGCACACAGGTGGGCATGACACAAGGCAGACGTGAGGTGGCTGGGGATTGGCTATAGGGGAGGGGAGCAGCTAGAAGTTGGACATGGGTGAACTTTTGGGGGTGATGGATATATTCTACATCTTGCTTCTGGAGGTAGGTCATCATATAACTTGACATTCTTCAAAATCTGCTGAGCTGTACTCATAAATGTAATGGATTAAACTATATGTAAAATTTTAGTCCAATAAATCAGATTAAAAAATATCCAGACTAGACAATTACCTTTGCATATAAATGCACAGCCCCCAAAAAAGTCAAGAAAGGATAATCTCTAAAACATTGTTTTTATGAGCAAAGAGATTATGAGTGACATTTATTTTCTTCCCACACTTTCATATATTTTTTCAACTTTTGTTTTTAGTAGTGAACATGGGACTTTCATAATTCAGAAAGGAAATGGTTTGCATCTGGCTTTGATTTAACAAAGAGAAAAAAATGAACACAAATCTATCAAATGAACCATGTGTCTGGCAAAATGCCTTGTGTTCAGTTGTTTTGTTTTTTAAAAAAAGATCAATTTTTAAGCATGTGTATTTGTGTGTGTCAGTGTGGGGGTGAGCACTGGTCCCTGAGGAGGCCAGAGGCATTGGCCCCCTGGAGCTGAAGTCACAGGCAGTTGTAAGGGATACAGTGTGGGTGCTGGGAACTGAGCCTGGTCCTCTATAGGAGCAGTGAGCACTCTTAACAGCCTAGCCCTCTCTCCAGGCCCTACTGCGCTAGCTTCTCATAGGAGGGAAAACCAAGCTTGTGGCCAGAGGACACATGAGTCCCATCATGGCTGAGAGAGCCCTCAGCCACCTGAGTCTAGCACCTATGACATGTCTGCTCTCAATGGGGCCTCCGAGCAGTGAGGGTGAGGACAGCTATCAGGAGGGACACCTGGTCCAAGAGCTTCATTTGCAGCTAGGAAAACAAATCCTGGAGAAACAAGGCTACCTTCTAAAGTTTGAAAGGTGGAGGAAATCTGAAGGACTCAGATTTGGTTAACACGGGCCTCTAACCTGTGCACAGTGAGACACCTGCCCCGATGCTACCTACCCACCCCAGACGACTGGCCCAGTCTCTGGTGTAGCTGGTGGCGCTACTTTGGGAGGTGGGGACTATTTGGAAGAAGTGGGTCCTCACTGGAGGCATGCCTTGGAATTCTGTCTCTGTTCCCTCTCCATCTTCCTCTTTGCTACCTGGCCACCACGGGGTGAAATCTCCTGCTGCTGTGATGCCCTGCCTCACCCCAGGCCACAGTGTTGGGGCCAGCTAACTACAGGACCCAATAAATCCTTCCAACTTTAAAACAGTTTCTCTCAGGCATTTGTCACCATGACAGAGAAGCTAACACCAGGACCAAGCTCCTGATGTGCTGAAGATAAAAGCTAACAGTGGGAAGGGCCGTGGATGCTGTCAGTTAGGGTTTTCCAGACCAGGAACTTCTTCTGTGTCATGTCCTGGATTCAATGACTGACTTTGTATTTTTCTTGCATCTTAAAGTCAGTTGCCCACCACTAATGGGTGGCTCTACTACCCCAAGTGCGTGTTCCCACTTCCCTGAAGAGCGTGACTGTCCTCACCCACTGTCAGGAGGATAGAGCCTCCTGCCCCACCGCCCCTGTCTGCACTGGGCTCTAACCGTGTCTCACAAGAAGATGCAGGAGCCGCTGGATATTTCTTTTAGGTTTTACTACAAAATAGCTGCAGCTAAGGGGCTGCTCTCTCAGCTTGGATCCCAGGAGAAGATGCTACATGGCATAGGGTCCCAGCCAACTCAGAGCCACCAACATGTGATCTGAGTGATACATAAAGTGGGGTACAGTGAGCCACATGAGCAGGGAGACTGTTACTGCAGCATACCCCAGCAAAGCCTGAGGGACACACCCATTTTAATCTTCTGAACAGTGGCACCCACTGTATGCTATTATGGATGAACTAAGAGATTTAAAAGTCTACTGTCTCTACTCTCAACTCACACCCCCACACCTTTGAGAAAAACAGCAACAATCTGAGAGATGGAGGGAGGAGAGGAGGGGCAGGGAACACAGACAAAAGGATCAGCTCTGAGGGGAGGAGCCTTGTGAGAACCATGAAGGCAAAATCTGGAAAGGTTTGAATTACACTCTACAACCAGAAGCTCCATCACCAGCCTTATAGCTGGCCGAGCTCCTGCGTGCATCACTGCTTCAATTCTGTGGGTAAGGCTACTTGCTTCCAAGCCTGAGGGCCTGAATTTGACTTCCAGAACATGGTAGGAGAACTCATTAGAATATATTATTCTCTGACCTCCACAGGCACTCCTGGTATGAGCACGCTTCTTTACACACCACACACACACACACACACACACACACACACACGCACACACACAATTTTTTAATGTTTGGGCCCAGATTAGGAAGTGCTAAGTGTGTAGGCAAAGTACTTCTAAGAATCAAGGGATATTGGGGGACTTGGAGAGATCAAAGTTAGGAAGCCAGTTCCCAGAGTAGGTGGCTTCATTACGAAACCACCCAACATTAACTCCAGTCACAAATCCACTGGACTGCCTAAATACAAGAGACCTTGCTGACTCCGCCTCTAATTTAGACATTTGGACATCGATCTAGAACTTTCAGTCTGGATGGATCATGCTCTAATCATTAATGGTCCACTTGTTTGGCTCAGGTAAATTGCATTTGCATATGCAAATTATGTCTAAATATTCTGTACTATTAATGCTATCACTAATTACATAATAATAGTTACCAATTTCCACACAGATCAAACTTACAGTTTTGTAGCTATTAGGGAAATTGTGCTTTGTAATTAAGATAATCCTCATTTCCAGATGCTAATTAACTATATAATAATTAGTCTCACTCACTAATGCAAATGAAGGATTTTCATCTTTATTGATAAAGGAGTTACTTCTTATCGGTTAAGGAGCGGTCTCCCAAGAAATCTTGCAGAGAAATGCTTTTCCCTCTAAAGGTTAAAAGGTAAACCCATTTTTATCAGCCTCATTTGCAAATGCAAATGAGGCCTGATTAATCAAGTAGAAGATAAATGTGATGGTCTTATATCAGGACAGAATGTATAGCTTACTGGGTTTCCACTGCAAAGACAGATAAACAGAAGTGCTGCTCAGCTTCAGGACCGAGCCTCTGTTAGTCCACCTTTTGTCCCCTTCAGGCAACGGGAAGGATCTGGAAACAGCCGTGACTTATGTTCCGGCCACAGTGGGAACAGGGGAGTGAAGAATTCTGTGAGTAAATACACAGGCAAAAGAGAACCACGTTTGCTTGGATTATTAAGTTTTCTGTGCTGCAACAGAACACAAACTGGCACCTCCCATCGTGACTAATGAGAGCTGCCTGGGCGAGAACAGAAGGGCTGACAGCCAGCGAGGCCTCGTTGGCAGGCCCCAGCCAGGGCCTCGCCGCATTCATCATCCGCTAAACCAATCCACCAATTCCGCACCACCATTTG
This sequence comes from Meriones unguiculatus, assembly GCF_030254825.1. Taxonomy (NCBI): domain Eukaryota; kingdom Metazoa; phylum Chordata; class Mammalia; order Rodentia; family Muridae; genus Meriones; species Meriones unguiculatus. The sequence goes on from NC_083356.1 coordinate 76,237,116, forward strand.
TCATTAATTATGCTAATCAGCACACCATTACTCTCTGATGACACTGTAGCTGTTATTAGCTAGTTATGGCTTTTCAGAAGTACAACCGATTGTGTATGCGCGGGCTGTGCCTGCATTAGCCTACAGGGAAGAAATGTCCAATTACGAAAAGAAGAAATTTGCTATTATCTTTTTATAACAAACCAATTTAGTAATTAGAAAAGTCTCTGAACTCACACATTCTTTTTCTCCCCTTTCACTTAAAAAACAATTGAAACCAAAAACTGTCCTTTTCAATAATTCTCTGAAAGAAGGGGTAATACAGAGATGTTTAAAAGTGGAGTCTGGGAGCCACCACACATGCGCTTTGGTGATCTGCCTCACAGGGTGTCCTTAAAAGCAGGTCTGGGGACCACCACGTGAGTGCCTGGGTGATCCCGGCCACCCCAGGGTGTCCTCCATTATGTCTCTGAATTAGAAGGGCTCTATTATGTATATTCCAGCCATGCTGAACTCCTGAAAGACGGACGCACACTCACGGTGTGTGTTTTTACAGCATGCTCACGGTGGAGTGAGGCTGCTCCATGAGGATGCCAGGCTGTGCCGGCCTCACCTGGCAGATGCTCCCACAACAAGGATGGTGACAGCCTTCTTTGACCCTCATTCTCCCTGTAACTCGGTGGGCCTCTCAAACAACCTTGGAGATGAAAGGCTTGGCTCCGTCAGCACCTGCACGTCCTGCATGTGGTTTGGGGGAACAAAGGGACTGTTACTGGGCATCACTGTGGATGGCAGCCATGGCAAGGCAAGGCAAGGGAAACCCTTTACCAAAATGCTGGGCCTTGGCAAGAGGCTCACACTGACCCTGGGAGTCAGCAGGGCTAAGCTCTGGGCACTTGTCCAAAGCAGGTATCGATCCCAGCTCTCTGAACTTGGGCTCCAAGTCTTTAGTACTAGTTTGAGAAGCTTCAGCTGGATTAAGAGCTCATTAATATCATCAGAGTAAATGGGCCTATTAAAACATCTTTAAGCAGTATCTGAACATAAATCTCCCTAAACTATATTTAATGACTGTACTTAAGATACATTATATGCAAGTCTTAATGAGACATTAGATAGCATTCTGAAGATTAAAATTAGAGAATCCATATAAAGTCTGTCCACTTAATGTAGCCGTAAGCTATCCCGATGAACGCATTACTACCAAATTATACTGCATTAGAACAAATATTTTTAATCATGTCTGATTTATGCATTCCCCTTTTTGCATAACTTTCAGTTAAAAAATTCATTTGTAGTTTACGAAAAACTGTATGTGAGCGATCTCTAGTTTTTGGAAGTACCGTGGAAGGAAGATGGAAACAGATCTTGGTACTGTCCAATGCAACTGCTGGGGTTCTGAATTACATTTCATGCGTGGTTTCATGGGTGGTCGCCACATAGATCTTACTTTAAATTTCCTTCAGAACAAAGTGAAAACTGAATTCAGACAAACATATTCTGAAGACTGGAATCAGCTCGTGGCCCAGGTGACAGGCATGTCCAGGCGCCCAGCATGCTCGCCCTCTGCCTGTGTCTAGCTTCACCCTGCAGATCCAGACAGGCACACTCTGCCGCAGAGGCTGTGAACTTCTGCTTGCCTTTGCTTCACCAGAGCCCATGGAAGTGTGAGTGAAGTCTTGTTTCCACACTAGGGCTCCTGTGTGAAGACCACTTGTTGTGGCTACTGGAAGAAGGATATTAAAAGAAAAGAGTTTGGCTTCCCCAAGGCTGTCGGGATTTAGGCTCCTTAAACAGACCAAATCCTCTCCAAGTCTGCTCAAACAAGAGAGCTTTCTCCAAGAATGCAGAGCGGCTGGGCTGTGGGCTGCACAGGGGGCTGTGAGTCACTACAAAAGGGCTCCCCAGGCTTCTCTGTGGAAAACAAGTCAAACTTGAGATCGTCCACACTGTATTGAAAACGCTTTGCAGCTTAATGAGATTTCTTCCTTTTCAAAGTTCGGAGGATGGGTCCCAGGACCTCAGGCATGTTAGACAAGTACTCTGCCATGAGCCACACCAAATGAGGAGACCCACAGCCTCAACCAAATAGGGAAACTTTTAATGCAAGAGAAAACTGTCTATACCCACGCACGCACATGACTCTTGAATCAAGGCAGTGACTTTGAAGTCCTTCTAGGCTGAGTCTGTGGGTTTTCTCGGATCCTCCTCGCAGCCAACATGAAGATGGAGATGCTTCAGGAGCTGGCCAGGACCGGCTGCCATGAGTATCACTGGGAGCAAGGATATCTCAGACTTGATACCAGCTCAGGTGCCTGGCAATCACTGATACTCTGAAAGAGAACTAAATCATACCTGACTCTTTCTTCTTCCTGATGCCCTGTACCTGAGTGTGCCCACGTTTTATATAAGCTATTCAATTATGGGAGGCTTCTGGGATTATGTAAATCAAGCGAGTCAACCCATGAAATGTCTCTTAATAGAATGAGATTATGCAGGCTCCCCCCAACACCCTCAAAAGAAGAAAGTAACACAATTCAAATACGACCGTCATTAAAAGAAGACTCCACCCTCTTCATGTAAACTGGGAAGCAACAGCCCATTTCCACCTACTCTCTCCAGATTGCTTCTCCCAAAAAGAAACTACTCCATAATACAATTCTGCGTTTTTAACGGCACAAACGAGGGCATTCTTCATAAACAGCAGCTACGCTCCGTGTACAGGAGCTGCTTTTTATTAGGGACACAGTGATGAACAATGAGCAATGTGTTCTATTATTCTTTGTCAAATCACAAAACGCTACATTAGAATAACTGTGCTGGTCAATGTAATAGAGTAGATTAAATTCAACTTCTGTGGAAAAACCACTGTAAAACAGCACGATAAGAAGGCTATAAAAAATTTAATTTTACTCCAAACTCCATCACAAAAAAAAAAAAACGGTGTGAAAAGTAATTTTGCATAATCAGTACACGCCATCTGGAACAATTAACCGATTTCTATAGAAGTATGAGGATCAGTCATATCTGCTTATTAAAGATCAGAAATTATACAAGTAATAAATCCTTGAAAAAACTAAGCGTACTCCCGCCTGTCAACGCTATTTTAACTTCAAATACTGAAGAACGCCTGATAAGGCTGAAAAGAAGAGATTAATATATGCAAATTACATCCAGCATTTAAAATCCCCACAACTGTCTCTGGTTTTCTGTCCCTTATTGCTGCCTTTATGTTTTATTCATACACCAACTCACCTGTCACTTCATAAGCTATAATATTATGGGGGTATTATTAAACAGCATAAAGCCGTGCTTTAATTGGAAAGCTTCATTGCATTTTCCAATTATTTGGAGTAAATTAAAAGCAGATGCACATAGTTTAATAAAGAGTCTAATATCAGTTCCGGGAAATCAAAATTCATTGTCATTACTATGCCGTGATAGTTTTGCAAACTGTACTCAATTTCAGAGGTTTTCAAAAGAAAATCTGTCTATGCAATCTGTTAATTGTCATTCAGTTAATAACTGTTTAAATATCCAAACTACACAGCAGCTTCCTATTAAAAAAATTAACTATAGGCTTCCTGCAAGCAAACAAACAGAGCAAGTGCTCCTAGGCTGGGCTGGACTCTGCAGCCCTCGGAGTGCACCTTAAAACAATGGGTGGGCTGGGCTCCCGACACCAGCTCCCGAGCAGCAGCCTGGAGCTGGAGGACAAAGAACTGCGATTTTGTGCTTCTACCAGCACAGGGCTCACAGTCCTTGCAGACGGCTCTCTGTGGAAAAGGGCAGAAGCCGTTATAAATTGTGCTTTCAGAGGTCTGCAGTGCTCAGCAAAAAATTAGCCTCCAAAGTTTTAATTGGCACACCCAAAATAAATCCTTTTAATGAGTAAATTAAGTGATTCGGGACACAAACGTGGGAAAATCAAAGAAAGCAAATGTTGTGAGCAATTTGTTCTCTAAAATGGACCCCAAAGGGCCATTTCCTGACAAGTTCACAGCCCTTGAGTGGAGCGATCTGGGGCCTTTTTTGGCGCTAGCCGGCCACAGTGCCTACAAGTGGACCAGACGGCCAGATGAAGGGCTGTGTGCAAACCGCCCTGAGTGGCTCTGAAGAACCAGTCTTAAAGGCTGCTCCCAGGAGGAATCCAGCTGGTGGACAGAGCCCAAAGCTACAAGTTGCAAACACACAAATACATGTAGCGAACACACTTACAAATGGAGAGTCAGAGGTGAGCGCCAACTAGTGCGCATGACCTTTTCACTTTGCACTAAGTGACAGACCCTCTCGAAGGCCAGGTGTGTAAACTGGTAATAGGACAAGCAGTAATTGACTTTTAAACCCCACCCACCACCAGGACTACAATTAAGAACTGCTGCTCAGCAAAGTTCACAACTTGTAGGCTCTTTCCCCCAGTCCAATTAAAACCCAAGTCTTCTGAGAAGGTGAGAGCGTGGATTTACATCGCAGCTCTCATTTCAAAGGGCAGAGTGGCCAACAGCCAATCTGGCAAGGCCAGTCCCCTCTAGGCCAGAAAGAACACAAGAGCTTTCTGCCCAATAGCCGAAAACCATGTTCAGAGATGAAGATAAAAGCAATTCTTGTGCAGTGATCCAAAAAATAGCATCTCTTCCCCCCCAAAATTACTTGTTTTAATAAAGTAGACACACTGTGCCAACTCAACCATTTAATTATCTGCAAAAATGATGAATCAAAACAATAGTTTGCAACAATAAATGACTAACCTCTGATTAAAATGTCTGTCCTCATTAAATCAAAATAAAAGGTACAATATCTTTTTTTAAAAATAGTAGCCTGAAGAAAGGAGCCATCTCAGCCTCTCTCAACTTACCTGTAACAGTGACCATGTCCTCCTGCCTGGACATTGGAGAAAGCTGGTGTATGTCCTCTAACTAAAAGGAAAGATGGCCTGTACTGGTGTTGTGCCCTTAAGGGGACTGTGACATGACCAGTTTGGTTGGAATGTGGTTCCATGGCAAGGAAAGGGGCTTTGGTAACTAATGATACTATTTTACTAATGGGCCTAGGGAGGGGTGTAGCTGGGAAGGAAAGAAACAGAAGAAAACTCACCTACATAAGATTCTATGTCAGGTAAGAGCTGAGAAGAAAAAGAGGAAGGGAATCCAAGGCTGTAAAACCTTGAAATCTTAAGACATCTTTAACCCAGTAAACTGGCATCTCAAGCAAGCAGTGGCTTCTAAGGCAGAAGGGTGGGTTTGCTCTGCAGGATACCAGAAGACCCCTAATCCATTCATGGCCTTTCTCACGGTTGCCTTAACAGCCTCCACAGGCTGTTGTACAGCAGACCAAGTGAGACCAGGACTTCGGGGCCAGGCTAAAGGTGTGCATGACAGTGATCATTTCTGGAATGCCCTTTGTGGATGTTATTTCTAATCTGCTAAAGCCAGAAGAGAAAAATGTGATCCAAACTTACAGAGACAAGGAAAACATTATTATGTAAACTGTCTCTATTCACACATCTCAACAGGACAGCATCAGGGTAGGAATGGCTCCACGACCAGTTCCTTTCTGGAATAAGACCACAAATATTGAGTACTTCCTGTATGCCTAGTCCTGGCTGGGCACTTAGCACACTGGGAAATGTCTTTATTTTGCCTTCATAGATGAACCTTGAACCTTGGCCATGAAGACAACTCCTGATTGTATGTGGGTGTGTGCGTGCATGTGTAGGCCAGAGGCCAGCCTCAGGGGTCATTAGCAGGAAGGCTGTCTACCTCTGTTTTTTTGAGACAGAATCTCTTTGGGCCTGGAGCTCTCTACTAGCCTAGGCTGCTGGCCTGTGGGCTCTAGGGAGTCTCCGCCTCCCTGGCACTGAGATTATAAACGAGAGCCACCACTCCCAGTTTTTCCTGTGGGTGCTGCAGACTGATCTTAGGTCCTCATACAAATACTCTACTGACTGAAGCATCTTCCCAGCCCTGAATAAGCCTGAACAAGACACTTTAGCTAAAGGCAGTGCTCCTTCTTTAGACCTGGGCAATCAAGCTCAAGGCCAAGGCTTTGCAAGCATAAGCAACCAAGAAGCTCACTGGCATAAGATGCCACCTTCCCTGAGCCTACAAGGTGCTAGCACCTTTGGCAGAAATAGAGAGAGTTGGGGACCGGGTGACTCTCAAGACAAAAGATCTCTAAGGAGTTCTGCCCGCACAGGGTGTATTTCAAGGAAATACACAAGGCAAGAAGCATAAAAGCCCAGTGTGTTTATTGCCTCTAGGTAGTGAGCAATTAAGGATGCCCAAGTATGTCACCAGAAGCAATGTGCAGGGCCAATGAGGCAAGCTTCACTCTCTCATTCAAGATTATGGATGTTGCCTTGCCAGTGATCAAGAGATCGCTCATGCTGTAAAGCATGCCAGGCATGAGAAAGCACTCGCCAACAAAGGATCTCACCTTGGAGGGAGTTTGGCATCATTCACCATTCCAGAGACGATGCTAAGACAAATCTGAGTGTGATCAGCCTCGTTCTCTGTGACACGTGATAAATAATTCCACCCCAGCGCTAGGCTGGAGGACCGAAGGCGCGTGCCTGCATTCTCTCCCCTCACTTCCTTTCTTTCTTTCCTTTAAATAAATGACACGAAGGGTCTTAGGACCATCACTGACTATAACTAAGAGGAGGAAATGAACACGGTGGGCATGCAGGGTGGCACTGAAGGAAAGATGAGGTGGGGTGGGGGCAGGGGTGGACTCAGGCGCTCTGTCTGTGGGAAAGGTAGCTTTGCTGTTCTTACATGGGCTGGGATCTCTCCTATGCAGCTGTCAGAAGTTAGATGCATTTGTCCCCAGAGACGGGAGGACACCGGTGTGAGACACTGGGTGGCTCCTGAGTTATTACTCACACCTGTGCAGCTGGTTCTGCTGATGCCTGCATCACTGCCTGGTAAATATCAAGATGCCAGCCGCAGCCTCATACCCCTCGGGACCCCATGCAGGTGGAGAAAGAGGGGAGTGTGAAGTAGAGGGGATGTTGGCTGGCATATCACTGGTTGGGGATTCTCCAGAGAGGTGGCTGAGCATAGCACCTACAATATTCACTCTCCCTGGGTCTGGCTGAGGGAGGGCCCTTTAGAGGCCTGATCTAGAGAATGAAGCTTCGAGGAAGGACAGGCAGGTGGCCCTGAGGGGTCCACCAGTTCAGATGGGACCCTGGCTGGTGGACAGACACAGGATTTCATGGAGCAGTAAAGCTCACAGTATGGAAAGAAATGTTGAGGGTTCAATGCCAGTATGTGGCAGCTTGGGGACACCCCCCATCACTTCAGCGTTCAGAGGATAAGGGGATACTGGTGCCCAGAGATCTCTGGACAAAGACTTACACAGCACAGCTGGTACAGCCCCACCTGCTGATACATGGTTGTTGAAGGTGCCTCCTATATCCCTCTTCCTGTCTGGGAAAGCGCCTGAGAACGGGTGGGAGGAGTTTGCAGTGCTATAGCAGTAGCAAACGACTACACTACACTCCTGGGGGGTCTTTGCCTCCTGAGAATGGCTCCAATTCTTACCAAAACCCACCTGCAACCCCCCCACCAATAGGGAAGCAATGGCAGAAGGATTCACTCTCTGCCTAAGGGCCGGGAGCTCCCCAAACTCTGAGATCCCCAATCATGGCTCTGCCTGGCCAGAGTTCATCACTGCGCATGCCCTTGGAACTTAGAGATCCTAGTCATTCATATGTTCAAGGCCTCTCTCCGACGAGGTCCCAAGAATGGGCTCACTAGTGACTTCAAATAGCACTGAGGCCCAGAATGACACTGGGGTCCTTGCATGAATCATATGGGGCTTGTACACTTTCAACTCTCAGTTTAACAAAGGGAGAGAAACACACAGTACAGACTCTTAGTCTGGGCTGACTAAGAGTCATGACCTCAGGGCCTGATGTCTAAACCTGGATTCCAATCAGTCCTGGGAACATCTCTGGGTGGGTCCATCTCTCCAAGCTCCTTTTCCTATCTAGAAAGTGCTGTGTTGGATTTTAAATTAGTGACAAAATGCACAGAAAGTGCACACAGGAGCCCTGCATACATAAGGTACCAGGGGAAGGCTGGACATTATTAAATACACTATTTCAATCAACTCGATCTATTTTAATAAATTAAAACCAACGTCAGCATCCTAAATGTGTTAAATGAAGGAAGCTTCGTGAATCACATCCTCTTCCCTTCTCAGCTGATGATTTATTATTGCGAAAGAGACACAGATGGAAAGCAAACTTGATACACAACCCTTTCCAGGCAGCAGTGTCCAGAGCAAACACTGGCAGAGCCATCAAGAGCAGAAGAAGAACACTTCCTTGGTTACTAGTATGTTTTGGGCCAGGTCTGCAATGGTGACCTCTGCCAGGAAGGGAATTATGAGGGAGTTACAGAGATGGTAAACACCTGGGGAGGAAGAAGTGCCCAGATGGTCTTTTCTCTGTCCTGGTGGCATCTGAACAGAGTGGCCGTGAGGTCTAGGGGCTGGGGATGCACAGCATCAGGCAGTACCTTGGACCACTTTAAGCTGCATGTATCCACGGTGGCCCTGACAGGTGTGACCACACCCATTTCAGACAACTGCAATTGTTTTTGCCAAACTGACCTGAGAGATGGGCTTCCATCCAGATCCAGTGCTCCTCAGATCCCCCGTGGGGAACTCAGGAAGGAAGCTGCTCTGCAAGTCCCTGCCAAGGCCCCTTGTCTGTCTCACCTGTGGATTTAAGGCATTATTGCCTATGCTCTGCCAGGCTTCAAACCAAACACAGACTGAGAGCGCAGTGAGAGCGCAGTTGGAGGCGGCCACCTTCTTAAGAGCTCTGAAGTGCCTGTCACCTCATAATATTTTTATTTTCCACAATGACGAAACAGAATTCGCCTTGGTGCTCCCCCACCTGCAGAGTGCAGGAGTGCATACAAAGGCCTCAGCAGCCATCAGCCCCCGTCAAGCATTTTTCCTACAAACACCAAAGGCACATACAGGAAGATTTTATAGATGCTGCTGGCAGGCTCTGCCTGCTTGGCACTCCCCTCTTTCCTGCCCCTGAGCCGTCATCCTGTCGCCTCCCCAGAAGGGCCTGTGGGCTGTCTGCCACGGAAAATAGCCTACTTCTAAGTGATGATGTGTGTCGGCATCCTGGCTTCCAGAGGTGGAAGAGGGGTGACCACCCATTTCTCTGGACTGGGAAGACATATTTTCCCTAACATTCAGAAGTGACCATATCCATCAGACTTTTGTAATGGAGGCTACAGGGAAGGTCATGCTGGGCATATGCCAGTGTGTCCCAAGTAACAACTCCCCACAAATCTTTGGGCTCCTCCACAGATCACACCCTGTAGAGAAAGTGAATATGGAGATCACTTATATTCCCACATGGCTTCCTGCCTTGTAAAAATTTTTTTGCTTGTTTGCTTTTTAACAAGCCCTGAATCTCCCAGTGAGGGAAAGGAGGAAGGAAGAGGAAAAGGAGTGCTGGACACTTCTTGTCTCTCCCAGGTGTGAGGGAAACTATGGCGCTGCGTCACTCACCGGAACATAATCTCAAGGCTCTAAGAGATGCTGTTTATGTGTGTTGTACAGTGTACAACCTGGGAGGCTGCTTCTAGCAGCTCTCTCTCTCTGAAAGCCGGGTAGCATGTGTCAAAATTCTGAACATGTGTCCCATCAGCGACATGACAGCCTTTGTCAGCAGGTCTCCTGTTGATCACTGGAGCATAGGGCCTGCCACGGGTCCTCAGAGTCTGATGAATGGCTTTGCTCCTTCTGTGAACTGTTTACCTACATCTTCCTGGCTTTTGAACAGGCCTCTGTCTGCTGAAGTTGTATAGCACAAAACAGCATAGGATGAGCCAGGAGGATGGCAGCAGAATGGAAGGGACCCTAAAGGCTTGGAGAAGAGGAGCTTGACGACAGGTCTTTGATGATAGTTTGGGAAAGACACAAAAAGGCGAGGTGGGATGATTGGTTATTGTAGCTGGTGCAAAACCCAAGACAAAAGCAAGGATACAGAGAGTGATCCAGGCTGGCAGGACATAGGTGCGACTTGTCACATGGTAGATCAATCCAGACAGGTGAGGTCCGGATGGAAGCAGTTACTAATGGTCTAGGGACATGGGGCAACGTACAGGTTTGACCTGAAGAATGAAAGCCTGAGCTGTGCTTGCAGGAAGCATTTGCCATCTGGGCAGCTGGATGTGATGGTTAGAAAGGCCTGGTCAAGCAAGGATGCTGTGGGGGCGCTCAGCATGCCCCAGGCCCCTGCCTGGGCTAGACCACAGCCCAGCCAAGCAGGAATGCAGAAAATGAGAGCAGGGGCCATACCAATACTCTGCACTGAGGCGTCGCAGGGCACTGGCCAGCCATGGGCCATGGGCAAGGTGTCAGGCTCAGTTCCTATTTGGAGGCCTGTGGAGACACTAGCAGCCATAAAGCCCCAGAAGGCTTGCGCTCTGAGTGCCCTGTGAATGTGCCTGTGCGTAGTGTTCATTAACTCCTGTGACACGGCGACCACAGTGAATGTACAAAAGCACATCCAATTAGCCAGGCCTCTGTGAGGATTTGCACTCTTAAATCTTTTCGAATTTCGAAAGGGTTAAAGCTTATTATTAGCATATAATTTACAGTCCTTTCTCCCAGGGAAGGAATAATGCACAGTAAATGCCACATTCATTTTAATAATACATGTTACAGTCTGTGCCCACATCTGCACAAAGGTAAAGGAGACAGATTTTTTTGACATGTCCCACTCTGCCATCTAAACACAGGCTTTTTGTTTCTTAAGTGACGGAAGGTTTAATCAAGAAAGCAGGCAATTCATCAATCGAAACAAGGCAGTGTGCGTGCGCCTGACAGCACACACATGGTTGTGTACAGAGCGAACCTGGCCACCTGTCAACCACCCCTTTTACATCAGGATATACAAATATGCTGGGTGATCAATTCCCATCCGCTTCTGTTCAGCTCTTCTTTTCCTTATTATATTTTTCTTTAGACTTGATTTCACCGTCAGTCAGGGCTGGGCCAAAGGCTGGACAAGGTGAGCCATGGCCAGCACAGGTGATAAAAATTCTTCCCACCTCTGCCACCACTCACTTCCCTCTTGACCTGCGCACTGCTGTCAGACATGCTTTTCACTGCCTGGAGCTCTCCGCACACACTGCAACTCTGTGGCTGTATCAAGTCGCTGATCCCCGCTGGGACATTTGCTGCCTACCCAGGCATTCACCTAACACCTTTCCAAGTCATCCCAGGGGTCCCTGGGTACTCCAATAGACAAAGGAAAGCTGAGGTCAGAAATGCAACATCACTTCAGGCCACGAGAGCATGTCCACCAAAGATAAAGCCCATAGGGATGCTGGGAATACAGAGGCAGCATTCCAAAATGCACCCCCAGGAGTAGACAATGTTCTTTCCCTTGGTGGCAACCGTTAGTGACCCACTCAACCCATGGGTGAGCTAAAAGGAGACCCACATCATGGCACAAGTAGAAGCAGCTACAAATGCTGTTACCCAAGACCTTCAGCCTTCGCACCAGTGGCCATGATCAGTGTAGCACAGGAGATCAGGGCTTCCCTGCTGTCTGAGCTTCACATCTCTTGCTCTAACCCTGCAAAGCTTTACTGAAGCACGAGATGTATTTTCAATGTTTTGTTTAGGTAATGCAGGTTGGTCCACAGCTCACAGCAATCTTCTGCATAGCCTCCTTAGTGCTAGGATCACAGGTATGAGCAATCACACTCATCTCCCTCCCCAAAGAGAGAGGAGGGAGAAGGCAGGAGAAAGGGAGGGAAGAAAGGAGGAAAGGGGGGAGGGAGAAGGGAAAAAAGAGAGAGAAAGGGAGAGAGAGAGTAAAGAAAAAGAGAAAGAGAGAGAGGAGAGGAGAGAAAGAGAGAGACTATTTACTCCAAATAGAAAGAACCACGTTTGGGATGGAGGGTTCTGCTTGTGTGGCTGGTGAGGTTTCACACAAGTGCCCCCAGACACAGACTCTTTGCCATACACACACACCCCACCCCTAGACACACACACACACACACACACACACACTCACTCACTCTTTTCACTACAAGATGAAGAGCTGCTGGCAGAAATTTTATCCCACTGGATGAAATATATAAATCAAGAGTTTCATAATACTGATAATTAAATGTCCATCTTCCAATTTAAATGAGAACTGGATTAAAACTGCATGGAGAAAGGCTGATCCTCGGAAATCATTAATTATTTTTAATTGCTTCGTGCCTCCGCAGCCCGCGTCAGAGTTCCGAAGCTTATCCATAGATCTGTGTTTCAGATAAAATTGTCCTCCTTTCTGCTCTGACAAGAGGACAGACTTCGACCCAAGAATTTTTAGACATCCTTGGTATCAAGTGTCTTGAAAAGAAGCTGCTTTTTGAGAGAGCAGCCACGGAGGCCAGGAAGATGGTTTTTCTAGTAATCAGAGAAAACTAGGAGAGGGGAGTCTAACACTGGGGAGTGGGGAGTCCGAGCCATGGAGACCCTCCCTCCCCAGTGACCCAGGGCAGATCTGGGCGTGGTATCACCTGCCTGGGTGGTGGACAAGGATGAGCCTCACCTCTGCTCAGCACTGGACCTGGTGTTTATGCACTGTGGTGCTTCCTCAGGGCCTAAGCTGTTTGGGTTTCCTCTCTTGCCAGTTCTCATGAGTGTTTGCTTAATTTTACTACCTTAAACTTGAATTTTATCCTTTCTTGAAAAAAAAAAAAGAAAAAAGAAAAAAGAATTTTTCTGGGGTCTCAAAGGCAATTGGAGGGAAGGTAGGGAAGGGAGACACTAATTCTATCTAATTTCAAATAATATTTTTAAAAGGCGATTTGGTGAAGCTTGTAACTGCAGTCAACAGAGGCCTGGGCAGCGTGGCTTCCACCGCTTTGGGGGCTTGCTCGTTAAGCACATCTGCCGTGGAGCTGAAGAAGCACCCTGGGTTAGGAAAGTGACATGGAGGCCCCTCCTCACGGGAGTGCTCCACTACAGCTGTGCCTCTCCTGGCAGACACCTGGCGTGGTGTGCGGGAGGCCATTTCAACCAAGAATGGACACCCGCATGAACAGGCCTCATGGACTGCTCTCATCTAACGCCACTGCTGGCACGGAAAGTTGGGGGTGTGATAAGAATAGAACTGAATGCCACGTGAATATTTATAGTCCTCTCACCCATATGCAAAGTCACCTGGTGAGCCTGCGACTTTCAATGTGTATCTGGGATTACCATCCATCCGGAGCTTCTTACACACAAGAGCAGAACTAAAGAGACACGGCTGGCTGCTGCAAGTCACACATTTAGAGCTGCCCTGCTCATTTTGTCCAGGGTGTATACATGGAGCTGTCCTCCACTTGCATCGCTCTGGGAGGAAAGATTATTCTCCGTGATCAAGAGAGAGGATACTTAGCACCTCCCTGAGCAAGCAGTGCTTTTGATCCTACCTACCCAAGACTCAGAGCCAAACCCAGAACCCCCTGGCAGACAGCCAGATAGCGGCAGCCATCATTCCACTCTAGTTTCCACACACTATTATCTTCTCACATCTGTGCTGATTTTGGGCTTTACCTAAAATCCTCCTAGACCAAGTGAAACAGAAACTACTGCACAGTCAGACTCTAAACATCTGAAGAAAGTTATAATAAAAAGAAAGAGAGCAGCCTCTGGGAGAATGCAGTGGCCAGCGTGAGGAAAGACGCCCTCACTGCAGGGTCTGGAAGAAAGCTCTCACCAGCTGAGCATCAAAAATTCCAACACTTCCCAGAAACCTACTTTTCTAGAAGTCTCATCAGGACGCCCCTTACAGTGAAAGGATATCCTAAACCCTCTGTGGGACTGAAGTGGCTCCGAGTTTTATCCAAGGAACATTCAGACTCTAAAACCAATCTTACTTATCAAAAAGGGAGGGGGTGGTTTCTTAACTCAAGATCCACTGAGGCGCTATCTACAGCTGATGCTGAGTTGAGCTGAGACCGTCTCTGAGAACCCCACCCCCAATCCCGTGCTCAGGGTGTGCCTTATTCTTTCCAGAGGTGGCCTTCTAGTTTAATAAACTACATCTTCTGCTGTCTCATCCTGAAATGCGTGGGTTGTTTTTTTTTTCAAGTGTGTCCTGCTTTACTTGAGTCTAGGTTCCAAAAAGAACCTAGGCACTGAGCCTGCCCTTGTCACTGCTGACAAGGCTAAAATGCCAAAATAGAAGACTTTTCATTAAAAAAAGAAGTTGGATTGCAGAGATGGCTCAGTGGTTAAGAGCCCTGGTTGTTCTTCCAGAGGACCTGGGTTCAATTCCCAGCAGCCAAGTTGGGCTCATAACCATCTATAACTCCAGTTCCAGGGCTTCTGGCACCTTTTCGGACCTCTGTGGGCACTGGGCACGTACATAATGCATGCACACACATTTGGACAAAACATTCATAGACATAAAATAAAAATAAACAAAAATGTTTAAAGTAGCTTAAAAATAAGATATGCTCAAAAAGAGAAATCCTAGTTGGGTAAAGGCCTTATCGTAGGTTGTGCAATGATCTAGACAGATCCACTTGTGGTACTTAGGCCAAGAGGAGCCCTCTAAGGGGCTAAGATCTCAAAGGTACTAGCAGACAAGATGGTCACATGAATGGTCTTATGGTACTCACTCAGAACAGGATAGCATGAGAGGGGACAGTCAGGGCAGCACAGGGCACGGCTCACGCACGGTAACAAGAAAGTGCCTTAATTTTGTTGGTGTAGCTCTTTCTAGAACTCACATTTTAAATATGAGATCACACTGAACATTCAACTAGATTTTCTGCTCACTTGGCAACCAAGCGTATACTTTTCCTTCATTTATAGCCAGCTAAAAAGCCAGGCCATGGGACAAGCAGTTATAGGATAGCCTTGCCTTGGACAAGTAAGAGATACCAACACACCCACCTTCTCTCCCAGCTTCAGAATATGACTTTAAAAACCAACAGTCCTCATTCTGGTGGGTACTCCCCTTCTCCTTTTGATAAGTGAGATTGCACATCTGTAAGAATTTTCTAGAAGACAGTCCCAGGAGAGGAAGAATGAAGACCAAATGACTGCTTCATGGTTTTTCTTAAGAGGTCAAGATGGCAGCAGAAGGGATATAAACATTTCAGGATTTTACCACTGAGCCAATGAGTTTCTCACCCATTTCCATGAGCAAGAAATATCCTCTGGACTGGGTAGATCACGGCCAATGTGCCTGATGAGCACTCAGCACCAAAACCCACTAGATGGCTATGAAAGCACAGAGCCTGGGTTAGTAAAGGGAGGCCTCAGACAAGGAACAAGCTGGCAGATGGGGTGGCCCTAGAACCTGGAAGCATATGGGCAGCAGGTCACGTGACTATGGACTGAAGGGAACTCACCCTGTGTTCCTGGGCAGAACAGGTGCTGGCTCAGCACTTCCCTTCTGCCTGGCAGCATCCCACATGCCTCTTCTGCTGCCACAGAAGCTCTGAGCTCAGGCTCTCAATGCAGGCCCGGGGCAGAAGGACACGGTTGTGGCTCAGGAAGGAGGGATCTATACCACTCAGTGCACTGAACAAACACTGGGAAGTAAACATCCCCACACGTCTTCTATGGGGCTGCTTCTTACATTTCTAGTCCCATTGTTTTGACAGCTCCTTATCTCAGGAAGGCCATAAACTATTGGATGGCTATGGCTACCTTCAGGGGCAACAGAGAACATGCCAGAAGTTTACAGCAAGGAAGTACTGGAAGAGTGACATGATCTGTGCTGGGACGAGATAGTTTGATGACTCATGTCATGATTTGCAGAACTCCTACTGTGAGGAATCAGCTTGGGGGTTGGCTGGTTGGGGCACATGTCACCTTAACTGCTTTTAGATTAAGCCTCTGGAAACCCTTACTTTACGACAAACTGAGATGTATACTATTTGGTTCCAGATAGTGTTCATGTGGGCATGACAAGGTTGCCTCTGTGCCCTTGGGTTGGAACAAGACAGAGGCAGGCAGCCCGTATAAGTGAGGGGGTGGATGGACTTTCCAGTCCCCCTCTCCTCATTAGTTGCCATGGTGAGTCTGCAGGCCTTCTGGAGCCCCCAGGGCCTACTCGGTATTTCTGGAGGCACTGTGAGAGCCAGCTCTGAGCAGAGTGATTTGGTGCCTGCAGCTGCTGAGGAGACCCGAGCCGGCTGTGGCCTGGGCTGGAACCTCAACTACCTCTGAAGACAAAAATCCCACAGACTGTCACGTACATAAATGGTACAGGAAGTTTCTGACCCGTTTCCCCTGCATCCTGAGGCTGTTACCGTGCTATTGCTAAACCAGCAGCTAAAATGATCCCACTCAACACTTCCTCAAAGCTGCACTGAGGAAGCAGTGGTCCAGACCAGACGGTAACATTCCTCCTAGACCAGAGTACGTGCCCTGTGGGCCATTTGCTGTGGCAGCATCAACAGCTGGAAAAGCCATCAGAGGACTCTGGGATGGTGGGTGCAGCTCAGTGCCAAAGCCATGAGATTTGCAAGCTGCAGAAGAAAAGAGGCATGCAAAGACATTTCCCCCTGCACGGTCTGAGGGGAGTGGACCTGGGTTTTAGCCCTGTTATGTACCACTCTGCTACTGAGCATCTGGGAAATGGTCAGATTTCCTATGAAACAGGCCATCTTGCCACCCTTGTTACATTCCCTGATGACTCTTCCTGAAATAGCCATGGTACGGAAACAGTGCTCCCCAGAGATGCTTTTCTTAGACACACACTAGCCTTCTACCCTGGTTCCTGGAGCACAGCCAAGGGCTGGGACTTGGGCTTCCTCTTCCCAGCAGGAGTGTCACCCAGAAATGGAACAACCTGACTTTGCTTTCACTTCCAAACCTATTAGGGAGTGATCATAATGAGAGAAACGAGCACTGACAAGAATTATGCCACTGTTAGAGTTCATCTATTTAGTAACCCGAAGTTGCAGTTTTTAGAAAAAAAAAAAAAAAAAGAGAGGGGGGGGGAAAGATTACCTTTTAAATAACTGATTCATTATGGGACATGAATGAATGTCATGTTCCCATGTTCAAAATGTCACTCAGCATTAAGGATGTGTGCTGGTAAGTGGCACCGAGTTACCACATTCCCCTGACAGACAAACACCCCTCTCTGGGGACTCGGCAATGGGAGGCGTTTGTGGGTTTCCTGGGCTCTTAGCGAGTCACCTATACGGCCTTGCACCTCATGAATCTTGGTGCTGCAGTGCAGCCACCCCATTTCTCCTCCCTGGCGAAGTTCCTGTCACAGTAACACTATCCATTTCCAGGCTGAGTTCAAAAACCACAGACACAGACTCTGGGTGAGCAAGAAGGAACGGGCTGTGTCCCCGCTGGACACACTGGCTGTGAGAAATGCGAGGTGAAGACAGGCAGGAACATGGCAGGCAGGGCTCTGTGTGTCCAGGGGGGCTGCCTGGTGAAGGATATGGTGAGTGCCCCCCAACCTACCCTCATCCTGAGAAATCCACACGTTGTTCATTATTAGCTTCCAGACATGCCATTTGGCCTTTCTCTAAGTTCCAACACAAAGGAAAGGGAAGGCCAGGTCCTGCGGGGAAGGGACAGGCCTCTAGTGGGGAAGGAGACACAGCAGCATGCAGAAGGTGGCCGCAGGCACGGTTCTGCACTGGCCTGCTGCAGTGGCCTGCATACCTGATATGGCGTACAGGTTGGAGAGCTGGTACTCATAGTCTGTGCTGGTGTTGTTTCTGCCTCGGAAGGTAGCCGGCAGTGTTAGTGAGATGTGCCTGAGAGAGACAGGGGAGAAAGGTGGTTACAAGGATGTGCAGTGGCCCCTCAGAGCGCATGTGATGCCCTCCATACGGAAAAGCAGTATGGAATGGCCAGGGCAGGGGCTTCCATAGCCTCCATCTTCTCCCAGAGCCTTGGCCCTCTCAAGGAACCAGCAGCCATTTTCTTCCATCCTACATGGCATTCGACAGAGATTGGCAGCCTGGCCCAGGGCTCAGAATGGAACACAACACATCAGTCTGACCAAAACACCCAAGCTGGGATAGTGGCTCCAATACCCCACCACAGGCTTTAGGGGATTCTTAGGACTCTTGGGTAGGAGACCGCTGGCAGTAAGCATGGCACCTTGCTTTGAGCCACTTGTGCCCGGTACCCCTATCACAGAGAACATAGAATATGCTCATGGAAAACAGCTCCCATAAGCACACAAAGCTGGTTGTGGGCCTGTAAGCAGAGTGGAAGTAAGCTTATGTTCAGAGCAAGTCCCCAATCAACACGATCATGGCAGCCTTCAGACTATACTGCCAAGGAGAACTATGCTGATGGGGGAAGTAGTAAGGGCCCAGCAAGTCTGGAAATGCAGAACCACTAACTTTCTGGAGGGATGTCTGGGTCTGGTATAGAATTGCTCAGTCACCTGTGCTTGGGCTACATCCAGCTATTACTCAACCCAAAGATGCTGCTGGGGCAATCACCACAGAATTCCTGTTCACCCTTCAAGGCCTTCCTCAACTGCCTGAATGCTCTCTCAGGGCCTAGATACGCTTAACAGCAGAGCCAGATGTCAACTTTGTACCCTATTTGCTAGGACAGTTTTTTTGTTTTGTTTTGTTTTGTTTTTGTCACAGAGCAATTATTGAATACCAATCAATGCTGAACTTAATCCTCTTGATCTTTCTGTGGCAACAACGGTGCTACCACAGGCATTGCACTTCTCTGTATGGAGTTTCCCAAAGGGGCTTGTGCCCCATGCCTCTCTGCCACGGAAGGAAGCAGGTAGGTGAAGGAAGAAGGCAGTGGTGCAGGATCACAGTGGGAGAAAGAAGTTTCTGTTTATATACATGGGGTGAGGGAATGTGGAACAAAGAGGACTCAGAGATGGGCCCAACTAAGGCTTTAAGGGAGGAGGCACTCAGCAGACAAGTGTTAAATTGAAATCAAGCTTCTACATTTTTTGCATCTGCTCTTCTCTCAGAAGAAGAGACATAGGGCTGAGGGGACAGATCCCCAGGGCTCAGGTAAGAGGAGCTGAGTCTGGAGGAGTTTCAGTTGCAGTTCCCAGTGTCAGACGCAGGGCGACAGCCTCACACCCAAGGCCTAATCCACCCTCCAGATGATGATGACTCCCAGAAGAGGAAACAGGTCTCAAAACAGCAAAATGGGTAAGAATTTGGGAGTGAGAAACAGTGCAGATCCCCATGTCTCTGGGAGGTACTGGCAACTTTATTTAAAGCTATGCTGAGTCAGGATGGAGAGAGGTCACTCGGGCAGGATGGCTGTGTCCTGGCCATGTTTCTGAAGCCAGAGATGCCACAGACTCAAGATCCCTGCCACACAGTAGCATAGCAATCCCAATAAGCGGCAGTGCACAGTACACAGACGGGCAGCCAGTGGCCTGGCCCTCTGTGGGTCAAGGGTACTGCCACTGGATTGGGATCCAGTCTCAACGACAGCACCCAGGAGATAGCGGCAGACACAGGTCACAATGCGAGCAGAGCAGGTGCCATCGAACCAGTTAGTGAACATGATTGAACCCTTTAACCTTGTCAATTCGATGGGATTTAGAATCTCCATGGAGACAAGTCTCTGGGCATGTCAGAGAGTTTCCAGACTAGGTGTAAGTGGGAAGACCTTCCCTAACTGTGCTCCGCACCACCCCATGGGATTGGGTCCTTGATCGAACAAGAAAGAGAAAGTAAGCTGAGTACCAGCGCTCACCTTCCTGTGCTTCCTGACTATGGACACAGTGTGTTTTATGCTGTGTAGGCAATTCAACTAGGCTGCCCTTGCTTCAGCCCCTATGCCTATGCCTTCCCCACTAAGATAGACTGTACCCTTAAAATGTGAGCCCCAATAAACCCTTTCTTCCTTAAGTTGCTACCATCCTGGAGTCCTGGTTCCTAAGGGCCAATGCAAAACCCATGGGGGACTTTCCTCTGCCTTCCACTTCTGAACCTCCTGTCTATGAGGGCCTGTTGGCTCAGCCCAGGCCCCCACACTCACATCTGCCAATCCCAGCTTCAGCTTTTTGGGCCCTATCCCCGTGGCTTTCAGACCTGCTCCTGACCTTTGCACTTGCTCTGTCTGCCAGAACCATCCTTCTGCAGCTCTCCAGAGGTCAGCTTTTACAGGCCAGGCCACTCCACCAACATCCACTTTGGCCACCCCTGAAGAGCCCCCTCCCAGGAATTTTTTTTAATGATGCTGCCCACCTTGCTCCTTGCACAGCCCTCCCTGTGTGGGGCAGAATTTGATATGCATCACTTTTTCTCTCCTTAACACCTCAGTGCTGAGAACAAAGCTCTGTAAAGTTGTCTAGGACTTGCTGAATGAATACATTTGATTTTGACTTGTAATTAGAGATAATTTTGGGAATCTTCCAGCAAGGTTCCCCACTTGCCTCCTTCTCATCCTCAGGACTGGGCTGGTTAATGGCTTGGAGAACGCAGCTCCCTCTGATTCAAGGATAACTTTATATACACAGTATATACTCTTCTCGTGGCATGGCTTGTAAAGCCAAGGTTGTCAGACATTGGGGGGACAGTTGCAATTGTGGTACAACTGTGTGGTGAAATAGTTCAAGGCCTTTGTACAAATCTTAGGAGGTTGCTAGATGAACTATGCTGTCATTCTTAATACCCTGAGAAAGAGGAAAAATCTAGTTCTACATTTGAAACTGGACCTGCCAGCTGTAGGTGCTTGACAAATCCGGACAACATCATGGCAGCCAAGATGGAAGGGACAGGACCTCCTCATAGGGACCAGTCTAGTCATTTGGCTCTTCTGCTGCTGGGCCAAGGGCTGCACAGCTTGACCTACCACCAACATATTCTAGGAGGTAGCCATTGCTGGTCCCCATTGCATAACAGAAACAGTGGGATCACAGGAGTGTGCTCCAAAGGCAACACCCCACAGACAGAGAGTGACTATGGAGACATCCCCCTAATGACCAGGAAACCTAGAGGGCAAGCCGCCCTCTCCTTGGAAGTGTTGGGGATCATGAGTCACCAATAATTGTTTCTTGACTCAGATAACACTTCTTCCAACATCTGGTTAATGGAAAGGCATCAGTGCAGCTTGAAAGCCCTGGAGAACCTTTGCCCAGCGTTCCTCCTTCAGGACCTGTCAGGACCTGCCCTGGGGAGACAGGTTGTGCCTGCAAGCCTGGGGCTGGAAGCTGCTTCTGGAGCTATTACATCAGTGCAGAGGGGATGGAGGCTCTGTAACAGATGAGCATCGGGCCGCTGCCAACGACTCCAGCTAAATAGATGCTAAGGGAAATTTCATTCTTGCCCCCGAGTCAGTGTGAGGCACCTTATTCAATTAACATGGCCACTGAGCCTCAGACAGCCTTGAACAAAAGCCCTTCAGTTACAGATGACATTTTATTACGTGACAGTAGTTGCCAGCACAATTTATTTCCTTTGATTCTGTCTTCTCCCTGCTAATTTAAATCTGTATTTTCTAGTGTTGATTCCAGGTCTGTGTGAATTTTTTAAATGTAACCATCAATCTTGTGGACCCAGTGGTCACATGGACTAGAGATGGCTCTGCTGGGCAGCAGCAGACCCTGCTGTCTCTTCAAACTGTTAGGGACGGCAGTGAGCAGGCGGTGGCTACCATGGAGCTGGAGATGGCTGCTGTTTTTATATTGTGGCCCCTATTCACGCACATATGAGCCTCTTTGCTCTGTTTCCTGGGGCTGGAGGTCACCTTCTGAGGCAGCAGAGTCCAGTGTGTGACCCACTGACCTAGAAGTTCCTGAGACTTTGGGTGTGGTACAAGGTCACAGTACTTTCCACAATACTGAGCTGAAATGAGACATTAAAGAGAAGACATGAAGCCACACATGGTAGCTTATAATTACTATAATCCTAGCATACTGGGGGTCGAGGCAAGAGGACGGCTATTAGCTCTAGACCAGCCTGGGTTATATAATCAATTCCAGGCCAGTTTCATTAACAAAAACAAAACAAAACAAAACAAACCGGCACAAACTATAAAAAAAATTCAATAAACTTTGAAATGACGCAGTTAAAAAATGAAGCGAGGGCTGGGAAGCTGGCTCACAGTGGGCTCTTGCAGAGGACCTGAGCGTGGTTCCTAGCACCCACCTCAGACAGCTTATAACCATCTGTAACTCCAGCCCCAAGGGTCCCAACACCCTCTTCTGGACTCTATACTCACATGTACACACCATACACAGAAATCCTAATATATGTAATTACAAAAATAATAAAAAAATATTTTTTAAACGACAACAATGCCTGGGGCGTATTCAGAACACTCACAACCTAGAGACAGATAACCCAGCATAGTAGGGGCTGCACCAGTGGAACTGAGGCACCCCTAAGGAAAATGCAAACAGGAAGTTTGAAAGGACTTAATTATCATGAGTCAGGGGGGGATGTGCGAGTTCATATCACAGTGTGACCCCCTCTACCTTCCAGAGTGGCTGAAATAAAAGAGAAAGGGATTGTCAATGGCTTTCAAGGATGTGAGACATCCAGATTGTCAGGTGGTTCTGGCAGGAGTGCAACCATGCCCGCAACAGGAAGCAGTTTTCAGTTTAGTTTTTAAAAGTTAAACACACATATTCACACAACCCAGCCACTCATAGACTTCTACCCCAAAGAAAGACATGGGTGTGTGTGTCTATACAAGGATTTTTATTCACAAATGTACTTAATGGCTTTATTTGCCATAGTGAAAATACTAAGATCAAAACAGATGTGCAAGACCAGGTGACTGTGGTATGGCTTATCCTACTGTGTCATACTCAGCAATCAAAAAGGAACAGCCTACTGAGATGAAAGATGGATCAAGCTCAGGGCAACTATGCCGAATAAAACAGGGCAGAAAAATAATAGTCTATATACGCCATTTCTAGAATATTCTAGAAAATGCCAACTAACCCACAGAGCTAGACCAGTGGTTCCACAGAAAGAGGGATGCTTTACATAGATGCAGAGGGCTTATGGGGGACACACTAGTGACCCTGATTTTGGGAATGGTCTCACATGGCGAACACATCCACTTACAAACCATGTGAAGTATGCACAGCTTACAATACGAAGAACCCAGTTCAACAAAGCTGTGAACACTCTCCCAGGAGTAAGGATCTAACTAGCAATGAGAAGGCAGCTCACAGATTCCTGAGCAGGTGGCGGGGCATCTCAGGTTCTGAGTCCTAAAAATACGGGAGTGACCTGACTTTTCCTATCATACTCATTGCCTGAAGATGACTGAGACTCCAAGTTTGGAAGAAAGTATTGCTGAATCTTTCTCTGGAACAAGTGCATTAAAACTGTAGCTGCCAACACAATATTAAGGAGGGAGGATTATGTGAGCTGTAAGTTCAGGGCTAACTGGGCAATATAGTGAAATACTGGGGGAAAATGCTCAGGTTAATTGCAAGATTAGAAATGGGAAGCAGACAGGGTGAATGGGCTAGGGCTTGTTCTTGCTCTTTGGAAACATGAGGACAGCGGGGGTGTGGGAAATGGTGTGTTTTAGATGGATGACATGGCTAGCTGGCATTCTCACAGAATCTAGCTGGAAAGGCAGCACATGATCCCGATCAGCTCAGTAGCTAGAGCCAGGGGCCGAGGCTGCCTCAGCCTGCAGAGGTACCTCCGCCACCTGGCTATGCAGGTGGAGATAGAGTTTGCTGGAGGTTAGACATGGCTGCCAACACTGCACTGACTGTGAAGGTTTGTGCAAACCTGAAGACAATGCTGTTAGCTACCACAGAAAGTCGCACATGCAGAAAGCGCTGGTTCTGGGGGTCAGGGCTGAGTGAAGAACTGCAAGAGGGACCATGTGCGGAGTGAAACCTCAGCCAGCAGGAACCGGGTCTTTCAGCAGCAAAAAGGGGGCAGCTTTGATGACCTCCTCACGTTGCTAAGAGCAGAACAAGTGTGAGGGATAAATGAGCTGAACGCTGTTCTGTAACACAGCTGTTAGGCAGCTCCAAAGCAGCATGTCACAGCCAGCCCTGAGGGACAACACACTTCTGGGCACAGGTGCAGTGCCAACAGGCCCGAAGGATGTTCGTCTGGCTCTCATGCCTGTGGTGTCATCAGCAGTGACCCTGAGAGCAGAGTGGACTCCACCCAGCCCACTCGCCTCTTGCTTTTCAATGCCAATGCTTCTACGAGACATTGCTTCCCTTCTGATCAGAAAGATGATGGTGGTAAAGCCAGGGGGAGACTCTCAGAGCTGTGGGCAGAACGCTGAGAGATGGCACAGGGGCAGCCCCCAGCACAGCATTGGTGTGAAAGGGCTGTCTCACCATCTATATCACATGTCTGTGGGCCGTGATTACGGGCAGTGCGTGAAGGAGAGCTGGGCCAGTGGAAGAATCATGCAAAAGCAATAGTAATTGAGTTAGAGCAGTGGTGGGGGTAGCAAATGGCTAAATGAAATTCCCTTTTATTCCCACAAAACACCACTGGGATGAAGTCGGCTGTGAGGCACAGCTTCAGCACCAGGTGTGAGGACGTGCTTAATGAATGCCACTTAATGAAGAAAAAGGCTCTGATAAAACACCTGGTGCAAGCAGGGTGTGGGAGCCATAGGGATGGGGCCTTCACCGCACCTGCTGGCATTTTAATCAGCACCTTTTGGAGCATCCCCACTACAAGCTGGTCAATGGTGTCAGAAAGAGGTCCCTGGCCAGTGCCCACACTCGATGGCAGTCTGGGGACCCTTGCTTCTTAAGGACCATATGCTCAGGGGCTGGCTCACCCTGAAGGTAATTAAAATGGATCATTTTCAGCTGGAAGGACCTAGCCAGCATGCAGGCCCCTGTCTCAGACCTCCCAGAATGGCTCCTATTTCCAGGTCCTCTGGGCACCTATTTTGGGACTGAGCTCTGAAGAGTCCCAGGAAAGCCGGAGGCCACTTTTCCTTGGATCCAGCTCTGTAGAAACAGAAAGGCATCATTTCAACAGCTACAGGTCTGGACTTGTTTCCAGCTGTGCCTTTTCTTCTCTTGCTGCTCTTGAAGGCCATTCCCAGAAGCCACTGCTGTCGTTTTTCATAGTCTGATGTGACACATTTCCACCCCAGTGA
Organism: Meriones unguiculatus; assembly: GCF_030254825.1. Classification (NCBI taxonomy): domain Eukaryota; kingdom Metazoa; phylum Chordata; class Mammalia; order Rodentia; family Muridae; genus Meriones; species Meriones unguiculatus. The sequence continues at coordinate 76,262,169 of NC_083356.1, forward strand.
AGGCAAGTGAGTGCTGAATGCTTACCGCAGATGCTTTCTACACCCAGGCAGAAACTGAACCCTACTCTCCTAGGGAGCGGAGCCCCATCCAAGGAGCGGTGTTATTGGTATGCACTGCCATGCACACAGGCTGCGGCCACTGACACGCAGCCACAGACTCTGTTCACTTGGTTCCTTTTTGAGGTTTATTTTTACATTTATATGTGCATGTGGAGTCAGAGACAACCTGTGGGAGTCAGTTCTCCCCCACAGATAGAACTTAGGCTGTCAGGCTTGGTGGCCAGCAACCTAACCCCCTGAGCCACCTCAGCAGCCCTGTCCATTCATCTTTAACTGGGCTCCGGCCATGAGCTAAGAGCTGTGCTAGGTGCTGAGATGGTTTAAGAAGCCAGGCAAAGCCTGCTCTCCCAGCGGGAGTCTGCTGACCACAGACTGAAACACACATAAATCTGTCACAAAGAGAAAAGCTCTAAAATCTGAAGGCTACAGGAGGATCGGGTTTCAGGCTTTGCTTTTAAAATTAAGGGGAGGGAGGGTTAAACAGCCAACACCTGTTGGGAGTCTCCTGCAAGACCCCACCTGGGAAGGAGAGAAAAAGGCTCAAGCAACAAAATAGCTATGCGTGTGTCAAAGTGACAACCCAAAGGATGCCACATGGCAAGATACAGGCAACAATGCTGGGTGCCAAAGGGTAGAAGACGGGCACAGATCATGGAGAAGGGGAGTGCCAGAGGCTTTAGCCCTGCAAGCACCTGAGATCATGACAGTCAACACTATTCCACTGCCTCACAACCGTCTCTAAACAACCCAGCAGGGTACACAGTATTCTACAGACGGGGGCAAAGTGACTCAGAGAGGTTAAGGAATTTGCCCAAGGTCACACAGCTAAAGAAAATAGCCTGGCTATCACTGGAACCATGCTCTTTCTACTGTACCACGTTACCTCACTGAGGAACTGCAAAGCACAAACACAAATTGTTCACATCTGTCCAAGCCACCCATTTGCCTTGATCAATATGACTCCAGCCTACCCCCCTATACAATGAGTTTGCCTCCTAGGCCGGCCCCCCACCCCCTGAGCACAATGCACTGGACAAGCCAAAAAAAAAAAAACAACAAAAGCTGTCATAGGAAGACTAAGGAAATCACAGCTCCCCGAGTTCCTACAGCTCAGCTTTAGAGTGTGCACAGCTCAACAGCATATGGCAAATCAATTACTGGTTTAAATCTTAAAACAAAAACATGGCAAATGCAGCACAGAAGTAATCAGGTACAATGGTTCGGCTCAGATTACAGCGGCCACTGGAGTTTTGAATACAATTAATCATCGTTCCCGGCAATGGGAAGCCATATTGACACTTATTCCTAATTTGAATATTTAATTAGGGTGAAGTTCTTCATCAAATTATCGCAGAACTGGGAGAAAGCCTGGAAGACTTACACAATTACTACCTTAACCCCTTCCCCGCTGCGCCTTGCCTGGAACACTCTGGCTCTGCAGGGAGGAGGGCGCCCGCTCCGCTCTGCCCTGGCTCTGAGACTAGACAGAGCTGCAAGAGTTAAGACGGGGATAGAAGGGAGCCAGAGAGAGATGCCATGAGTGACCCAGGCCTGCACCAACTGGGAGATGAACCCTGGAGGGTAGCGAGCCGTGTGCTGGGTGCCACGGAGCGCCCGCTGCAACAGGTCTACCTACATTCCCCACCCACTCCTCACCAGGAGCCTGCTGGGGCGGGGGTACCTTTATCCCCCCCCCCTTAAAGGAGGGGAAACAGAGGCTTGGAGGAGTGCTGAGACTTGCCTCAAGTGGTTCAGGCAGCCAAGTGACTCACCACCCAGCAATCCCTCCAGGCATCATCTGCTCCATCAGCTAATCAGCATGGACCCTTAGCCCACTTCTGAAACCTTCTAATCCCTGCTGCGGCCTCTTTGACTTGTATTCACTCAGTAATCACATCCCCGTACAAAGATACATAGACATACTCATTGTGTGCTGTGTGATACGAGAGTTAACATTAGTAATTAAGACAGGAATGGGAGAGTTTGCACTTGCCTTGGCCAAGTTACCGCAGAAGGTGGGTTTATGACAAATTGCTGTCATTAGAACCACTCAGCCTCGTGAGTTTGTTGTTATTCGGTAAATTCTGACATTGTGGGAAGTTACAAACCTGCTCATCTGTGTTTCTGGCACAGTGTGCTCACGGCACCCATCACATCTGGCTTTTCATGTTGAATTCAGGTCTTTATGCTTGTACGGCAAACACGCTGCAGACTGCACTATGTGTTCAGACCCATGAAAACACTGTGGATAGCACTCACTATTCCACCCAAGTGATTCCACAACCAGAAGTAAGGAATCCCGCCTCCAGGCCACCTCTCCTCATAGCCCTCACTCAGGCTAAAGCCTCTTCTGAGCTCCATGGAGATGCAGTGACAGACAGGACCACCGTAGCAAATGTCTCTTTACAGATTCAAATGGGCTCTGTCACCCTCTTTTGGAGGACCTCTTGCCTCCTTCTGCAGTGGCCACTTCGGCAGGACAAGAGCCACTGTGTGCAGCCCAACACCACATTGTCCCTCTCACTCCAGCCACCTACCACTGGACCTCCGGCCCACATCCAGCCACAGCAGGCGACCCCTGGATCTATCAGGGCCGCTCTGAGCAAGCTTGTGATGGGAGCAAATGGCGTCAGGAACTTTGAAACTTTCCTTTGTATATTACATTAATCCATATAAGAAAATCTCCTTTAATGAGGAGTGATGCAGTCACAAACTCTCCAGAGCCATAATTAGAGCAAACTAATTGAAGTTGTGTTTTGACACACTCTCCAAATTCACGGGTGCTGGATGACATATTCACAACACTGCTGCCGCACAACCATGGCGACGGCAAAATCATTAGGCTAATAACGCTTATTTGCATTCTTATCATGCCGGCAGCTCTCCCTTAAATACTGTTTCTACTACTGCTCCTTTACTGTAACTTTCCACTAGACGGTATTAACAGTAATTATTAGTGCTTTAGTGGAATTTTAATGTTAAGAATAACAACGCGCATTAGCATGCACTGGATGGCAGTGCTGTCTCTTAACTGCAGGTTTGGAGGTGCTCCCTCGGCCCCCAGCCCCAGGGTGACCAGATGCCATCTTCTCGGAGTCTATGACAACCCTCTCCGGGTCCACACCCAGTGAGATCTGAGGTTTAGGTTCTTCACTTGCTCTTTCAAATGCTTGACAAGAAAGCCTTTCTTCTCTCTCCCCTTCTGTCTCTTGTAAGAACAATAAAACAAAATAGTTAAACAGAATTTTTTTCCAAACAGTAAAAAAAAAAAAAAAAATTCTCAATTTACAATCCCGTCTTTGGCAATAATACTAATGAGTTCCAGGAGGCTAGGCTTTGGCCAGTCTCTGTCGCCACCCACCCTCGCGATGATTAAAGGCAGACAGGAGACAACTCACTTGGGAGTGGTGCTGGGGGAGGGGAGGGCTGGATCTTCAGTGTGGAGGCACTCTGTGCCACCAGCAATGTCAAGTTTTTGGATGCTTTACTCAGATAGACACACACACACACACACACACACACACACACACACACACACAGACTCGACAGTTCTAAATAATGGTTATTAATGACACACTCTCTGAAAGTGACAAATTACTTCTGAAATTTAGAATCCAAGAGGTATGAAGAGTGAGCATGTTCCACAGAACACGACAAGACGTGACAACAAATGCACAGGGCTCCCACTGACCTGGGGTGGGAGGACGGCAGGGCCCCCTGCTTGGGGCAGGCTGACTACCCCTGGGTGTGCACGTGGTGAGTGAGGGCACATCCTGGGGGAAAAGGGAGCATGTCCTGGTGATTTGTTCATCTCAGTGGAAAACTTGGGGTACCTGTTGTGGTGTGGGGAGACCAGGGAGCCACCGAAATCCCAGACTCCTTAAGAGCCCTGGGATGAGAACCAACAATGGCCTCGTTCTGTACCCATGAACAGGCCTGGGTTGAATTCTCACCTATTCACTGGACTGCAGGGCGCTGCCAATCCTCCACTGGGAAGAGCCAATCCAGAGAGAAAACACTTCCGTACATAATGACCCTCAAAGCCCGGCAGTTTTCTTTTTTCCTGGCTTATAATCCCTGCACCAATCTGCCATTTTTCAAGTCACGATTACTTCCAAAAAATAAAATAAAAAGGGGAGGAAACTCACAGAGTTGCCCCAGCACTCCGGATCACTGTATTTATTCACTACCTTCAAGTTTCATTACACTTGAACCCTGCAATGCGAAAACACCTACCTCCCATATGAAAGAAATAAAGAAAAATGCCAAGCCTGGGCCTGGGCCCGGGCCCTTCCATCCCAGATGATCAAGTCTAATCTTATAAACTGAAATATTTAAAGAGTCTCTACACCTCGCTGACCCGACTCCTAGAAACCAGGAACACATGGGCACTGCTGGCTTCTCATCTCCTTCCAGCTGACATAGCTGCCTTTCCAGAGCAGGGGGCCAGGCTGCCTCATAAAGGGCTGCATGCGTGAGAGCCCAGGGCAGGCAAGCAGCCAGGCGGCCACTCGAAGGCTCAGGCCCCTGACCAAGAACCCCAGGCAACACTGTCGTCCTCCAGCCCACTCTATCTTAAGAGTGATGGAAAACATCTTGGTTAGCAGAATACGGCCCTGGCAAAGGAGGCGGTGGGATGTGGGCCATGGCTGGACAGCTGTGTTTGGTCTGGTGCCAGTTCATACCTGCTGGCTATAAGAAACAGCGAGGCAAAGCTGAAAACCCGGGAGGCCCCCTGCAGAGTGTGCTTGTGGCCCCTGAGCTCCTGCGCTGATTTCTCCAAGCCTCACTCTTTTCAGGGTAAGTCACGAGGTCTCCAAGGTCAGTCTTCTCTCTTCAAAGACCTTGTATCGTGCTGTGTACGCACACGCGCGCGCGCACACACGCGCACACACACACACACACACACACACACACACACACACACGTAAATATTTACATGATGCCTAATACAAGATGCCCAGAAACTTGTAGCTGAAATGATGATAACAACTGTATTATTCTAATAAGCACTATTAATATCACTCAACTAGAAAGAAAACATATGCTGTTCAAGAAGGATATTTGAACTGAATTTTACCCAACCCATGGGCAAAAACCCAACCCAAATAAACTCAGGTTTTCTGAAAGTTACTGAAGGCAAAGGATTTTATTAAATATCCAAATTAATAATTGAAACCCTGTCTTGAAACAGAGCAGTCTAGAGGAGCGGGAGGTAAGACCCCAGGAAAGAGAGATGGTGCAACGCTCCTTTTTACTTTGTCTGGCCGCCAGATTTCCACTAGAGACCCAGGTGAAATATTCCATAGAGCTCCCTGCAAATAGACTGTCAGCTTCCACTCTGATAAAAAGTAAATATCCTCCTCTAAATGGCCAGGTTCACAAAACCAACCCCAAAGTGAGCTGATAAATCTGGCCTGACACTCGAACAACTATTTTCATAATCCCGAAACAGCCTTTCTCCAAGGCCAGGTGCTGCCGGCACAAAGAGCCGGGTGCACTGGAGAGCAGGCCTCAGAAAGGACTTGGCATCCTGACCCAGCTTTCCAGGACAACCTTTACGCAGAAGCCACACAACTGTCACTGTGAGAAATAAGACACTCTCCATGTCACACGAGCTACAGAGTTTTAGCAAATTTGCAAGTAGCAGACACCTTGTTAAAACCTGGTATGAGAGACTGACGGCCGCCGTGGCTCAGAGGTGGGAGCCATATTGACTAATAGTCAATTCTTCATTAAATAGAAGCCCTGACTTCCCAAGAAGCCATATTAAAAATTAATATCTAAAAGTGTATTGCTCAGCCTAAAGTCATCATTCATATCTAACAATACCAAACTGCATTCTAATGAAATTTCTCCTTCAAAATCACCTGACACTAAGCTGGGTCTGGCTTCGGCGGTAGCCAAAGGCCTGTTCCCTAGCACCTTACCAGGCAAGTGGCTTTCACAACTCTCTCAAGACTCCAGAGTAAATCATACTGCCTGGACCCCTGCTAAAGCAGGGTTGTGGAGCTCTGCTAAGGGATAATGACATGGAGACCTTTGGGTATGGACTGTACTGTCTCTGGTCAGTAGCTATAGCTCAGTGGGACCACCCGGGCACTTTTGATATGAATTCAGACTGTTGATGTCATATCCAAAAGGGGGACCTCCCAAGGCTAAGTCCAGCCCCTATGATCCTTGAGAAGTCCCTGACATCAGCTTCCCACTCTGGCAACTGGTCTGGAGCTTGAAGAAGCTGCCTGGTTAAGATAGCTGGGTACCAGAGGGCTGTCTCTCAATCAGGCAGAGGCCCAGCTCTGAATGAAAGCTCAATGAACTCAATAACCAGGGACCATGAAAGCACAAGCAGTGGGCAGAGGCAGAGAGCTTACAAGCTAAGGGAGCTGGCACACCGGCTGAGAGCTGGGCCGAGACACCAGCCGTGGGACGCTAGGAAAGAGACCTACTTCTTTAATCTCCATTTTCTCCACTTGAAATGGGGCTGGCAGCAGTGCCTGCCCCATGAAGCCACCGCTGGGATGTTTGTTTTTTGCTGGTGATGGGCAGGCCAGCACTGCTTTGTGGGTCTCTGCCATCTGCAGCTGGATGACTGACTAGCTGGGCAGACAGAACAACAGGTGAACGAAGGGCGGGAGTACATGCCGGCTGCTGGCTCTACGCTAGCTCCCGTTACACAATCGATGCATACTTTCTGAAAATATTTTCCACATGCTGGGCACCTGGAACTCAGGCCTTGACCACTCTGTGGCCACATTTCTTCCCCAACCACTCACTGCACCAAAAGAAACGGCATGATGGTGCCACTGTACCATCACCATCACTGTTTCTGTGTGGCCAGTCCTCTTTGGGGCTACCATGGGCCAGGAGGATGGCCAAGACCAGCAGAAGCAGCTGGTGTCCAGTGTAACTTTTAAGCAGAGAAGAGGATACATCTGTATCCTCTTGTAACTGAAGACTGACGGTGGGGTGGCAGTCAGGGGATTTGAGGCTGTCGGACTGCGATCATGACAGTGACCTGAGGCTTCAGCTCGCCGAGGACTTACTTTGCTAGTCGACCAGAACATTTTGTGAGACAGCAGAACTAGGCCCTGGGTCCAGGAGGGACGCAGGGTCAGGCAGGCAGGATGGCACACAGCTCATGGGCTGTGACAAGGGCTATGACAGCAGGGAAAGTAGGTGGTGTAATTCCCATCTCCTGCAGGAAGGGCCATTAACCTTTCAGATGACAGCCCTGGGACCGGAGTGATGGAGCCGTTTTTGAGGTCAGCAGGATCTATGTTCTCAAAACCTGACACCGACATGCAAAAGTTGTGACTGGATCCTGGTGTTCCTGAGAGGAAGACTAAGTGTATGTGACAGATCTTCTGCCATCAAAATGCCCCATTTCCCAGAGTATCTGTCACAGACTGATAATACCCATGCAAAAAGTTAAGTGCAATTATGTATGTCACTGAAAAACATACTTTGGAAACCCTGAGTGACAACTTTCTGGGAGCTGACAAATCACTGGGAGATCCCCAAACACCTCTAAGCAGCAGGCACCAGGCCACAGAGGAGAGAGCTCAGCCTAATATCTGGCGATGGCTCCAGCAGGCTCATCTGGAGGAGAGGATGCTGTGACCCACTGCTGGAAACCACGCGATGCATTCTGCAGCTTTCAGTGGAACAATGATTCTCTCTCCTAGGAGAGCGGTATTCATGAAGGACAGGAGAGACAAGTATGGTTTCTCCTTATGACTACAGTGTACTCACGAGGACTCATATTCCAGGCCCGAGGGCAGGGCAGGGCAGAGCAGGACAGAGTCGCCATGTACACCTGTCCCCGTTTCTAGGCAGGCCCCATTCAAGGTCTACCCTGAAATGAACTGTATTAGTATGTCTAGCACTCTGGAGTTCTGGTCACTTATTTTGGATGGACATTGGAGGGGCCACACAGTAACTGTTGCTTACACATGCCAACACTGGGCTAAGACAGTATCAGCACCCCCAAACCCTGGGCACCCTGGAAGGCCTGTCTGTCCCCATCTCAGGGACGTGTCACAGTGGCACTCTCCTCCTACCGGAGCCTCTGTCATCTGAGTGGAAGAGCTGTGGAACCTAGAGCAGGCCTCAGTGGCCAATGTCCACTCTGAGCCCTGCCCACACATTGCTAACCAAGGTTACCCTTGCAAAGTGTCTGCTGAACCTGAGTTTTCAAAAGAGGATATATGATGCTTGTTTTAACTTGCCACTCGACACACTCTGGAAACACCTGGGAGGAGGGGCTCAGCGAAGAACTGTCTGAATCAGAAGGGCCTGTGGACGTGTTTATGGGGAGTTATTGTGAGTACAGTAATTGATGTTGGAAGACCCAGCCCAAAAGTGGGTGGCACCATTCCCTAGACAGGGGATCCTGACCTGTATAAAAGCAGATAAAGCAAGCTGAGCACAAGCACGCAGCACCCATGGTTCTGTTTCTGGCTACAGATGTGCTATGACCAACTACCCTGAGCAGGATCCTGCCAGTATGACTTCCCACTATGACGGGCCATAACCCGGGAAATGAGCCAAAATAAACCTTTCCTCCCTATGTTGCATCTGCTGGGCTGTTTTATCACAGCAATTGGAAAGTACGCTTGGTCAGGGGAGGAGGGAGATGAAGCATTTCTTGAGTAAGGTGTGGGAAGATGATTCCTCCAGTGACATTGAATAGCTGAGAGATCCCAACTCCTTTTGCTACTGTGACAGTATACCCTGGATGAACAATTTGGGAGAGAAAAGGTTTGGCTTACATGTGTACAAGCTCTCAGGTCAGCCAGCTCTCCTGCTTTGGGGACCATTGGGAGGTAGAGGAAAGCATGTGACTAAATAAAGTTTCTCACCTCAAGGTGGCCAGAAAGCGGGGGTGAGGGTGGGGGTAGACTTCAGTGACTCACTTCCCCCCATCAAGCACCACATTTCCAGTATCTACCATTTCCCAAATCAGTAAATTGGTTCCCGATTAACTCAGCACCATCATGATCTAGTTACACACACACACACACACACACACACACACACACACACACACACACATACACACACACACACACCTTCAATACTCACTGGAGGCCACGCTTTCAACATATAAGCAGCTGAGGGATACTTCCCAGCTAACCCTCAGCAGTAGCTCCTGAGCCCCCAGTGGCTCCTTCAACTTTTGTGGTCTTTTATTTATTTGTCTTAAAAAAGAAATGTTGAGAACCAGGAGCAGTGGTATACACCACTAATCCCAGCACTCAGGAGGCAGAGGCAGGTGGGTCTCTGGTCGCAAGTTAGTAATAAGTTCCAGAGCTATAGAGCGAGACCCAGTCTCAAAAAGAAAAGAGGAAGAAAGGTTGACCCCCAAATCTGCCACCTTGTAATTCCAACCCACTTTAGCCCTTTCCCTTCTCATCATCCATTCACAAACGCTTGTGCTAGCTCTCTAATGGTTAACTATTTAAACATCTGAAGCCAGCTGCCTATCTGTACTCAGGTGTGACTGCAACACTGCAGTTCAGTAGCTTCTATACGACTCTCCACTGAACCTGGCAGGTGGGACAGGGATGCAGCCTGGCCATACACAGCAGGCTGCATGACAGCGAGCACGTGATCAGTTAATCCCTTCACACACACACACTGGGCCAGGTCTCCTGGCTTTGGACCTGTGCTGTGGAGCACGTGACCTTTGAGAGGTTTCTCTATTTGCACCCACTGCCTTCTACCTTCTGGCCCCCATGGGCTGTGCTCTGGAGTTATGTATACTGCATCAATCAGGTCCTTTGGCACATCTGCTCTCCCTAGTGACTGTATCATTTGCAGGTTGATAACAGGACCGGAACAATTTTATCAAGGTTTTGATCCCACTGCTCAGCAGGCTGGGGCCAGCAGCCCACCAAGATCTTCACCCAAGCAACGCAGGAACACTCATTCCTCCCCTTGGGGGCTCCCGGCACTCTCTGAGCCATGGATTCCCAGAGCTTTTCAAGCCACAGTCCAGGCAGGTGCAGTCACATGTGAGTGAGTGTGGAGTACTTTGTCTGAAGATGATTCCACTATGGGTACCTGTGCCCCCAGGTGGCAGCCCTGAGCAGAACAGGCAACACCGCCACAGCCACCCAGGCTGCTAACCTAGCTGAGACCAACCTGGAAAACGGTGGGGAGAAAGAAGATACCCTCCACCCTCAGGCCACCCCATCCTACTGGATAACGTGCATTACGGTAGTGGGCAGGGAACGGAATGCTCTCTGCCTGGAGGGAGGTGCGGGCTCCAGGTCCTGGACAAGGTGTCTTACCCAGAGACCTATGCAGAGGTCTGTGGGTGAAACCAGGCTCTCTGTGCAGAGGGTGAGCCTGCCATCTTACGCTGCTTTTGACATAAACTCCACTGAACTCAATACCCCATTAGCTGGACATCGCCAGTGAGCATCCTGCCCAGACCCACGTGCAGGAAGGCAAGGAGGGGATTCGCATCAAGTTTTACCATGAATGGCCCCGCAGCAGTGGGAGGCCGGGAGGGAGCTGCCTGCTCCTGGGAAAGAGAAGGCAGTGTTGCTGGAATGACAAAGGTGATAGCCCGTCACCTGTGAAAAGGTCAGCAAATGCCCCCTTTGTCTGAAGTAAAGCTGGAAATGACAGCTCTCCAAAAAAGCTGCTGGGAATGCTTAAATCCAAGTGCTGGCAGCGCACATGTCCTTTGCTTCTGAGACTGACTCCCAGGCTCACAGCTCATCTGCCACCCACCCCATCTCCTTCTTGATTGTGGCTCCCACCCAGCAAGCCTCCTGCCACCTCCTCGCTGGCCAGTAGAGGGCACCCCATCACCACTCTCCTGGCAGCTATGCTTTGGCGCTTGGATCAGGTGTCCCCCACACAAAGACCAGGGAAGTGGTCTTGATTTTTAATGCTCCATGGGAAAATAATGAACTTGCTATATATGTGAGGATGCCACCTACATAAAAGTACACGGGGGAAAGAGCTCGAAGGAAATGTAACAAAGGGTTATGAGAATTTGCTCACTGGAAACAGGTTTTGTTTTTCCATTATTTTCTATATTCTGCCAATTTCCCACAAGCACTTATTGCTCTTGTGATTGAGAACTCTGCAGTGCTCAGGGATGGGGAATCATATGGAGAGCTAGCAGCATGGAGTCTTCTTGGCTAGAGAAGCATGTGCTGGGACAGTGACAACAGGGCACTGCTCAGTGTGAGAGGGGCTCCCCAGTGACCCGAGCACTGGCAGCCCAGAGCAGTGCGGGACACAGCGAGGCACAGGCTCAGAGAATGAAACACAATCAGGGTGCCGGGTGACAGTCTGACCTAACTCTGGGGCCTGGAGCTGGGAGCCAGAGACAGAATGTTACAAGGTGGAGGATGGGGTGGGGGAGGGTTTAGCCTATGTGTGGAGTCTTCAAGGTACCTCGAAGCTGTCACTCCCTTACAGAGTCCCTTACAGAGACCCAGCATCTCAAGGAACAAAAAAGTGCACTCAATACTCCCTGTCTTCGATGGAAAATTCAAGTAAGTAACTAGTGATTCTTAAATAAATAAAAAAAAAAAAATCAAAGATGCTGAATAGGAAAAAATAAATAAAATCCAGACAACCTGAAAAAGATAAAAAACCACCAAACCCAGATGACTTAAGAGGCTCCCACAGGCACGCACCCTGCCCATAATCAACACCCAGCCCGTGAGGAGAGCAGCGAGAGAATCACAGCAGCATTTGCATACAGGAGGTGACTTAACTCAGCCAAATTAGAATACATTTTATATTGACTATTTTGACATTTGTTTTATTTGGCAAGTAAAACAGAACTGATCCAATTTCCTTGCAGCCACTGTAAACCATAAACTGCACCAAGGTCATAAAATACCTAAGCCTTATAAGCACTTTGCAGGTTGTGCCACCCTGCAACCCCATCAGCTCCCAAAGCCTGGTGCTCTGGGGCTGCCTGCTGTGCTGATAGGGGATGTGGCAGGCCAGCTCGGGATGGGGATGAGCGGGATGAGCGCTCTCCTTGTTTCTCCTGGGAAGGTGAGGGTCCTGTGCTGGTAAGTGTTTTGTTAACACAAGCTGGGGTCATGAGGAAAGAGAGAGAACCTCAACTGAGAAAACAGCTGCATCAGAGCGGCCTGTAGGCACGTCTGTGGGGGCATTTTTCTTTAATAATAACAGTTGATGCGGGAGGGCCCAGCTCACTGTGGGGGGTGCTATCCCTGGGCAAGTGGTTCTGGGCACTCTAAGAAAGCAGGCTGAGGAAGCCATGGGGAGCAAGCCATGGGAAGAGAGCACCCCTCTCCACAGCCTCTGCTTCAGTTTCTGCCATTTTTCCTCAATGATGGACTATGACGGGGATGTATAAGCCAAAGAAGCCAGCTTCCCCCCAGTTGCTTTTGGTCAATGTTTTCCCACAGCAACTGAAAACAAATTAGAATGGCTTCATTCCATGTGACAGGAATTAAAACCTCCCTGAGGTGCTGCCCGTTTCTGGGACCTTCCGGACCTCATATCTTAGGGGAAGTAGCTCCAACTCAAGGGCTTGCAGCCTCCAGCTATCCAAACTTGAGATGACCATGAGTACCAGCAATGATTCTAAGCTGACTTCACCCAGTGCAGGTGACGACCTGAAATGATGCTGGCAGAAGTGATGGTCACCCTGAGCAATGCCCTAGGACACAGAAATGACAGCACTACCAGCAGGCGAGAAAGGAGGGAGAAGTACCCTCCCACATCACATCAGCCTCACATCCAGAGCAGAGACAGACTCAACTGCTCACTTGCCACTCAGAGCTGGTCACGTTTAAACACTGCTCCTGGTGTGGGGGGGTGCCCCTGGAAAGACTGGGTTGCTTGTACAGGGTCCAAAAGACAGAGCCCTTGGCCTGGCATCACTATGGTAGCCTCTACCAAGAGAATGGATGCTTTTTAGGGGCCAGAGAAACCTCTTGAGGGCAGTTGCTCCATGGGGGACACCAGGGAAAGGGTGGGGAGGAGCTGGCTTGGAACCCATTCTGTCCTGATAAAGAGAGACACCCACCTCTCTCCTCCTATGGGGAGCTCTTCAGTGTGGCCTCATGTTACCTCAACCCCCCAGCAAAACCATCTGCCATCCCTCCTTCTTCTGATTGTTTTTGCAATCCCTCACACTTAGCCCATTATTGCCATCTGTCCCTCTCAGACAATTTCCTTAGTGATGTCCCTGTCTCTTATTTCACGGGAGTCTTTCCCCATGTGCTTTTCCACAGAAAGTAGAGACACATTAACCCCACAAGCACCTCTGAAATCTGCTGAAGAGTGGCTGTGCTGATCACCAGGGACTCTGTGGAGTTGACTGGAATGCATGTAATCTCCTGAAGGCGCACCACTTTCTAAGGACTGCTTCTAGTTTGTAGCCCCAGGAAAGAACAAGCATTCCGGGTGGCTGACCAGTCCTGCTGGGTCTCAGATGAGTTGCTGGCAGAGCTGAGAGGGAATTCTGATCTTGGGCCCTGGCCACCAAGCTGCCACACACATACCTGTGTGTTTACTAACTCATTTGAATGGCAAGCCAATTTTTTGTTTTGTTTTGTTCTATTCAGTTTAGTTTTTGAGACAGGTCTCACTATGTAGACAGGCTGGCATGGAACTCAGAGATCTACCTGCCTCTGCCTCCTGAGTTCTGGGATTAAGGGTGAGAACCACCATGCCTGGCTCATCCAGCCAAGTCTGAGCCACACCCGCTGTGATATACAATATAGATCCAGTGTGGCCTTCGCATGTGTGGGATTCGGATTTCTGACCACGACTTTTTCAGGCCCACATGCAGACTTCTGCAAAATCTCAGCTACACTGTGCGCTATGTTAGCAGATGATGAGTGGACGTTTTCTAAACTGTTGCATGGCTCGGCAATACCTGAGGTCATGTGAGATCCCCGACAAAGCCTCACCTGGGCAGGTTTGGGGCTGGGGTGGAAGCAGCTGACGACTGTGAGGGTGTGGTGGGTTGAGACGAGTCATGATTTCTTGGCACTCTGCCCATGCGATACCAGATGCCCATGCTGTTCAACTCCCTGCAGAAGAAGAGAAAACCCTTCAAGGCACTGCTGAGCTCTGAGCACCGACCTGAGCAACAATGCCAACAGTCACCTCAAACCCCAGGGAGGTCACTCACCACTGAAGACAGGCCCCATCACCTCCCGTCATGCCTTGGGTGCTGCATCTAGAGCCTATGCCACACAGGCAAGCCGTTGTGATGCCACCATCTTTACTCTCCGAGCATGCCTGCCTGCCTGCTCTGGTTGCACTGCCTTGTTTGTTGGCATGTAAGTGCTCTGTTTTACCATCTCACTGGTCTCAAGTCAGGGTGAGGCAGTTTGAGAAGGGTCTGGCAGACGTGTCCTTGATTTCTAAGCATGAGGGCTTTTCTTTAAGTCCACACAACACTTTCACATGTCAAGACTTGGTCCCTCATAGCTGGAGTCACTCAGTGTGGCCTCACTCCAAGGTCAGTTGGGAAAATGGCTTCAAACCATCAAACTGTAGGCTCACAGCCCGCAAACTAGCACACCAAGGGTAGATGCGCACCTTACATGGTGTGACAGCCGCTGTGGCCGTCCTGCACGGCTCACCTGTGATGTGAATGAGGCAAGTTCACCCTTGTCAATTAAACAGGATCATCTCTGCCCGGTACAAGCCCTCCCGGCTGTCCAGAACTGTGTCTATGGGACTGGAGGCTGAGGAATAGCATCTCTTCCCAAAATGAAAGACATTCATTATGCAGGTCCTGGGTGCAGCCTGAGGGCTGTTCTGACCCTGGCCCAACTGCAGCAGCACCAAGTGTGCCCACCTCCACCTGACCCCAGGCTGCCCGCTTCAGTGGAGGCTGTGTCCTCTCCAGTCTGAGCTTTCTGCCTCCCACAGGGCAAGCACAGGCCTTTGTCATGTGGCACATGGATTAAGTAACTTTGGTTCTGAATCCTCAACTCATTTCTCTTACCTAAAAACTATACTGTATCTTCCTCTAGGAGAGGATGTTAGGGCCCAAGATGAAATACATATTGTACCTCAGCAACTAAAAAATTATATAAATGAAGAAAGATTCTAGTCTTATATATCAAGACAAATATTGACATAATCTATTCTTCAGAATTGTTTAAAACAGTTAAAATTGCATCTTTTGAAACAGTAATGTAATGAGAAATATAAACAGTAGATGCAAGTATGCTTTAAAAGTACAGTGGTTGGCTGTACTGTGTGTAAATGGAAGCCTTTGGGGTGATGTGTGACTGTTCTGCTAACTTCTTTCTAACCCTGTAACCTGCTTGACACAGCTTGTTTATATCTGGTTGCAAAGTGAGGTTTGCAGGTGTGGGAAAAGAATGGCCACAGCCCTTCCCTTACTTGTTCAGTTTTTGGCTCAGGGGATGGAGCTAGGCTGGTGTACCTTGAGCGTGGGCTCCACCACCGAGCCACGAATGCCCAGCCCAAGTTCATCTTGAGAGTACATGAATCCACAGCAGAAGGGGCTGAAGAGACCCAGTCCCAACCAATTGAGCACAATAGACACCCAGCCTTGCCTTCCTGATCCTTTACCTCTCTGCTCATCTTGACACAGACACCCCCAACACTGAGCTCTACTGAACTGGTCCTTACTTGTAGCCCAGGCCAGTTAGTGAGGCAATGACCTTTCCCAAGGTAGGAGGAGTGCACCTGAACTAGTTACGTGAATCAAGACCGAGGATACTGGATTCTAGAACTGTGATGGATAGCTCAGAAAGGCAGACCTCCTTGTCTCTGGACCCACTTCTGGAGGGTGGCTAGTTAAGAGACAGCAGTGTCATGCCTCCCCAGAGGAGTAGGTGTCAGATAGGGTCCCACCAAGGGACTGAGGGGGCAAGAAAAGAGGTGCTCTCAACCTCTGAGTTTCCACTTCCGCCTGCCCAAGCCTGAGTGCTGTGTCAACCAACAAATGCTTCCTTTTGCGTAAGCCACTCTGGATGGGGCTTCCTATCACTAAGGCTCATGGGGTCCCAAAATAAAGTTCTAGGTTCTGCCTGCACTTGGAGCTTATGGAGCAGCTTTGGGGCCAGGCCCTACTCAGTTCTAGATAACTAGAACCCGATGAGCTCAGCCTCCAGCAAGCTCTCTGCTATCAGAGAACATGTACTATAGACTCATGGACTCCTTGGGTTTCTTCCTGAGTAGAACCAGTGTGTCTAGAATAAAACCCAGGGAACTATTATTTCCCTTAGGCCCAACACTCCCCCTGGTGTGCCCAGAGGTGGCCTCTGTTCCCAGAATGTGCCACACTCACTCCCACTCTGCCCGCCCGGGTCAGCACCTCTGATATCATAACCGGTGTAGCCCCCAGGTCATCACTGAGGCATGCTCTCTACAGGAATGACCTTGTTTATCTTCTTTCTCACTGCTCATCTCTCCCTTCAGAATAGCCCCTCCACGTGGGTGGGGCCTTTGTCTCTCTCCCACACACAGCATCTGGCCAGAGGCACAAGCAGGTTGGCCATAAAATGCCCCAGGTTGATAAGCAGTGTGGGGAATTGATGCTCACAGTGGCACAGGCTAGGATGAAGAGGGCCTGAAAAGTGATCACACAGAGGAGAGAAGGCCCTAGAATGGAGCAACTACAGTGTAAGCTGAGGTGGCTGAGCTCAGAGTCAGTGGTGAGCACCAACACGCAGCATGGATGAGCCTTGTGAGCCACACTGACTCTCAGGTCTAGGTCCCTGGAGCATCCCAACCATTCCGAGGTGAGAGAACAGTGAGTGAAGAAATATTGTTGAGGCTTACCCAATAAATGTGTACTGGGGAGGTGCCTGCTTGGTCCGGCCCATGATGCGAATATCACAAATGGCAGCTTCGGTTGAATCCCAGGGAATAAATTTGATGCACAGCCTCTTCTTCCTGAAGACCACCTCCTCTAAGGAAAGGACAACAGAAAGCTGTTAGTCTAAGGCAGACGCGGCCTCCTCTCCCTTCAGAACTGCAGGACGGCAGACCAACCTTGTCCCCTGGCAGAGGGGCTAGCTCCACCCCCTGCCTTTCCTGAGGCCCCCAAGGACAGGTGATAACAACTGAGTATGCCAGTCACCCTGCCCAGCGCCCAGGGCCTGACCGCAGACATGCTGGCTAAGAAGGAGCTCCTAGACTGGTGCCAGAGTCCTGGCGCAGCTTCCTCAGGCTACAGGCACGCCCACTGTAAGACTCCTTTTCTTTTTCACTTTCATTACAGAAATCTTCAAGCATTCCCCAAGGGGTGAGAACTGCAGGGCAGAGCCACCTGCTCCCGATCAGCACACTGGTTCCAGTCTTCACACACCTTTACCTTCTTTGGATATATGAACAAATCCCTCACACTACATCATGCTGTCTGGCTGCCCCTCCCCCCTCCCCCAGGAGGCATGGCTGCCATGTCCCTGCCATTTCTACTGAGAACAAGGAAACTCCTGAATGTATCCATGGTCTGAAACTGACGTTTCTCCATCACTGCACAATGCCCTGCCCCTTTGTCTGGATCTGTATCTAGAAGGCTGTGCGTTCTGCAGTGGGCTGGCAGGTCCCTTCGATCCCTTTTACTCTGTAACCACTTTTCTCTGCTCCCTGTTGCTTTGTGGCACAGAGAGGCAGGGGGGGAAAGACAGCTGTTCTGCCCTCATTCAGTAGCATATCAGAGCGGGCTGGCTCTGGCCCAGGTCAGATCTTTCTGGAAGGCAGTGCAGATGGGGGCTCCCACAGCCTCTTCATTGAGCTCTGCAGTACAGGCCTGGGGCCTGGGTCATGACCTCCTGTGCACTACTCCAGCTGTGGTTTTTTTTTAGGATGGCCTTAGCTAGGAGTCACACCTTGGTTCTAGGTTTGAAAACGGCAATTCTCCAAATTCTGCCATTCCTTGTGCACTGATGTGTTCGAGTTCTTCTATCTAAAACCCGACTTCTCTTCACCAGCTCTGCGACCCACTATCGTGGATTCTGAACAGGAAATGCCAGTGTGTGGTCCTTTGCTATCACTTGTCCAGTCTGCACACAACAGCTGGTGCTGTAGCAGCTGATGATGATGCCCATCGGCTCATTTGTGGTTCTGAATGTTTCCCAACAGTGTGTAAGTCTGTCCATTGGATTTTTTTTTTAAATTCTAAACATTTTTTAAAAATTAAAATATTGTCCTCCTCTTGGCCTCCTACAACAAACCCCTCTTGCTCTCCTAAGTTCAAGGCCCCTGACCTCTTTTTCTGTAACTGTTGTTACATATATACTCCTAAACATATACACGCAACATGTTCAGTCTGTACACTGCTTCTTGTAAGCATGCGGTTTCAGGGCCCCCGCCTGGTACTGGGCAACCGACTGGAGGGGCTCTTTCCTGGAGAAGACTCTTCCCCTCCCAGCCACTCACTTGCCTGTGGGTTTTGTCTGAGACAGGGTCTCATTACATAGCCTAGATCAACCTCAAACTTGTCATCCTCTGGCCTCAGACAGAGGATGCTGGGATTAAGGTGTGTGCTATCACACCTGGCTCCATCAGTTGGGTGTGGGTTGGAATCCTAGTTCTGCTGGCACTGGAGCCTCAGAAGTCACTTAATTGCCCTGGGCCTCAGTTTTGCCATCTGTACCAGGGACCTGCCTGGTAGAAGCCCACTCCAGAGGCATTCAGGCAGATGGCACGTGGCCACACGATTTCATGGCCAGTGCCGGGCACACAGTAAGTGCTCTATAAAGAAAAGCCAGGAGCACGGTCCTGCTGCAGGCAGGTAGGAAAAGGGCAGGTCTGAGTGCCTGCAGAAGCCGCAGTACTGTTGGGTCCTTGTTAGGTTTTGGGGAAAGAGAGAGGTCCTTTATGAAGGCCAGGCTGAAATGCCCAGATCCCATGAGTTCTTTTTCAGAAGTGAAAGCAGAGGGCTACATGACTCTAGTCCACATGGCAAACATAATCCTTGAGGCACTGCTGGCATCCTGGAGGAAGGGGATGCAGGAGCAACCCTGTACCTACCCCCAGCAGCTCCTGAGTCAGGCCCTGAAGGAGATGCACTGGAGACCTTCCCCGAGGTAACCCGCAGGACAGGCATCCTGCGGGCCTTTGCCCCAGCTCTGCCCTGCCTCCATCTGCAGCCAGCTCAGGAAAGGGCGGATCCACTCACTCATTACGCGTGCTTAAGCAGGCCTCATTTTAAGTAAACAGATTATACATAGTCAATAGAAATGTGTTCAGTCATGCTAATGAACTCAGGGAGAGTACACAGCACTTTACTAAAACAAACAGTCTCCAGGGTTTAAGTGCAGTATGGACTGCAACAGGCTATATTTGAAATTAATTACAGGAGTCTCATTTTTGGCTGACTTCATGAAATCAAGGCTCCGAGTACTCTCAGGAGATGCTGGGCTGACCATGAGGCTCTTGGTCCCCTGGGAAGTCTTTGAGAAATGGTCCCGTGACCAGTGGTGAGCTTAAACACCTGATGGAGAGCACAGGAGCCACAGGATGGCAACTGATACAAACATGGGGACTGGCTTCCCAGTCAGAATCACTGGGACCCCAGCAGTCAGGGCACAGCCCCCAGAGCAGGGCCTCCGACTGAAGGAGCTCAACAAACAGGGAATTCAGAATGGGAAGTCCTTGTGGCTATACCATATGTCCACACAAAAGACACCACACGTCAATCAGCTGTCAAAAATGAACATCAAGGAACTATTTAAAACGTTGAAAATCTCAGGGAGAAAACAGACCTGGAACGAATACACATCAACAAGGCCATTTTAATTTACAGGCAGAGATCTCACCAAGAAGAGACAAAGCTAGGAAGCAAACATTTACAAAAGCACACAGGCTTGCTAACAAGTAGCAAACCATAAGTCAAGTACAATTGAAATACTAAAACAACTAAGAGCAGGGCACCTGTGCTGGCAGGCCTGAGGAAGTGAAGTCCTTACTGCCGGCAGACAGTGAGATACCAGTTTGCCAGTGAAGCCCATTAATTCATACAGCTGGCAAGTCCCTGTTGCAGATGGACCCTGAGATGATTTGGAGACAGATCAGTCCTGCCATCTTGTGCTCAAGGAACAGGAGAAGTAGCAGAGGCATGAAGAAAACTTGAAAGGGACCCAGACGTCCAGTAACATTACAAGGCAGGGAGTATCCTCCTCACCTGACAAGTGGGTAAACTGAGTCAGGGGACCTGCTTGGGTTACCGAAAGCACAACAGCAGAAGCAGGCTGACTACCAGGACTGGAGGATCCAGAGGCAGACAGGGCCCTTCCTTCAGCTTCCTCCTGGGATACAGATTTGGGTCTTCTTCTGCGCATCCAGCATCTTATCACGGGGTCATTTCCCAGCCTGACATGCTATGTGAAAGAATTACCAGAAACAGGCAAAGCTGTGCAGAAAGCACCAGCTGGTGGGGGCAGGGCGCTGAGGGCTGGGAGGCAATGTCTCCATGACATCGGTGCCTGCTTTGAGGACAGCCGTGGTGACGAAAGGACCATGATGCCTTATGCATGAGCACAAATATTCTAAGAAGCACTGGATGATGTACTTCAAGTAGGTGAATTACACGGTATTTGAATTGTATCTTAATAAACCATTATAAAAAATCCTGCTACATAGATACATAAAATAGAGATATGAAAGGTGCATAGTACATGTGTGTATACATGCACACATGTATGCTGTGTGTGCATGTGTGTTTATGTGTATCTGCATGTGTATGTATGTGCATATGCACGTGTGTATGTATGCCTGTGTGTGCATGTATATGTGTGTGCATATGTGCATGATTGTGCATGCATATGTGTATCTGTGTAAGCATACATGTATGCATGTGTATTTATGCACATGTATACATATATACATGCATTTGCATGTGTATGTCTATGTCTCTGTGTATGTATGTGTATGCACATGTATGTAAGAAGCATGTGTGTATGCATGTGTATTTATGCACATTATATGTGCATGCATTTGCATGTGTATGCATATGTGTCTGTGTGTGTGTACATGCATATGTGTGTATATGCATATGTATGTGTATGGGGTGTGTTCTTGCTCTTGGCCAAGATGTTGTCACTGTGCCTTGTTTTTCTCATATGAAAACAGGCCTCACACTCATCTCTCCTAAAGGTAAAATGACATCATGAAGGCACAGCATTTAACATGGGTCCTAACATGAAGCATATAAAATATCAGTGTCCTAGTATCCATTGCTATAATGAAACACCCTGACCAAAGCCAATCTGAGGAAGAATGGATTGTTTGGCTTACAATCCCAGGTTAGAGTCTGTCACTGAGGGGAAACCAAGGCAGGAACTGAAGCAGCTAGTCCTGTCATAGCCCCAGTCAAGAGCAGAAACAATCATCCTTGCCTCCTCCACGTCTATACTCATCCAGCCTCCTCCCCTCCTCCAGCCCAGGACCTCCTGCCCAGGAAAGGGTATCACCCACAGTGGGCTCAGGCAGTTAACAGTGTGACAATCCACACTCCCCAAACATGCCCAGAGGCCAAAATGAACCAGGCAATGCCTCACTGAAACTCCTTTCTAAGGCAAATCTAGGTGATGCCAAAGTGATGGTTAAAACCAACCAGCACCATGACATTTGCTGTACACAGCACAGCAAACAACTGAATCAGTGAGGAGTCCACTGCTTCACTGAATAAGAGCCATGGGGGCGGGGGGGACACGGGACATGGAAGCTGCTCAGTGTGAAATTCGAACAAGAAGATGGTGAGCAAATACTGGCTTAGACATGTTTGCACCATGCAAAAACTGAAAAAAATTCACACATAATATAAGTAACACCAATGAACAGGGTACAGAAGTTTAAAAAGGAATCTCACAAATAAAGGGACCTCTTCCCAGTCACTGTTTCACTGCTGTGGGCTCATGAGCAATTATAAATAAAGCAAGTTCACATACACGCAAATAAAGAAACTCAGATACGCAAGGCTTCCTGACACTATCGTACCAGCCCTGCTATTGCAATCAGCAGGCGGGAACCTGAGCCCCAGCACTCTGGGACCTCAGTCCCTAGCACCTCAGGATCCTGAGGCAGCTTCTCCATTTCCCATAGTTCCCTGAAGTTCAGCTCAGCACAGTGTTGCTTAGTGGGACAGCATGTCTAATTTAAATCTTGATTTTATTTTTGGAGTTTTTTGATTTGGTTAGGTTTGTGTGTGCATGTGTGTGTGTGTGCGTGTGTGTGTGTGTTTTGTTTGGTTGGTTGGTTTTGTTTCGAGTAGACATGTAGCCTAGGCTGGCCTCAGAATTTCTACATAGTGAAGGATTACCTTGAATACTGATTTTCCTGCCCCCATCTCCCAAGTGTTGGGATTATGGGTATGAGCCACTACCTCTGGCTTTAATTTAGATCTTGCATGTTATAACTTGAAGTCTTTCTGGTTCATGCCTCTTGCTCTCTCTCTCTCTCTCTCTCTCTCTGGTTCATGCCTCTTGCTCTCTCTCTCTCTCTCTCTCTCTCTCTCTCTCTCTCTCTCAGCCCCAAACCAGGCACAGAGCTGTTTCTTGTAGGCCCCTGGCATCTTTTGATCTCTGCCCTACCTCCCTTTTGCTTCAGGGTCTTATGCCAAGCTTGGCTTTAGCAAGAGCTGAGGGCAGACCAAAGACCAACTGTCCCTAGACTCGTTCTGGTCTTGAGTGACCCCAAGCAGCAGGGGGCATCATTCTCAGAAAAAGGGCTCTGCTTGCTTGCAGTCAGGGACTCACACACTCTTCAGACACACAGAGAAGCAAGGCAGATGTCACAAGTGGCAGGGTTTCTTTACCATCACAGAAAATCCCCTCAAATGTTTCCAGAGAAAAACACACAGTCGGAAGAGAAGGAGGCTGTCCCCAAGGCAATCATGCTAAGGGCTGACTCACGTGTGTCCACCGTCTCCTGGATGGGAATGAAGCCCACAGGCAAGGTGTCCTTGACATCGATGAGCTTCATGTCTACCAGCACATTCCCCAAGTGACTCTTGAAGGAGAAAAGACACAGAGACTATCAATTGGAACTGACCCCAGTCTGCTGGCAGTCCTGGCTTCAGGATACAAGTTTAATACAACGATGGCTGCATCTTTACCATAACAGGTTAATCACAGAAGTTGATACCTAATGTTTCCAGCATTTACCAGGGACTCTAGTATACCTCACAAAGGATTCATCTGTGGAACCTCAAAGCCACTCACTTAACAGAGGACAGGTGTGTGCATGACCCTGGACCCCACCACCTCTCAGGGTCAGAGTGTTTTAAACAGAGGAGGTTCTGGATGCTTTCAGGAGAACAGCTGCATCAGAACTGATCACACACCTAAGGAATTGCTAGTCACAGACTGACAGTTTTCAGCTACAAGAAACATTTTACAGAATCACAAGAATCACAAACTAACAGAATGGTAGCCCGGCCACCTCTGTATCCCACACCTTCTGAAATGACGTGCTAAGGGGGCTCTTAAGAGCTCCTATTTAGTGGAGGTAGAGGGGTCCACAGTGCACAGTTTCTGTAAAGACATCTTTGGAAGATGGTAGGTGGCGCACCATTCTAGAATTGCAAGAGAGAATTCTTTGCAAACACGCTGCCATTTGCAGCCTTCATGTCATGCTAGAAACAGCTCTCAAGAAATCTGCCTGACATCTGAAACATACAGGGCTGCTGTGGAGATTACATTCACATCTGCAGAGTCATCTCAGCCTCATCAGATGCAGTTAAGGCAAGAATAATGGGTCCCCAGCCCAAACTCTCCTGCTAGGATTCCAGCAAGGTGCTCTGTGTGCCCACTTTGCAGAAGCATGGTGTCCCACAAAGCCCAGCTTGAATGCACACCCATTTCCCCTGTCTGCAGTCCTGGCAAATATCGAAGGGATGAGCCCAGGCTCGGCCCTTCCAAAAACCTCTCAGGCCAGTGTTCCCATGTAGCTTAGAGGAGGGACCCAACTTTATCTCTGAGCTTGGGGAATCCAGAATCCACTTCCA
This sequence comes from Meriones unguiculatus, assembly GCF_030254825.1. Taxonomy (NCBI): domain Eukaryota; kingdom Metazoa; phylum Chordata; class Mammalia; order Rodentia; family Muridae; genus Meriones; species Meriones unguiculatus. The sequence goes on from NC_083356.1 coordinate 76,286,188, forward strand.
TCCTTACAGCTCAGGCATCTCTGAAATCCAATTATTTGCTTTCTGAACAAAGCCAGGCACTCTCTCTTTAGGGTCCTTTTAATTGACAAATTATAATTGGACACTGTGGTGATTTGAGTAAGAACAGCCTTCACTGGCTCATATATTTGAACACTTAGTAATCAGGGAGTGGCACTATTTGAAAAGGATTATGAGGTGTGGTCTTGTTGGAGAAAGTGTGTCACTGTGGGTGCCCTTTGATGTTTCAAAAGCCCATGGCAGACCTAATGTCTCTCTCCCTCTCACTGGTGGATCAAGATGTAACTTTTTGCGACTGATCCAGCACCACCCCTGCCTACGTGTCACCATGCTCTCCGCCACGATAATGAACTGTAAGCACACCTCCAGATAAATGCTTCACTTTATAAGAGTTGCCTTGATCATGGTGCCTCTTCACAGCACGAAAACAGTGAGTAAGACACACACTGTGAGGCATGGATTTGCCTGCCACCTTGAAAGGTGTCTTTACAGACACTGTAGACTATGGGTCCTGGCCTCACCACTAAATAGAAACCAAAATGATCTTTGCTCCTATTGCTCCACACAAGCTGGCACAGCTCTTGGCACACAATAGGGACTAAATAATTAATGTTTGTGGCACACTTCTCAACAGAGTAGGGTGCTGGTAATCAGGAACCAAATCAGACTTCCTCGAATGGTAAATCTGTCATGTCACCAAATTTCCCAAAGTTTATTATTAGTTATTATGGTATATAAGTAAAACATGCCTCAGGTTGAAAGGCCAAACTCAGTGTGACAGGTGTAGCCTGTGGCCAGCACTTCCATGGCTGTACCATCAGACACCTGCCCTTTTCTCTCTGCATCCCTGTGCTTGCCAACAGTTTCTTATCCCAGCTCCGGTGGCCAGGGCTCAGGAAGAGAGTTTACACTGAGGTGCAGCGTGTGGGGAGTGGGCCTTCTCTAATGTGAAATTGGCTTCTGACTTCACAGGAAAGCTGGGCCCAGCTGGGAGCCACAGAAGCCCCAGCTGCTTTCAGAGCAGCCCAATCTAATCTGTCACCCCACCCCCACCCCACCCTGGCCGCAGTTGCTCTTCTGTATCATCACCACTCTCTGCATTGAGAAATCACAACTGGGCCTGTTCTGCTGCCCCACGGATGGATGCGCATTCGTCACTATGGTGCTTGACCGTCTTCAGTCTGACACCTGGACTCTGTAGACATCAACCGCAACCACTTAGCAACCTCGCCCTCCATGCACTTGAGAAAAAGCCTTGATCATAAAAGCACAGCATTGGTGGCGTGGCCATTTTACAAGCGTTGGAAAACCCTTCCATGCATACAAAATGGGAGGCTGCCCTGTTGAAGTTTCCTGCAGCCTGAGTGTAGCCCTCTTCCATGGGCCTGCCACTCTGCGGGTTCCCCCATCCCCCTTTTTTTATACCATAGGCCTACAACACCATTAATTTTCCTGGCTCCCCTCCCCCACTTGTGCTCTCTTTCATTTCCTCCTCATAAATATGAAGAACGTATTCCCAATCCTTGCTGAGCAAATGATTCATACCAGAAGCCCGATATACACTGACTCAGGGTATTTATATTGTCTCTTGTAGCCAGTATTTGCTAGTATACTGTAATTATTTTTGACAACTTTGCATTTAAGGTAGCCACAGATAACCAACTTAATATTCAAATGTTCATAAATCCTTCTGTTTAACATCCTCCCTACCTAATCTATGTACATTATTATTACAGGTAACACAGAAAGTATGGGGCATGAAAAGTGCAATTAATCTCACTCCTTCCCCAGGAAGCGATGTCACTCTAAAGCCAGGTTTCTATATTAATGGCCTGATTCGGGGAAAGGAATTTAGGATTCAAAGGAAGCTCCCCAAACTCCTATGCTAGGAGTTTTAAGTCACCTAATTAAGATTTGGCCTGCTCTGGAGATCCCATATCCTCCCATATGGTTGCAAAGTGGTATTCTGCCAAGCCTGTGCTCTGACTATAGGCCAGGACAGACAGACAGCCGCCCCTGGTGAGGGTGTGCCTAACTCCTGCTTCACTCAAGGGCTGGCAAGTGAGCTCTGTCATCCCCCAAAATTTGATCCCAAAGCAAATTCTATCCCCTGACTTGATCACTTGGATGACTTAAAGGACACATTCATTCATTTTCTTGTTGCTGAGGATGGAATTGCTAACCAAGTTCCCCCAACATGAATGGATATATTCATTCTCTATTAAAAAAAAAAAGTGCACCTAAGGCTTCAGTTCAGGGGAGCCTCAGATCCTTACCACCCCAGATCCCAGGCAGTGATGGAGCACAACATGTTTTCCAGTAGTTCCAGGGACTGAACCCCGGGGCCCTATGCAAGCTGAGCGAGCACTCTACCATTGCCCTCAAGCCAAGGAATTGTTTCCTATAATCCAATCCAAACTAACAAGGCCAGTGCCCTAAAGAGCTCTTCCTCCTAGAACGATATCTCACAGAGGAAATGTAGCAGGTCCCAGTGCAGTGACCCACAGGCCCCTGGCTATCCTGTGAGGTGCACGGCTGTGGTGGTCTTGAAATGTGAACACTTGGTCCCCAGTTTGTGGGGCTGCTAGGGGAGGTCTAGGAGGTGCGGCCTTGCTCGAGGAGGTGCATCACTGGGGCGGAATTTGAGAGTAAAAACACTCACAGCACTTCTAGGTCTCTCTCTGCTTCATGGATGGGAGCTCTCAGGGTCCTGCTCTTGACACCATGCCTGCCACTTGCTGTCACACCTCCCTGCCATGATGGAATTTTATCCCTCTAGGACCATACACTAAAACACATCACTCCATCTATCAGTTTCCTTGGTCAGGGTGTTTTATTATAGCAACAAAAAAGTAACTTAGACAAGGTGTTTGACCAAGTCTTCAGGACTTCCCAGCAGTGAGCCCACGAGCCCTCCACAGGAAGCAGTGGTCAGCAGACAGACACAACAAGAGCAGAAGTGGAAATAGCTTTCAAAGGCATTTGGGTAGACTACAGGGACAGAGGGACTGAGAAGGCTTTGTGGGGGTGCAGGTGCATGGGGTACAGGTGGAAAGGAGAGTTGATGGGTCTATTGACAATCTCATGAGCTCAGCATCTGGTAAGGTGATGACACCTCACCCACGCTCTGTGCAGTCTCCTCAGGCTACAGGGAACACAAAGGATCTGTGCAGACACACCACAAGCCCTGAGCAGGTGCCTACTCTGTCTGGTGCAGCTGCCATCATTCTGCTATTGGAAATGCATTCAAAGGCTGGCAGTAAAAAGATTCCCCTATTCAGTCATAAACTGTACTTTACAAGTAGCAAATATATTGCTCTTGTAATTAGAGGGGGACTTAATGGGATGACTTCACCCCTCATCCTGAACATGTTAGGAACAATATTCGGAACAAAGAATTACCAATGAGCAACAGGTGGTGTGTGAGCATATGAGAGTCCACCTTCAGAACTGCTGAAGGGACAAGCCTGGACCTGGCAGCAGGATCCCAGGCTGGAGGGTTATGATGAAGATATGGGCTGTGACAGAGAAAGAGGCTGTGACGGACAGGGAGGCTGTGATTGTCAGGGAGGCTGTGATTGTCAGGGAGGCCATGATGGACAGGGAAACTCTGAAAAAGGTTTCTTTCCTTGCATTTAGCATGTTTTATATTGTATGTGTGTTTTTAAACTACAATATATAGTAGCATTATAATTAAATTTATAAATTGGTAAAGAAATCTCCAAAAATAAGTATCTGAATTAGAAGAGAAAAATTATCCTCCTACATTCCCCCAGGGAGGGATAGTGACTCCACTATCATGGAAGGGAATAAAAATAGGAGATCAGAGCCAGCTGGGAGGCAGGCGGATCTCTGTGAGTTTGAGGCCCACCTGGTCTACAGAGTTCCAGGACAGCCAGGGTAGTTATACAGAGAAACCCTGTTGGGGGTCAGGGGGAGGGGAAGAGACCAAACAAACAAACAAACAAACAAACAAAAGTGGGAGATCATCTGAGGAGGAAACGAGGTACAGTCACTGGTTGATCTCATACAAGGTAGCTCATCAAAACTATTGCCCTATTTTTCTAAAATGTCTCATTGGGAAAGCTTTTGTAGGTATCTTTAAAGTTCTCCAGTTTGTGTGTTCAAGTATTAAAAACAGCATAAGAGAATTGTACACAGGGAGTTCCCTCTCTGTATCAATGAATGTCCCATGTCACACAGAGGCTCTTTAGAAACAAGGCCATGTCATGTCTAGGGACAGCCATGGGATAGTGGGTGTCATGGACCCCCACTGAGCTAGCCTGCCCTTTGCCAGCTGCTATTCATTCAATTGCCCTGAAGACTCTATCCCTTCTTCAGTGGCCATGATGTTGTCACTTGCAGGAATAACAGGCAAACGAGAGAGCAGTGAGAGAGATTTCCTGGTGTCCTTCGGAGAACACATCTTAATGGAATTCACTGTGCACTTGGGGATGTGGTTAATAACATGGCTAATAAATGAAACACGGTGCTGGCTGCTGATTCTACCCTGTTCACCGAAACCACAGATAAATTAATGCAGCAATGAACATAAACCACACATGAAAAAGAGAGGAAACCCCAACCAGGAATGTAAATTAGTCTTGCCCACTCAGCAAATGAGAACTGCCACCAGACTCACATTTTCTTTGGAAAATGATCTTGTGAAACACAGGTATCTGGTAACCTTGGACTTGAATAAGCCGTCCTTCCAGAGGTCAGCATCCACGCCATCTGCTGTCTGTGCAACCTGCAACAGAGAAATGGAGAAGGGGGTCACAGGTAAGATGGGGCGGCCCTGGACGTGCGCAGGCAGCCTCTCTACCTGTTCCAATTAGCACCGGCCCCAAGTCTCCCGGCATCTCATTAGTGCACCACACTCGGCACAGGGAAGAACATTTCCAAAAGGGAAAAGGGGAGACTGTGAAAAATACAACTTCTAAAAATACTGTCCCCGGGGAAGCCATTGATTAAAGACACCCTGACAGAAATGGTTCTAATGAGGGAAGAATGGCTTTTGTTGTAATGGGCTGCAAAGGGATTGGGCGGGCAGCACATTAAGCTGTTTGTTGCCACTTACTTGGGGGCGAGCACAGGGCACCGAAGAAGGCCCCAGGGGTTGAAGTACACCTGTGAGGGGCACCCCCTGTGGCGGGGATGGTGTGACCTCCTACCCACAGGAGCCAGAGGGAGCCTCAGTCAGGGGCTGGGTTGTCAGGGGCTGGGGTGGCAGGTCAGGAAGCTGGCTCACACTGCATCTTCTTAGTACAAGCTCCCAAAGTGGAATTCAAGGTCAGAAACTACATCATGATAGGAAAGTAAACTAGACTCAGTTGAGTCCATTCCTAGTCTCACTAGGAAGCCTCTTCTCAATTCTCCTTACACAGTCCAGGGTAAAGCGAGTCTTTATTTGCCTCACTGGGCTGGGTGGGTTTTAACATGACATCCAGTGGTGAGTACTGGGTACACAGAGTACTGGGTACAAGGGGACTGGAGAGAGAAGAGCCTAGAACTTCCTTCCTACCTCACCCAGCTGTCCAGCATCACAACAGAGCAGCCAGGAGACCCAAGGAGCAGCTTCGCCTGTGGACAGACACGGAGCAGGCTTCAAGCAGCCCATCTTATGACCAAGCCATGGCTGTGCTTCTAGGGTGTGCATGGGGAAATGACCCCTGGTCTGATGAGCTCCTGGCCATCCCGGTGGACAGCTGAAAGTGGTTCTATTCCCACGAAGGCACTGTAAATTGTCAACAGCCTCCGACACGCACACAGGAGATCGCCACTACATCCCCAACACCCCTCCCCCCAGCTGACACCCTGGAAGCTGCCACAGAAAAGCCAAAGGCCAGCCAACAAGAAAAACAAAAAAACACTTATTTCTCAGACTGAAAAACTGGCAGTTAGTAAACCTGAAGGTAAAGAAAAAAAGGTCATCATGCTAAGGTGCCAAGTCTAACCTGAAGGCTGCATGAGGGAGGCTCCAGTGAAGCAACAGGGAGCCGCCTCAGATGCAGTCCCTCACGGTCTCGGCTGCACTTTTCAGCCCATTCACACAAAGTTACAGGTTAACCTGAGTTTCTCTCCCAAGTCAGATGAGCTAATGGTTGTGGGCATAGGGAAGAGGACCAGAGTCCCTACCAGGGAACAGGCAGCATGGAACTCAGAGGCAGATCAGAACTTAAAGCCCATGTCAGTAAACACATGTTCTACATGAAGTAGACATGACCCCCTCCCCAGGGGTCACAGGAGATGCTACAGATGGAACAGCACTCGCTGGTGAGCACCTGCAAAGATGACTCAGTGCTTCTAGACGTAATTTGAGTATGCTCAGGCTGATGTGGAACCACAATGTCACCTCATCACTCACAAAGTCCTAACTTGTCCCATAGGGGTTAATTGTAACCTCTGGCCCCGAGATTCCTGCACCACCTCCGGGACTCAATCTGCCCTTTCAAACATGAACCTTCTCCTACCATGTACCAGGACCAGAAGCTGCTACTCTTGCCAAGCACTGTTCCTGACAGAAGGAGGCTCAACGGAAACTTGTTAAATGTACGGGTGAGCGAGGTGACCATTTCACCAGAGCCGGAGCATAAGAAGCCATGCCTCATGCCGCTTCTCTAAGCAGTATCACTCCCACAATTGAACCCACTAAGGCAGGAGGCTTACCCACCTTCCACTTCCCAGCTCACCACCCTGCTAGGCACCTGCTACCTAACAATGAGGCCACTGCTCTGGGCTCTGAATCTGTTCCCTGCCTTGACCCCAACAAGGCTGCTGCTGACTACAGTGCCTCCAAGATCTGAAGGAGGCTGACTCATCCTCAGAGCCCAGGCTTAGAGTCAGCAGCCCTGAGGACACTGGTTCCTTCAGTGGCACCCAGTGTTCACACTGTCACAGATGTGACTGCCAATTAGACAGTTATCAGAGATCTGTGCCACTGCCTTACCTGGGGGACTACAAAAACAGGCAACTTAAGAAAGAAACAGTATCATCAAACTACTGAGATGAAGTAGGAAAGAGGAAAAACAAAAAAATTTTTAAAAAAACCCAGAATGGAAGAACAGCTGCTTCTGGGAAGGTCTGGAGGGACATCTTTTCTCATTGGCCTTTGGCAAGCTTTCATGATTTGCTTTGTTTTGCATTTTTAGGTTTTTGTTTTGTTTATTTATTATTTATTTATTTTTGAGGCAGGGTCTCATTTTTTGGTCTAGGCTAACTTTAAACTCTTGATGATCCTTTGGCTGAGGAATTAGAAGAATTGTGGATGGAAATGGAGGGGACTGAGAAACATAATACATGAAAAGAAAGAGAGAGAGAAAAAAAACAGAAAGATGGATGGGTGGATAGATAGATAGATAGATAGAAAGATAGATAGATAGATAGATTAGAAAATCTCTGGGAACAAAGCAGAGGATATCCCAGCACTAGCAATACATTTTTTGCTGGCATCTTGAAAAAAAAATGAAATGAAACAAAAAAAAAAGATGTCACTCTACTCTCTCTTTTCTGAAAGGGTTGAAGAGTTAGTGGTGTATCTGGAAAGGTTGTGGGTAGAGATGGAAGCTCTTGGGAAGTGAGGCGCACTGGAAAAAAGAGAATAAAAAGGCTCAGTTCCCATGACTGAGCAAGGGGGTGGGAGTTTCCTGAAGCAGAAAAGAAGGAAAGAAACTGTGCTACAGAGCAGTTGGGTCAGAGAAAAGCTGAAAAGGTGAGAGGACAATCTGATGAAATAACCTGTTGAAGAGAAAGAGTTAATCTAGAACCATTTTCACCACCACAGTGGGAGAAGAGTGGCCTGGGGTTATGAGATCATCAGCTTTCCTAGCTAGTCATACAGCATATGCCTGATAATGGTGTGGAACAAGGTTATGATGAAACAGGATGGTGTCCTATAGAAATGATATCTAAGGCAGTTTAGAGAGGCCATGATTTTATATGGGATGCACTCGCCTTATGTGAAACAAATTCTAAATAACTGGGATACTCAAAATAAAATTATTCTCCAGGACTGGAAGGGATTGGTGACAGCTGTACTAGAAGCTAGTCTGCAGGTGCGATGGTTAATATGGTAGAGGGAAGAAACCACAAATATTGAACAGTAAAATAGAGTGAGGGGAAAGAGTACAGTAAGAGGTGAATTGCTGGAGGAAGGGTAGTACTCTGATATTCAAAAACAGTTTCAATCTGATGATGCTACTATAGAACAATGTCACTTAGTGCCTTTAAGAGCTTGGAACAAAGTTGAGAAGCCCGAGGGGGGGGGGGGAATCCTCATCATTTACAAAGATTATACAAGGCTCTGAAGAAGCCTTCATGATTTTTTACAAAGATTAGTCTCAGCAGTGAACAAAGCATTATCAAACCCTAACACAAGGCAGATGTTGATAGAGACCTATCATATTAAAATGTGAATACTGAATGTAAAAAAAAGTTACTAAGCCATTAAAGGTGCTAGTAGTGCCTATAGACAAAGGGATAAGGGATACAACCAATATTGGTTCTAACATGTACCATGTTAATATAATAGGTCAAGCTATAGTTAGAGGTCTCTGATATCAAAATGCCCAGTGCTTCAACTGTAGCAAATATGGTCATTTGCGAAAGACTGTGACCAAGCCACTAAATATCTCAGATCTCAAAATTTCCAGTGCTTTAATTGTGAGAAATATGGTCATTTGTAATAAAATTGTGAAGAAGGCATCTCTAAGGGCAATGTTTTCTTTTTTAAATATAAACCAGAAAGAAGGCCTAGGCTTCCAGGATCTGTGCAGATAATGTGGCAAGTGTTGTCATTGGAACAATGAGTATAGGTCCAAAAGAGATATTCAAGGTAATTTCTTACCATTGAGAAACAGACTTGGGGATCTAGCTCAAGGCTCCACAGCAAAAAATACAAGCCATTTCAGTCAAGGAGTGAATTAAAGCAACCTATATATTATAAGGCTGTATTAACATCAGAATGGAAGCCAGTGAAAGTTTTGCTTTAGGGACAGGATTTGCTTATATTTCCACAGGAAATGAAAAGCTGTGAATACCATCAAAACTTATAAAGATTAGAAGTGAGCAAGAGAGGTCTCCTATAAACCTTGGCCATTGACCAAAAAAAAAAAAATCACTTAGTTCATTGAAAATGTCTCGGTTATAATTTCCTCACTACATCCACCATATTAGCTTAAAATAGAAATGGGGAAATGTACTAAGAATTCCAAATCTTGGTTTCTTTAAAAAAACATAGAAATATGTTAAGAATATATTTTCATTTTAACCCCAGGTATGGGGTTATGGGGCTGTTTGCAGCAGCTGTTTACCTCGTGCTCTAACAGAGGCAAGGTTTTACCAGTTGCAGAAAGTTTCTGTGGTTGTGTGACATTTGGAATTCTGGAAAGTTTTCAGAGGGTATGTAAATGCTAGAGACCAGTCAGGTGAATTTGGTGGTTGTTGGTTGTTCAGGGGATTGGTTGCAGTTTGTTAGTAGTGGTGCTCAAAGAGGAAACAAGAGGAAAAAATTAGATTTAAGGATCTCTATCTTTCTTCCTCTCCTCTATTCTTCTTTCTCTCCTATCTAGTGATATGGAGTGAAACTGAGGGGGGAGATATAGGGTGGGGGGGAAAAAGAACCCACAAAGAAGAAGAAACAAATATACTCTATCCTTCTATCTCTCCTATCTAGTGATAGGGGGTAAAACTGGGGCAGCAGGTTAAAGGGTGAGAAAAAGAAGACCCCATGAAGTAGAAAAGTCCTGCTACAGTTGCCTTTTGGCAGTCACAGGAAAAAGTTATGATTAGAGAGCTTCAAGCAGCCATTTGAGCGGTGTCCCAACTACCTTCAGCTGGGTATATCAAGCAGATATATCTTGATATGAAGGACCAGAGCCAAATGGGATGTTCTCCTCCTGGTTAGGGACCAGGCTGCTGACAGTGTAGTGTGCCAGGCACTGTCTAAGCAAGCCACCTGCAGTTTTTCAATGAAGGGTCCTGACAGCCAAATGCCAAAAGGAGATCCCTCCCCCTCCACCTCAGTTTAGATAATTGAACATGAATGTAGCAGCAAACTTACTCCAAGTCATTCAGTGTGCTCAGCTTCAGGGTCAAACCCAGACACCTAGGGCCACGACCTGGGAAAATGCCTTCAGGACATTTGACAAGCCACAGGCAGGCTTATCTACAACTTAGGAGAAGGACCCACGCAGACAACAAGAGCCTTATTAAAGACTCCCCAGCTATCACACTGCTGATGGGAAGCTGGGAACATCAACTAGGTGTTGAAGGCTACAGATACGGGCACACTTGAGGCACATTTAGAGGTACAGCAGCTCTGAGGGTTTTGCTCTGATGGCAGAGGTGTAAAACTGTGCTGCCGTTTAGCATCTCCTCCAAAGCCCAGACTGGTATGCTTGCCATTGTGCTGTGAGGATGAAGAGGTGGGGCCTAGGAGGGTGCCTAGCCAAACGGGCTCCGCTTTTGAAGAGGAGTTCAAGATATTATAATGGGTGCATTGCCATGGCAGTGGGATGTTCACCTCATACTTTTCCTGTGCACTTCCATCATGTGACATCTGCTACATTAAGACACCACAAGAAAGCCTTACTGGGGTATGGGCCCTCCATCTTGGGCTTCCCAGTCTCAAGAACCCAGAGCCAAATAACTTACATTGTTTATAAACACCCAGTCTGTGGTAGTCTGTTATAGTAGCTGAAAACAGACTGAGACATAGCACCCCAAATTTTCACACCAAAATATTTCCTTATTTTGTAAGACCTGAGTCTAAGTGGCATGCTGAATGAAAGATCTCTACATCCAGGTGTGACTGAGGGTGTCCTTAGACTCTTCAGAAGCCCAGAGAGAAGTGCCTACCATAGATTACCAGACCAGGGAGAAAAGGGAAAACCAGGAAGATTCTGAGCCACACCCCAGGTAGAGAAAGTACGTTGGTCCATCTGAGGCCTGGATGCCCTTTCCCCCCAGTTTCTTTTCACCACACATTATTTATTCACCTGAAGTCCTCAGTATAAGTAATGCATGGACCACAATAGTGCACACAGCAAAGCTATGAGGAGGTAAAACTGCTGTCTGGTTTATAGATAAGGAAACTGAGGCACAGAGTATATTGGCTACACAAATACAGTACATTCATAGGCTAACATATGCCTATGAGGCTATGCCCAGGGTATGCTAAATAGAGAAGAAATGGCTTATCAAAAAGCACATGATATGTATGAAGAGCTTTCATAAGGCAATAGAAAAAGGCAAACACTCTAGTCAGAAGGCAGGCTACACACATCAGCCGGCAATGGTGCAGAGCCATGCAAAGAGTGAGCAATCACTGGCCTTGGCTAGTTATTGATCTCAAAGGAGAACTCACTGGGGCTGTGCCAAAGTGATACTGACACTTACAGCAGGGGCTGGTCCACTCAGTGCATGGAGGCTCTAAGAACAGACACACCCATCACTGCTGGGTGACAAGAGGGACAACCAGCGCCCAGTGAAATACCTTGGCAGGTAAAGGTACTTGCTGTCAAACCTGAGAAACTGAGTTTGATCCTTGAGACCCACATGATGTATGGAGAGAACTGCCTCTAACAAGCTGTCCTCTGACTTCCACAAACACAAAAAGAAGGTATTTAAACAGAAAGAAACAAAGAGAGAAAAAGGAAGAGGGATGGCCAGAGCTAAATGAGTTTGGCATCTGTACCAAAGCCTTGAGAACATACACATGTCCCATGAGCTAGTCATTCTGCTTCCAGGCAGACTCTGGGAACATGGTCAGTTGTTTACTGTCCCTTCACTAAGGATGCCAGGCTTCTGAGGCCATGCTGCTGAGAACAGAGTGCTGAAGAAGAGCTTCTCACGGACCACATGAGGCATTTTCTACACGGGGAAAGACCATGAGTTAATGCTTTTCAAAGGGTGACAGGCAGCAACTCGGAGGGGACAGGGAGGTGTGCTTTGCAGCAGCAGCTCAGCCTGGCTTCTGGATGGGAAGAAAGCGATCAGCAGGGAGGGAGGCAGCCCCTCCTCAGCCCCCGGGGGAAGGGGGCACAAGTGTTTCCTGGTGAGAGGGGACGAGTTACCTGTGCCTTCACTAGGGCTCTGTTCATAAAGACAAACAAGAAGGGAAATTTCCTAGGCTTACAGGACAGCCTAGGAATGGTGGCTCAGGGGCTCCAGTTTCGTGTTTAACAGTTTAACAGCTGTGCACAGAAAAGGACCTAGAAACTAAACCAAAAAGCATTGTCTGCTCTAACAGCCGAGACTGGGGATGTGTAGAGACAGATGGGCTGCGGGGTGACTCCCTGGAATGGCTCAGTCAGGAGATGCCTCAGCAGGGCGAGCATGAGGACTGGCGCCTGGGTCATCGTAACCACATACAAGCCGCATGGATGTGGAACTCAGCCTGTTGCTCCAGTTCGTGGAAGATGAAGATGGGGAAATCCCCCAGCAAGCTGACTAGACACAGGCTGCTTCAGTGCATAGGGTAGAGAGCAATCAAGGAGGGCACACATGTGTACTCACACATGTGTGTTCACGTGTTCATACACTCATCCATGCATGCTCTCACACACAGAAACATGCAAACACAATGCATACTACATACAAATAAATGCAGATAAATACGTAATGACAGATAGAATATTTTAAGCCATTCATTTGCTTTGCTAACGTGTGTTAACTTTTTTTTGGGGGGGGAGGTCAATGAATACTTAGAGCTTTTATAGAAAAACCAACATTTGTGAGCTTCACTTGATGAGGTAAGAAATTTAAAATCTGCTGGACTAGAACTTGAAAAGAAATCCTGTAAATGAACTGGTACCCAGCTAAACATACAAAATGCAGAGTGCCCTGGCCTAAGGAGGAGCAGTCTCCAGGGGTACCCAGTTCACACCTGCTGTTTCAGGAGGGCCCACCCACAACTCAAAGGAGAATTTGGCAGACAAAGCAGTGTGGGGGTGGGGGCAGGAAATTCTGCAGACATTCCAGAGGCAACTTCTGGCTGATGCTGTGAAGTTCAAAGGCCTGCAGACGATGCAGCTTGGCTCAGGTCAGGCTGCAGAGGCCTCATATTCTTCATCAAACAGGCTGGGCCCACCAGGAGACAGGGGGGTGTGCCCCAGGTGAAGTCAAGGGCAGGGCTCCCCCTTGTCTGGCATCCTTCATAATTTTGGTTTCAGAATGGAGAACTTAAGTCAGCCACAGACTTTCTGCTGAAAGGTCTACTATTTCTCAGAAAAGAAATGACTGCCTCACGGCTCTGCCCTGAAGACTAAGAGTTTCTACCGGCCGCAGAGTCGGTTTCTCCCCCGCAAGGCACAGGACACCTCACCTTCCCATCCCTAATGACATGCCTGACTGCTCCCCTTTCTTCTTTTATCAGACATGACTTTTCTCCCTTGACTCCTACCACCCCCTAACACAGCTTCATGCCAGAACGGTCTTGTCTGGGCTTTGGCTGAAGGAAGCCCTACCACACATGCAGCCTCTAGGAAACCAGCAAACAGAACTGGGCTCTTTGGAGTGAGTTGGATCTGAGTTCAAGTCCTCACTCTGCTGCTCACATACATCACTTCCCAAAGTCATACTGACTCATTCCACCTTATCAGAATGTGGACTATTAATGGGTAGTTTCCATAGGGTTCTCTTGTAAGGACCAATAAAACACAGAGAGCCACTTATCAACTATGAGATTACGCTTCAGACCTCTTATAAAAGCTGTGACAGACAGACAATAACAAACATTGCAAGGACATGGACAAAGTGGAACTCTGCTGGCACTGTCACCTGGCATGGTCACTGTAGAAAACAGTAGGGTAGTTCCTCATAGCATAACCATAGGACTTAGCAATTCCTCCCAAGCACATGCTCAAGAGAACTGAAAACGCATGCACACAAAGACATATCTCATAATAAGCCACTGAATGGTGGAAAGAATACAGTTATCTACTGACTAGTGGACATGGTGTATTTATCCACAGTGGAGTATTATTGGGCCATGAGAAGGCATGAAGTCATGATATAACCACCATAGAGGCACCATGCTAAGTAAAACAAGACACAATCACACACTGTGTGAGTCTATCCTCCTACAATGTCTCAAAGGAGACATCAGGGATAGAAAGGAAGGAGGTGGGTGTTGTCAGAGGTAGGGAAGGTAGGGGAGTCAGAAACAATAATCTATGATTAGATATTGGTGATTGTGAGGTAAATGTGAATGTTAGGAGACAGTTTCCTGGGTCCCGCCATCTCAGGAACAAGTTCCATCTTGCTGGCAGGGTCAAAACTGAGCTCATATTCCCAGGCCCCAGCACTCAACTCCTAGCCTTTCTTCAGGTGTTTCATGTTTGTCTGTTAACCAGTAAAGGATGTAAAGAGGGAAGCTGCCACCATCCATTATCTAAACTAAGGCACACAGGTTGTAAATGTGTAGCCTGTCTTGACTTAAAGCTTGCCCACTCCTTTGTTCCCCTACCATTCTAAATTCCAGACCCAAATCTAAGAGAGGACATGACTGCAAAAAGCTGAGTGGAGGGTCCTGAAACCAGGTGACCTGGAAAGGCCCACTCACCCACATTTACTTCCTTGCTCAACCCCTTGTGTTAAAATATGATTGTTCAATACAACAGCCCACCATGCTCCTATTTCCATCCTATGAAAATGTTGTACAATCTCCCTTCAGGGACTTGGTTCAAATCCCGAACTGGCTGCCTCCCTATGCCCACAGAAAATAAAGCTTGCATTTTAAGCTTCTGTCTCTGAAGTGAGCTTTCTCGGCTTCCACCTGAAACCCAACATGAATATTCTAAAATCCAGAGAACAGTTGAACCTCAAAGGAATAAGCCAGAGCATATGAACTGTGTCTCAATAAAGCACTCAGCATGAGACATGGCACAGCCACTCTGGCCCTCAAGCCAAGAGTCCTATTTTATCCAGTGGACACTTTGCAAGCATCTAACCAAAAGTCTTAGTAATATGCACTTAGACATTTGCCAAATGGCTGAATTTTAAAAAATGGAACATGGACATTAGAGACTGGTGCCTGGCATGGCAGAGGACGTGCAAGACAGTTTTCCTCACTCAGTGCTTAGGTGTTGGTCACAGCCAACTCACAGAAATTGTCCTCTTGGACTGGGCAGGATAGAAAGAAGCAGAGCTTTAATCCTAGCAGAAACTCGAGGTGCACAGTGCGCATGGCCCTGACGAAGCTTTTCCTGGAAGGAGCAGAAACCAGAGACCCTAGGACTCAGCAGAGGCTGCCAGAGACAAAGGGCCTGCGCCAGAAGTGCCCCGCTTTTATCACATCCACACGGCTAGGTCAGGGCTTGGGCCCAGGCCTCCACAGAGCTGTGGGGAGCAGCTTGCTGGCCTAGAGAGCTCCTCATGGCTGGAAGGCATGCAAAGGACAGCCACCCCGTTGGTCATGGAACATCTGGGGCCCCTAAGGGTGGAGGCGAAGAGAATCAACACAAAGACACTACTCCGGCCACCACAGAGCAAACAGCTGCACCAAACAAAACTTGAAAACTTTCACCAGAATCTAAGAGACCTTTCCTTTAACAGAAGAGCTTATTAAACAAGTAGACGTGTGTACAAGGGTTCTGATGAATTTCATGCCTCTAAAATTTGTGTTTGTGTGTAAACGCATGACAGGCCAGATGACAACCTCAGATATCCTCCCTCAGGTGTTCCACCATTGTTATTTTAAAATAGGGTCTCTCATTGTCCTGGAACTATCCAAGTAGGCTAGCCTGGATAGACAGAGAGCCTGTCTCTGCCTCCCCAGCACCAGGCTTAAATGGGTGTAATTACCATACCCAGCTTTTACATTTTTTAAAAATATGACATTCTGGAGATTAAACTCAAGTCCTCATGCTCACTGAGGGAACTATCTATCCAGCCATAAAACCAAAAACCTCAAACTACAAAGAACACATGTACGGGCTAGTTTTACGTCAACCTGACACAAGCTAGAGTCACTGGAAAGAAGGGAACCTCATTTGAGAAAATGCCTCTATAAGATTGGGCTGTCGGGCATTTTCTTAATTAGTAATTAAATGGAGAGGCCTAGCTCATTGTGGGTGGTGCCATCCCTAGGCAGGTGGTCCTGGGTGCTGTAAGAAGGCAGGATGAGCAAGCCACGGGGAGCAAGCACTCCTCCATGGCCTCTGCATCAGCTCCTGCCTCCAGGTTCCTGCCCTGCTTGAGTACCTGTCCTGACTACTTTTGATGATGAACCCTTTCATCCTCCCCAGGTTGCTTTTGGTCATAGTGTTTCATCATAGTAACAGTACCCTAACTAAGACACCACACATGTATACCACATGCACACATGGCTGAGCACATAAGCAGTACATAAACGATGTGGGTTAACAGCCAAAATAAAGAAACAGAGCTCCTCAAATGAGGAAGGTTAAAAAACAAAGCTGGGGCTGCAAAGATGGTTCAAAAGCACTGTCTGTTCCTCTAGAGAACCTGAGTTCAGTTCCCAACAGCCACATGGTAGCTCACAACTGTAACTCCAGTTCCAGTGGATCTGGCGCCCTCACACAGACTACATTCAGGCAATTCATCAGTGCACATAAAAATATATAAATCTTAAAAAAAAAATGAATGAATGAAAGCTGGAAAAGCCATAGGAGAAAACAGCTCACCTCTGAAGGAAATGTAAATTAAAAGGACAGTGAATTCTATTCATAGAAAGTACCTGACAAAACTCTACATCCACTGGAAGTCAGCCGAGTGGAGCCCAACCCATCACATTACTTCAGAGGACACTTCTCTACACCCAGACAGGTGCAAAGGACCCAGCCTGACTACCCAAAAATGGTTACCAGGGAAAAACTCTCTGGAAGCCCCAGGTATAGATTTGCAATGTTCTTCATAGCAGTGGGAAGCTATTGGAAACAACCCACATACCACAGAAGTAACAGAAAATGTTCCTGTACATTCACAAAGCAGACCTCCATGCAGCTGTGCACTAACGCCACACACATGAGCAAGGAGAGCCCTCGGGAACAGTGCTGAGCAGGGAAAGCAAGCTGAAGAATACTCCCAGCATGTTATCCAAACCTACGCTAGCATCCAAACCTATGCTAGCACCCAAACCTACGCTAGCACCCAAACCTATGCTAGCATCCAAACCTATGCTAGCATCCAAACCTATGCCAGCACCCAAACAAAGCTGGAAGCCTGAGGGACACTGGGGTGTGCGACACTAACTTGGAGCAGTGTGAGTTCTTGGACAAAGGGGGCATAGTGTCCCCACCAGGTTTTATTTTCTTTACTAAAAAGCTGCACAAGCCTCCTGAACCTTTCAGACTTGAGGAGGTTGCTGATGGTCCTATAGGCATTTGTTACGTTATTCCTGACGCTGATGCTTTCTCATACATTTGAAGTATTTGTAACAATTTTTATTTTTTAAAAAAATCGGATAATAGGGATGGGCATAGTGGCACATGCCTTAAAGTCCCAGCAGAAGAAGGAGGATCTCTGAGTTCAAGGCCGCCCTGGTCCACATAGCGAGCTTCAGAACAGTCAGGACTACGCAGAACCTAGCTCAAAAAAACAAAACAAAAAACGGGCAATAGACCTAGAAAAGAAAAAGATTCAAATACCAATCAACTGTGCATAAGGAACAGAGAAAATGTAATTTGTTGATGGAAAAGTAATCTTGTGTAAGATGTGGAAGTGGATATGGGAAGGACAGGAGAGTCAGGGCCAGCTTTGTGGGGGTCCAGTGCTGGCGAGGAGACACATGAGGACCCCAGGCTCTGTGAGGGACACTAGTCAGCTGTTCTGCACTGGAGCTAGAACTAAGTAGAGTGAGCTGAGGCTGAGCAGCTGCCAGCTATAATTTATCATCCCTTGGTAAATCATCCCTAGTCTCAGGCAGGTGGAAACACAAGCCAGCCACTCGGGAGAGGGAAGGCTGTCTGTCTGACCCAGCTTTAGGCCTCTGCAGCTGGACTGGGGCAGGAAACAGGGGCTGTAGAAGCCAAGTCAGAGCCTGCACTGCCCACACTGCAGAAGGAAGAGCCGGGAGGGCAGAGCAGCAAACAGGAAGACGGTGAGTGATCTAACACAGGATTCCAAAAGAAGATGTGAAGACCTAACACAATACTGTAAAGATGCAGAAATGAGATATAACAAATTACAAAGTGATGTGCACAGTAAGGAGCTATGATGGGGTCAGAAGGTGATACAACTGGTCCTTCACTAATAAAACCCAACCAAGTACGGAAACCCCAGAAGTCCTTTTCTCTAAGTGGGAGGGCTATGGTTACTTTTCTTTTCCAACCATAATTTTTGGTCTTTTTAGTTCTGGACTCCAGGAGAGTGCACTAGGGAAGAAGGAGGCAGAGGTGAGTTGAGGTGGAGAGCAAGAATTGGATACCTGTGAGTGAGACTAGGTGTGGGGAGACGAAGATGATGGTGAGGAGGGACAGGCAATGGGACAACCCAGGGAAGGGACAGCAGGTTCATGGAAGGCACTGGTGGTGTCTACTTGTCCAGGGGACAGCAGCAAGATTTTGTGTCTAGGAAAGGATAAAGGAGAAAGAGACTAGGAGCTGGAGACAGTTAAGAGCACTGGTTGCCCTTCCAAAGGACTTGGGTTTGACTCCCAGCATCCACATGGCAGCTTATAACCATCTGTAATTCTAGTCCCAGGAATCCAATGCCCTCTTCTGGCCTCTGTGGACACCAGGCACACATGGGGTACACAGACATACATGTAGGCAACACGGTCATAATATATATACACATACATATATATGTATTTGTAATGCAACTAAGGAGTTGGCTCAGTGATTAAGAGTGTGTGCTACTCCTGTGTAATTCTTCATACCCATATAATTAGCTCATAATCATCCTTCGCTCTAGTTCCACTCTATCCATTACCTTCTTTTGACCTCCGACGGCACTAGGCACACACATGATACACATAAATTCATGCAAACAAAAACTCAATATACATAAAATAAACAAATCTTAAAAAGTTTTAAAAGAGTAATAATGAATTTATTAAAAAAAAGAAGAAGGACGAAGAGGAGGAGGGGAGGAAGGAAGAGATGGGCAGCAGGGACTTACCAATGAGAGTTCAGGCAGAAGACACATCCAGGGGAATGACCTGGGACAGGGAAGGGAGGGAGCAGCCAGGCCCTTTGCTAGTTCTCCACTCACACATACTTCTGCCTGGGATTCTAAGTTCCACACAGGCAGGAACTATCCCAACTTGTTCACTAACTGATTCCTAGAATGCAGCCTGGGGCCTGCACGAGGCGGCCTTGAATACATCATTGCTAATTAGCATGAAGCTAGTCCCTTCCAGAGCTTTGGGAATTCCCCCATTGAGCCCAGGAGGGTGTCTGCTGAGAAGAACTTGAGGTTGGTCTGTGGAATCTACATTCACAAGCAACATGCACTGCTTGCTGATCCCCAAAACCCTTAGACACCCAGATGCCTTCTACAGAATAAGAAGAACGATCTGTCATTAGTCAGGCCACACCCATCAACACTAGGGAGGTCCAGCTATTGGACACGGTGGTAAATACAATCAAAAGGCTGTGAAAACTGTGTGCCTAGGATGATCAGCAGGCCACACTCCTGTTAAACAGCCCTCTACCTATCCATCCCAGGGTCAGTTTGCATATCCCTCCCCAGGCTAGGAAATGAGTCTGCTCTGTGTGGCCGCACAGCTCCTTCCCCTACTCCCCTTTTTGGGCTTCTCTCAGCCATGCTCTCTGCTTGGGCCATCTGGAGTGGCCCTGGCTTCTTGCAAGTTTGAATAAAGAGGCCCTGAAGAGATCCAACAAGAGAAGGCAGCAAGAGGTAAGCTAAGGGAGTTAAGAGAAACTGAACTATGAGTCACACTCAATGACAGCAAGCAAGAAAGCCAAGGAGATGAACTGGCGGCTGACTGAGTCACTCTTCTTATTTACTCTATTACTCGGCTCTCAAACCACACTGCCAGCTGTAATTGCATTTCAATTCATGTTTAACACACACATAACTTAGCTGGATGCTGGCATCCAATATCCCAGACACAGAAAGGCAGGGCGGAAAAGAGCCAGCTAATTCAGTAAGCATTCTTCATGGGGCTGGTGCAGCCAGTGTGTACCCGGGCACTGTGCTGGGTGCTGAGATGCAGTGATGTGGATGTCACAGTTCCTTCAGGGGCCTGCTGTGGAGACAGGACATAACTGCACAGGGAAAGCAGTGGTGTATCTGCAAGGCCACAGAGACATATTAGCAAAGTACTGTGGAGGCGCTACATGGAGTTCAAGGAGGCAGAGTGAATCTTAGAAGCCTCTTAGAGGCCTGTGAATCCTATTCATTTAGTGCTAGGTGCTGGAGCTATTCTAGAAAGGTGAGTAGTAAATCTGCCCTTGAAGCTAAAATCAGACAGCCAGGGCCCCGTTCTGGATGGGGTGGGGGTGAGGGGTGGCTGCCTGGGGGTTATGGACGGTGGGGCTAGTGAGAGTAGAGCTGTGGGACGCTGGGGGACAGAGGAACATTGGAGACCCTGAGGAACAGAGGTAGAGTAGCTGGGGACTTGCTTAGGCAACAGGCTGGCTCCTCTAAGCCCGCATCCTGGCCTACCCCTACCCAAGGTCTCAAAATCTCATACAGATAGTACAAACTTGTCATCCTAAATAATGACGCTGAGAGAAACAAGATGGAAAATGCAAAACAGTCAGTAAATTCAGGAAGTCTGTGAGATATACAGGAACATCAACTTAAAAAAAAATCCAGTTTTTTCCTAAGTAAAACATGCAAACTGTAATCAATAATCATGTGACTATACAGCAAGAACCCACTGTGCAGGAGTGATGCCATTACCAACATCAAACCTTCTCAGTGGTGGCAGTGGCAGTGCACACCCTTAATCCCAGTGCTTGGGAGACAGAGGCAGGTGGGTATCTGTGAGTTCGAGGACAGCCTGCTCTCTGAAACAAACTAATCCTATTTTTTTCAAAGCTTTGGAACAGTCTGGGTAATGTGTGACTCACATGTCCCTCAGCAGGTGAAGGGGGCTGTATTAGTCAGTGCTGTCTGGATGGACAGAACTATAGCTAGAAGAATATAGGTCTGTGTATAAATATATTTGAAAAAAATATATGAGGATTTATGATAGGCTGTGGTCCAGCGAGTCCAGCAATGGCTGTCATACAACAGAAAGTCCAAGAATCCAGTAGTTGCTCAGCCCATGAGGCTGGGTGTCTCAGCTGGTCTTCAGTGTATGCCAGAATCCTGAAGAAGTAGGTTCTAATGCCAGTGAAGGAATGGACTTGCTGGCGAGGGCAAGCTAGCAGGCAAGGAGTAGAAACTTGCTTTTTTTATGTCCTTTATGTAGGCTGCCAGGAGAAGGTGTGGCCCAGATTAAAGGAAGGTCTTCCCACTTTAAATGATGTAATCAGGAAAAAAAATCCCTCCAGGTGTACCCAGCTGCTCCGGCTTTAGTTAATTCCAGATGTAGTTAAGTTAACAACTAAGAATCATTGTCATGGTGATGTTACCTAAAAGCAACTAGGACTTGTTATTTTGTGGAAATAATTCTCTAACAGCATTGCTGGTTCTTTCTTGGAATCAGGGATGGTATTCGAGTTCTTCATAATGGCAGTAGAAGCAGGATGTGGTGGCACACACCTGTGATCCCAGCATTTGAGATGATGAAGCGGGAGGGTCAGAAGCTCAGGCCAGCCTTGGCTACCTCAGTCTCAAAAAACAGAGGGAAGGGACCTGAAGACATGGCTCAGTGGTTAATAGCACCAGCTGTTTTTTGGAGAGGAGCTGGGTTCAATTCCCAGAACCCACACAATAGCTCACAACCATCTGTAACTCTCGTTCCGGGGGCTCTGGCACCCTCTTCTGGCAAGTACTTCATGCATGTGGTGCATACACATACACACACACATTCAGAAAAAAAAAAAAACATTTAAACACATTCTAAAAATCCAGCAACAAATATAGTAGGAGAGATCCTCAAACACATTAAGGTTTTCCATTCCTGATATATTATTTCACACATAGTTACACATGGAAGCTATGTGCACCCTTCTCACACCATTTAAAATCTTCTGCTTTTCTAATTTTCTTCTTCTTGGTCTATATTTTGCTTAGTTTCTTTTTAGTTACTGCACTTTTTACAAAGACCCAAATTCTTAATTAACAATAGTCTCTTTTAAAATTCTAATTTTGTCCTTGCTTCTTTCTACATATTTTCTTAGCTACTTAAGCCACAAGACAATACAAAGTGGTCAGATGCATATATTGCCAGAGACCCTGGGAAAAGAGAAAGCTGTATACACAGTGATCAGAAATATTCTAAACTTAACCATAACTATTAACTCACAGATTTCAAGCAGACTAATCATTAGAAGAATCATCAAAATGCTTATAGCCAGTACAGTTGCGGGGGGCGGGGGGGGACAGGGGTAAACAAACAAACAAACCTCAGAAGAGAGAAGTCAATGTAAGAAGGGTAGCTGACATCCATAAGAAATAACTTAAGCTGAGCGATGATGGAGCCACACCTCCAACACAGTGAATGAAAATGCTGGTAAGGGCATCCTTCAAATAGGAGATGAAATAATACACTATCCAGGCATGCACAAGATGAGACATTACAATACCAGCAGCAGAGGATAAGACATCCCCTCCCCAGCACGGTCTTCATGTGGAAGGAAAGCCACATCAGATGAAAACTGGGAACACAGAGCAATGAATACAAGATATGGCAGTAGAAGGAGAGCTATAAGGAATTCACTATTTCTTAAGTCTTTTTATAAGATAATAAAAATTTAAATAAAAGCTGACGGCTGTGCATTGTGGGGTTTATGGCATGCATAGAGGGAAAATGTGCTACAATCACAGCACAAAAGCCAGGAGGGAAAGAAGCACTGAGCTGCTTGTGGAAGGCAGACATGGTATGCTAAAGAGATGTGTAAGCTCAGAGCAACCACTAGGAGACTACAAACAAGCCGCTGGGCTGGAGAACCGGCTCAGCAGTCAAGCATTCCTGCTGCTCTTCCAGAGGACCCAGGTTCAGTTCCAGCACCATACCGTGCCTCACAGTTACCTGTAACTCCAGCTCATGGGATCTGATGCCCAGTTCTAGCCTCCGTGGGCACCAGGCACAGACATACATGTAAGCAGGCACTCATATATGAAATAAAAGTAAATAAATCTTTTTTAAAAATCCATATAGTAAGATAACAGAGAAAGCAAAATGTGATAAAATAATTTAAAACATGCAGGGAATGCTGGGGATATAGCTCAGAGGTAGAAATTTTCCCTGAAACAAGCTAAGCTCTGGGCTTTAGTCCCAGCACTAAAAGAAAAAAGAGAAAGAGAAAAGGAAAGACACTGGAGAAAGGGCAGAAAGTAAAGTGGACTGGCTTCTCTGTTGCCGTGATAAAACACCATGACCAAAAGTGACCTAGAAAGAGTTTATTTTGGCTCACAGTTCCAGAGGGGGAAGGACTGTCATACAGGAGGCGTGACAAGAAGCAGCAGACATGGCAGCAGCAGGAAGCTAAGAGCCGCATCTTTAGACAAAAACACAAAGCAGAGACAGAGAGCACTGGTGATAGGGTGAAGCTACATACTCTCACAGTCTGCCCCAGTGATGCACTTTCTCCAGGAAGGCTATATGCCCTAAACCTCCTGATATCATCACCAACTGAAAACCTTGTGTTGAAATGTTTGAGCTATGGGGGACGTTTCTCATTCAAACCACCATAGAAACCAAGAGCAGATGGGGGAGAGGGGGACAACAGACAACAAAGAGCAAATTAGGTTGAGTTAAACCCAAGCACATCAATAACTACTTTAAATGTAAATGATCTTAAGAAGAAATAGTCAGAATAGATAATTTACTATTTATAAGAATCCTAGTTTAAAGTCACAGATGGGTTCAAACGAACAGCACGGAAAAGACTGTTTCAGGCCAACACTAATCCTAAGAAAGCTGTTGCTGTATCCTATTATACCCCAAAGTGTTCTTCAGAGCAAAAACTATTGGCGAAGTCACTTCAATGATAAGGGTCAACCAAGAAGAATGGTATTCAATTCTAATGTTTACACCTAACAAAATGCAGAAAGCAAGAACTAAAAAGTAGATAGACTAATCCACAATTATGGTCAGAGATTTCAGTATCCATATTTTGATAACTGTGAAGACAGAAAATCAGTAGGAATATAAAAGACCTGAAGGATACAGTCAACCCTCTAGGCCTTGCTGACACCTGTAGAAAACTGTGGTAACGACAGAATATCCTTTCTGATGAACTAGAGTATTTCCCAATACAAATCACAGTGTTAGATAGGGAGGGAGAAGAGAACCCAGATCGGTTCTTTTCAAGTAAAAGGGCTTTCATAAAGCCACAGTGGGAAGCTGAGGTCTCTATCCTCTCTACTCCTGAAGTTTTCCAACAAAGGGTTCTGGTCTTTGCATTCCAAGGAAGCAGTCTTGGTGTCATGACTAACATCAGCGGTCAGCATGCCACACCCAGGAACAGAGCTTCAGCTGAAGAAATGCCTCCCTCAGACTGGCCTCCAGGCATGTCTGAGGAGCTTTTTCTTAACTGTTCATCGACATAGGAGGGTCTGGCCTTCTCCAGACAGGTGGGTCTGGGCCATGTAAGAAAGGTGGCTGAGCACATCAGCAGAGCAAGTTGGCATCCCCCATGGTCTGCTTCAGCCCGTCTCAAGTCCTTGGCTTCCTGAAAATGGACTATCACCAGCAAAATAAACAAACATTCTCCTAGATGGTCTCGGCCAAAGTGTTTATCATAGCAACAGAAAAGTAAGTAGGACACTTGGTTAATAAGTGACCTGTGCTACAGGGTATATGTGACTCAGATAACCCAAAAAGAGGCATATAAGACTTAGGCCTCACAATAGGAGTGGGGAGTGGATAGCGTTGTAATGGGTGACTACAGACAAATGTCCTGGTTAGTAGCAGAATTTACATTTTTCTTCCCCACCCTGCTGCTCTTTACCTGGGTCTGACTGCCTGGATTGTCTTGGTTACCTAGAAGATCTGGGTTTTTTGCAGACAGCCTACAGGACAGGACAAATATTGCCTAGAGCCTGTAGATAGCCTGTAGTTCGCAGAGATCATCCATAGTTCACAAAGGTTGAAAATATTATCAGGTTTACAAGAGAAGGCTTCCAACACATATTTCTATGTTCCCTGGCCACATGGAAGAGAGCAAGTTGTCAATAATGCACACATCAAGAAAACCCCCAAATGTGAAAACAAAATAACACACATTAAAATAGAACACTGATCAACAGAAAAATAAAAGATTTTAGACAATTTCATGAATTAATTAAAGTCCTTTATGACATGGCCATGTTTGAGAAGCACAGCCAATGCCAAGCTCAGAAGGAAATTCTTTGCTTTAATGCTTGTCATGGGGAGGGGAGTGTGCCAAGTCAGTGGACAGAGCTCCCCCTTAGAAACCAGGCCACTAAGTCTAAAGACGATAAGAAGAAAATAATACAGTGGAAAGGAGAAAACACAACAATAAAAGTAAAAGCTTTGAGAAAATACAATTTAAAAACTCTAGACAGTCTTAGGAGGAAAAACAAGAGATGAATCAATTATCATTATTGGGAATTAAAGAAAAAGCAACCAACAGATTTTATAAAAAGTAAAAACAAAATAAGGGAACATTATGAAGAACTTTTAAGCCTGAACACTGGAAAACCTAATTGATTGGAAAATGTCTTGTTAGAAATAAATTGCTGATAGCCACTAAGAGCAGCTGACGCCTGGGCTGGAGAGCCAGCTCAGCCATTAACAGCACCGGCTGCTCTTGCAGAGGACCCAGGTTTGGTTCCCAGAGCTCATGGTAGGGGGCTCACAAGCGTGTGTAACTCCAGTTCCAGGCGGAATCGGGGTTTACAATGCCCAGCAGCCACTAGCATGTACACAGTGTACATACACATTCAGGCTCCAAGCATACACACTTTACAAAAGATAATTCCGATTCCTCTGTTTTAAAAAACAGTGTTACAAACTATTTAATGTATCTCTGTCTGTCTGTCTATCTACCTACCTACTTACCTACCTATGCATCATCTATCTTGGAGTACAAGGGGTTGAACCAGGGCCTTGTCCATGCTAGGCAAGAGTTCTACCACTGAGATACATCCTTGACATATTTCAGACTTTTCTACATAACAACCTAGAGTTTTCAATTGTAAATTCAACAAATGTTTAAAGAAAAACATTTCAGAAAAAAAGAAAAGTGACACCCTTCAACAATACCAGAGATTATAAGAACAGGAAAAGAAAGATTATAAGAACAGAATGCCACGTTAATACATATCCCTCATGAACACATACATAAAATTATATTTTCCTTTTCTTTCTTTCCCAAAGTTTCATGCATGCTATGTAAGTGCTCGACCACTGACTATATCCTTAGCCCTACATAACATTTCTTAATTCTAGGAAATGAAATAAAACATCTAAAAAGGGACAACCTTTTATGTCCACATGGAATTTACCTCAGGAATTTATATTTGGTTTAACATTTAAATATTGGTATGTTTCATCAGACCAAGAATTAAAGAAAAAGCATACAGCACAGCAGCAAGAGCACAGAAAGCATTTGACAAAATTAAACTCCCACGTTAAACTGAAACTTTCTATAAGGGTACTTCCTGCTCCACGGGATCTATAGATAAACCTAACACCAACAGTATTTTTAAGTGGGCAAACACTGACAGCTTTTGTCTAAGGTTGGAAACAAGGCAAGGAAGCCCGAAATCAGAACTGTACGTGATAGCCAGTGCAATAAGGCAGGAAAGGGAAATTACAAAAGCAGATGAGACAGGAAAGAAATAAAACTTTTTATTCATAGGCAACATTGCTACCTATGTAGACATTTAAGGAATGTTTTTTAAAGGTTGCAACAACTAATTTAATAGCTACAAAAGCCACTTGCACTTTATGTACTTTCATAAACGAGAATAAAATAAGTAGCATTTTACAAGAGAATAGAAAATGTGAGATAACTAAGAATAACTTTGACAAAACATCTGCACAAATTGCACACTGAAGAAGAAAAGATAGTTGAAAATTTCAAAGATTTAAGTACCATATTCCCAGAGCTAAAGACCCAGAATCATTCACATGTCCAGCACCTGCAGACTGGCCCATTTTCTATGGCACCACACACAGGCCCAGCAGAATAACTTAGGCATTGATGTAGAGATTCCTAAACCTCTAATACAATTCAGAAGACCTAGGACACCAAAGAAACACTGACGAGAACAGAGCTGAGGACTACCCCATTTCAACAATGGCTATAAAGCCAACGTCACCAAAGGCTTGGTACACAGACAGCGCACAGCAGTACAATCGGTGTCTACCACGCCATTGATTTTAGAGAATAGAGTCAAGCTAATTCACTAAAGAAAGAGTAATCTTTAAAGATTACAACACAATAAACAATAGGCAAAAAAGTGACCCTTGACCCACACATCAAACCATACATAAAAATTAACTTGAATAAGTCACTGCCTTAACTATTAATGCTAAAGCCATTCCACTGATGGGTGTTAACAAAGAAAAAGAACACATGTATGTGTCATGTTCCCAGCAGCTTTGTTCTAAATAGCCCGAACTGGAAACAACCCAAATAGCCACCTCATGTCAGTTGAGATGCAATGTAGGACAACTCCTTCGGCAGCCAGAATGTCTGACATTCTCCACAGTGTGAGGGCATCACCAAACAACCACACTACACTGGGGAGGGGGGGGGGAGGAGGAAGGAAAGAAGGAAGGAGGGAGGGAGGGAGGGAGGGAGGGAGGGAGGCAGGAAGGAAGGAGGAAAGGAAGGAAGAAAGGAAGGAAGGAAGGGAGGGAGGGAGGGAGGCAGGAAGGCAGGAAGGCAGGAAGGCAGGAAGGCAGGAAGGCAGGAAGGCAGGAAGGCAGGAAGGCAGGAAGGAAGGAAGGAAGGAAGGCAGGCAGGAAGAAAGGAGGGAAGGAAGGAAGGAAGGAAGGAGGAAGGAAGAAAGGAAGGAAGGAAGGAAGGAAGGAAGGAAGGAAGGAAGGAAGGAAGGAAGGAAGGAACGTAGGAAGGAAGGAAGGAGGGAGGCAGTTGAGAGCAGAAGTGGCTTGGTGCCTCCCTACACTGGATGGGGATGATGGATAGACTACTGAGAGGCAGGAGGAAGCCTTCAGAGGTGAGGTAGACTGGTGCTCAGATTCATCAGGTACACTTTAAATACATCAGTTATGAGGATCTCTTCCCTGGGAGATATAAACAAATATGTACTCCTCCTGCTAAGGCCCCACAACAAACCAAAGTACAATCCCATCAAAGGTCACCCTGGGGAGCTGCTGAGTTTATTGGGCTCACTTACAGACCATGGGCAAAGGGTCATTTAAAAGTGCATGGGGATCCCAAAGCTGTTACCCTGGAAGGTCTTCAGCTATTTCTCATTAGGAATCACAGTGCCCAGAAAGAAGGGATTCGACTCAGAATCCTACTTTCAGTGAAATTTCCTTCAGGAAAGAGAAAATAAAGAAATTCTCAGAAAGAAGTCAACAAGGCCAATTTAAAAAATGAGTAAATGTGGATTTCCTCCTCATAAATTTCCTCAATCACGTGTGACGTGGCGATGAGCACAGTGCTGTGCGGCATGGCATTA
Source organism: Meriones unguiculatus (assembly GCF_030254825.1). Lineage (NCBI taxonomy): Eukaryota > Metazoa > Chordata > Mammalia > Rodentia > Muridae > Meriones > Meriones unguiculatus. The sequence continues at coordinate 76,314,874 of NC_083356.1, forward strand.
AGCGCATGCACAGGGAACACGCACGATGCTGCTGCATTATTAATGAAGGCCCGTGAAGGAGATGAGTGCCCTGTACTTCAGTTGAAAACTGGTAAAATGACAAGCGGTAGACTTACAGTGTAACACCTAATACAAAGGACAGCCGCCCAGGACACTTCAATAAGCCAAAACAGGGTCCTAACAAATGTCCAACTAATCCAAAACAAAACACAGACTAAATAGAAAACAAGAAACAAAATGGTTTAGTTAAGCCCTGAACTATCAAATCTGTACTAAGTATAAATGGCCTAAATACACCCACTGGGGGACTAGAGATTGGCAGAGTGCATTTTAAAAAGTGGCATAAGCATATCTGCCCTTAAGAGACATGTCTCAAAGCCAAGCATGAAGGCACATGCCTTTAACTCCAGCACTCAGGAGGTAGAGAGGCGGGCATGTGAGGCCAGCCTAATCAACACATATAATACTTGTGCTGGCTAGTTTATGTCATCTTGACAGAAGCCAGAGCCATTTAGGAAAAAGAAACTTTCACTGACAAAATGGTCCTCTCAAACAGACCTATTGGCAAGCTGTGTTCATTTTCTTGATTGATGGCTGACGTAGGAGGGTGCAATTCACTGTACAATTCCAGAACTGATGGACCTGGGCAATATAAGAAAGCAGACTAAGTCAGAGGGAAAGTTAATAAGCAACACTCCATGGCTCTGCAACAGTTCCTGCCTCCAGTTCCTGCCTCCAGGTCCTGCCTCAAGTGACCGCCTTGACTGCCTTTCATTATAATGTGATGTGGAAATGTAAGCAAAGTAACCTCTTTCCTCAAGTTTCTTAGGGACATGGTGTTTTACTGAACCAATAGAAACTAAAACTATAGACAAAGTGGCTGTAAAAGTGTGAAGAAAGAGTACTTAACTGAAGAAATATCTATATTCATATAAAACGATGAAATTAACAGTCACAAGGGGACACAGCCATCAGACAATCAGCTAAGAAGACAGGATGATCCTAAAGTACTATCAATGTAAAATGTATCTGTGAAGCGAAAACTGCCTTCATTGAGCACTTCACCTCAACAGCAGCGCACACAAGGCTTCCTGTGCCCTGAGGCACAGATGACAGATGCTTTTGTGGACTATGAGATCTCTACAGGTTTGCAAGAGCCAGAATCAGTGTTCTCCCCAAACACAACGGAATCAAACTAGAAATCAATAAGGAAATCCTCTCAGTATTTGGAAACTGTGTTTTAAATACTCGATGTATCAAATACATCATCTAAATAAAATGTTAAATGTACTGAATAGTGTCAAGAAAACATGAAAATCTGTGAAGCAAGGAAAGCAATGCTGAGAAGTAGATCTGGACACAAGACACTAGAAATGAGGAAAACCCATGCATGGAGTCTCAGGCCCAAAATCCAGGTATTTAGGAGGCTCAGGTAGGAGGCTCACTGCAAGTTCCAGACAAACCTGAGCTATAGGGTGAGAGTCTTGTCTTTAAAAAGAATCTGACAGGGATTATGCATCTCTCAACCCTTATCAGAGATGCTTCTAGTTGCAGCAGATGACGATTAACACATCGACCCACAATTGTCTCAGGTGCAGAGTAAGAGACTTTAAATGCTCAGCCCTAAATGGGGCGTGAGTATCACACACACACACACACACACACACATACACACACACACCCTGCAAAGGCTCAGGGATGTTTGCAGAAGAGGAGGTGAATGACTACAAGGACACAGCATGACAGCTACACATATGCAGTCACAACAGCTGCGACAGCATGCACAAGACCTGTGCAAGCTTAAGCCAGCCTGAATCCATGCTCAGAGTGGGGAAGAGGACACATAGCTCTACCTCTGGCTCAATATAAAAAGTCGCCAAAACCTCTGTAAAAAGAATGAGAGGTGTTAAGGATAATTCTATGCACATTTGATAACTTAGATGAAACAGACCAATCCCTTGAAAAACACAAGCTGCTGCAATTCACTGCAACACATGAGCAGCTCTTTGATTATTAAGAAAACTGGACTTAAAACTTTCAAACTTTAAAGAACTTAAATCTCCAGATTCCAGAGGCTCACTGAAAATTTTTTATCTTACATTTAATGAATAATTAACACCAATTATACAGTCTTTTCTAGAAAGTAGAATAAGAGGGAAGGGTATTTTCCAATTCATTTCATGAATCTAATATTCTCAAACCAGACAAAAATAGTGTAAAATCAAAAAATAATGATTTTCCTCATGAACATGGGCATAGAATTTCTTAACAAAATTAGCAAAGAGAATTCACCAATAAACAAGTATATCATGACCAAGAGGATTAATTTTAGGGAATGTAGGGCAGTTCAATATTCAATGTAATCTGCCACGTTAACACGATAAAGGAAAAAAAAACACATGATCATATCAGTTGATGCAGAAAGCACATCTAAAACTTCAGCTATCAGTTATGATTCTCAGAAAACCATGAACAGAAAACTTTCTCAACTTGAAGTAGAATCCACAGTCAACATCCTTGATAGTGAATATTTTCCCCTAAGATCAACGGTACAGCAAGGGCAGCTAAGCTCACCACCCTGCTTCCGAATCAAGTGAGAGCAGGAAATGAAGGGCTAGTCAGTGACCTACAAACAGTAATTCTATTCCTATAATAGCAGTTAACACATCAAAATCAGAGGCTCAAATCAATCTATAATCATTCAAACTAAACACTGGAGTACTCTGGGCCTGGTAAGATGACTCGAGTGGTAAAGTCACTTGTTGCCAAGCCCAGTGACCTCAGTTCATCCCTCAGGGACCACAGGGTAGAAGGAGAGGACAGACTCCGGCAGGTTGACTCTGACTTCCCCACATGCACTCTGGGTTACTCCCATATGCACAACAGATAAAAATGCAATTTAAAAAAGTAATCACACTTAGATCTACCAAAACACGGATATACTTGCATGTTTTAAAAGTATAAAATGTTGCGAAGGTAATCAAAGAACCAAACACTGCACTATAGCTGAGGAACTAAAAAGCTCAATGTAAAAGATAAAGATGTTTGCAGAGTATGGTGGCACACACCTGTAATCCCAGCCCTTAGGAAGAAGAGGCAGGCAGATCTCTGTGAGTTCAAGGCCAGCCTGGTCTACAAAGAGAGTCCAGGACAGCCAGAGCTTTGTTACACAGAGAAACCTTGTCATGAAAAGAGGGAGAGAGAGAGAGAGAGAGAGAGAGAGAGAGAGAGAGAGAGGGAGGGAGGGAGGGAGGGAGGGAGATAAAGATCTTCAAATGTTACACAGAGAAACCTTGTCATGAAAAGAGGAGAGAGAGAGAGAGAGAGAGAGAGAGAGAGAGAGAGAGAGAGGGAGGGAGGGAGGGAGGGAGGGAGGGAGATAAAGATCTTCAAATGTTACACAGATTTAACATCAGTGCCCTCAAATCCCAAGGGAATTTTTGGTTGATATAGAAAAATTATTCTAAAAGTCATAAGACAGACAACTCTAACAACCTTGAAAACACAACTACAAATAGACACAGACACACAGATGGACAGATCCATGTTCATCACTTTTAGTCACAGGTTCAAAAGAAAAGACCATCTTTTGCACAAATGGTGGGAGTATTTGGTTTTCTGAAGAGGAAGCCATGGGCAGGGGGAGAACTCAACCCAAGTTCATATCTTATATTACATGAAATATTAAATATGTAGAAAACTAGAAAGTTTTCGGGATCAGAGGCAAAAGGTTCTTACACCTGATACCTAAACAATTCATAAATGAAAAAAATAGAGAAACTGGACTTGATCAGACAGTAAAGTTTTTACTACATGAAAGATTGTGTTAAGGGGAAAAGGCATATGTCTACTGAAGCAAACATGTATAGACATACACACACACACACACACACACGCGCGCGCGCGCGCGCGGTTCTGAACAGACTCAGCCAAGAACCCTGGAAAGTCAATAGTAAAATAAATTCAAGAACCCCCCCCCCCAGGGAGCTTGACAGACATGGCTGATAGATGTGGAGGTTGTTCTTCCAGAGGACTCCGGATTCAATTCCCAATCTCCACACGTTAGTGTTTTCAGACACTACAACAGGGGTGAAAGCGCATACTGCATCTCTCAAAACAAGGAGTGCTCGCATTAGTCCTTAAAGTGCACTTAAATTCATAATTACCTCAGACCTTAAATTCTATATTTAAAAAAAGGAAAGTTAACTTCTCTGTCGATCCAAAGAATTGAGGTTTTATTTTTTACAAGTCTTTGCAAAAGTGAGCCAGAGATTCCTGTGAGCAGAAGGAAATATCAAGACACTGTCCCATCCATCCATTATCTGAGGGAGCTTTGGTCATTAAGTGCATGGCTGGGGGCAGGGGATGCAGAAAGGGAAGACCTCTTCTACCCAGCAGGCACAGGAAGCCACTGTTTCTGCCAGAACTTCCTGAGGCAGGCTTGCTGGCCTCCTGCACAATGCCGGTCACTGCACTCACTTCAGCAAGCGTCAAGGGTCCTATTCCAGACAGATCTGTCCCGGACAGTTCACAGAAGTTTTCCAGACTCAAGCCACAGGAAACCAGGGCCCAAGGGCTGGCCATAAAACCACTTTCTGTGTTTTCATTAAATCTTGGTTTAACGTATTTTCTATCAAAACAAAAATAGAGGAACACCTGGTGCCTTTATCAAAACAAGCTCAGTTCTGAAAAGAAATCAGCCTGTAGGATGAAGTTGTGGGGTATGGGGACCTCCAAGCCTCCATCTCTTTGCTCAGGAACAGTCCCTTGCCAGCTGGGCCGCGCTCAGGAAGACAGGGGCCTACAGGGGAAGCTGCTCCTCATCCTTCACCTGCCACAGGGTGAGATACCAGAAGGATACCTGTGGAAATGAGGTCTCTTGTCCTCTGGCCACGAGGAACAAGGGCCTCCTACCACAACTTGTCCTTTCTAGAGACCTGAGTAACAGCTCTGTCAGACCACAGTATGATGACTGTGGTGCACATGTCCCACTGATATCTACCACATGCTTTAGGCAAGAGCTCGTGACCTTCCTCCCAAGGGTTTTAATTCCCGAACATTATGGAAACACGCAGGCTTTCTCAACCTTGCTTCAGCACTGAGCAGATGGTTTGGTGTGGGGGGAGGGAAGGGGGGTGTTTTGTTTTTCTTCTTCTGCTCTGGTGCATGACAACTGGCTTCTCGTTTGCAGGTTTCCAATTTTAAACCTGTGTGTTTTTTTGAGCCCTAAGCCTAACCCACTGCCCAGAGGAGAGCCAATTTGTCCCAGCGTACCCACAGCACCCCACATCTGACGCTTCAAATGCTGGCAGCTCCAATGACTCTGAAGACACCGGGGATACTTTAGGTACCTATAAATTATGCAGGACCAGCAGTTTTGGAAAAAAAAAATGTTCTGTTGCCTAATTAGTTTCAACACTACTGAAGGGAAGGGAGATGAGAAGAAGGGGGAAAGGAAGGAGGAAGAGGGCTAACCCACATGCTGCCCATGGAGGCCGCATGGAAGTCAGAGGCCTCCACCAAGGCTGGCTTCCCAGCTCACAGTGGCAGGAAGAAGAGCCAAACAACAGGCATCCCCCTCCGCCCTCTGACTGGTTGGAGCCCACCTTCTCTGCCCTCCCAGCCCAACTCCACCAGGCAGGCCCTGTCTGCTGTACCTTCTCATACCCCAGAATCCTTCCCATGTGTGCCTGGGCTACCCTGACAGCTGCCCACCTTTATGTCACCTTTCCTCACCTGTGTCCATCCTCAGTGTCTCACTGCCACTTCCCCGTCACTCTTCCAGCCCAGCAGTCTTGCTGCTGAGCCTTTTCTACACCTTTTCTGAAACCCACTGCAATCTCTGAGAGCAGGTACTTCAGCCTGTCACCCCAAGCCCTGGGCATGTGGCTGAAGGACAGGAAAAGAGAGGCTGTTCTCAGAAGACTGCAGAAATGGAGACAATGAATTGAGACAGTTAGCAAATGATCTCCAGCCCTCTAGTCCAAGATCCTTCCCGAATCCAGAGAGAAGGAAAGTCGTTGAATTACATTTTTACAGACGAACCTTTGGCACCTTTAGCTTCAAGCAGCAGCAGTGCCTAAGAAGCCTTTCTAAGGCAGCTCAGGGCCAGCCAGCACATCTGGTGACTAATGGCAGGAAGCTGGTCAGAGCATCTCACTGTGTGAGGGAGGTGGGAGTTAATCCTAGACAGATTGTACACTGAGCATGGTCTAGCCTCCAGCTGCCACAGGCTTCCTCATCCTCTGGACAGTCTTTGGAGCCTTCCCAACACATTCCTGCACTTTGCTGACTTACTGTGGAACTCCAAATGAAGAAAAAGCGGAAATGCCTCTTCTCACCCCTCCTTCTCTGCCTTTCCCCTTGAACTTGGGGCCAGAGCTCTTGGGAATGAGATGTTTATATGAGAAGAGGCTAGAGGCCAGATGAAGAGAGGACTACTGCCCCTCTCCCAGAAAGAGCTCTTAGAGCTATGTGCAGGCTGGGTAATTACAGGAGAGCTAGCTCAAGCCTCTTGCCCTGCTCACCTTCCACTAAAATGCATGGTGCAGCATGATGGTGAAATGTGCTTATTAATTTCACTCATTTGACACCACGCTCTCCTGCCCTGAGCTAGATGTTAGAAGAAAATGATAGGGATAGATTGTGCCCCTGTCAGGCTTCCAGGGACTCTCAGAAAGCCAAACTATCAAAGGCCATCTGCCGCCCACTAGCCAAGCAGTCTGGATGACCCCAAAGGTGCAGGAGAAACGCTACAGATGCTGATGGACAGAGAAGAGCAGGGAGCTGTGAGGCCCAGGCTTGGGGCTTGAGCCTTGGGGGCCCTGGATAGTCCACAGGCAGAGCAGGAGCTCCCAGCCCGGCCTGATGCACGATGTGCTGCCTCAGACCCAATTCATCACAACACACTTCAGCTTCTCAAATCAGGAGCATTTTTATTAGCTTCCCCAAGAGTTTTATGGCACAAAGCCATACCTAATGATTCTATTTTATGGAAAGTTAGACATTCCAACTGGGCTTTGAAGACAGGAGGCCGGCCGGACGCAAATCTTTGTCAAAAAAAGACCCTCTCCATCTCTTCACAAGCATCTCAACAGTAGAGAAGGAGAAGTTTTGTTTTCTTGATCTTTTTCTTAACGGACTCCTCTTTGTGTAGTGAGGACCTGATGCAGTCTAACCCAAGAGGTTCTCAGTGGGGGCTGATTTTGCTAACCCATCCCTCCACAGGGAACATCTGGAAACATCTGGGGTGTTCTTCCCTTTGACTACACAGAGGTCAAGGAAGCTGCACACAGCCTCTGATGCACAGGATAGCTCTATGACAAGAATTCCCTGATTATTGGCCCTGATATTGGGAAGCCCTGACTAGGGCTCCAGCCCGCACACGAAGCTGATCGCTGCACAAGTTCCTTGCTGGCTCTGGGCAAGGACACCGCCACAGACTCAGAACATTTACACTCCTGGGACAGTGCAAGACAACCTCCAGGGTCTCTCCTAAGTCTTTTTCATGAAGCACCTACACTAGAGGTGACTTTGAAAAGCAATGGAGCTAATTAAAAGGTGAAAAATGACCACCCCATGGCCTCAGCAGGTCCTCTGACTCCCAAAGCAGGACATTACAGCCACCTCCTCTGGCCATGACTTTCCTCTTCTGGTCATTCTAAGTTATGAGAGGGAAGACGCACATTTTTCACACAGGGACTGAGGTTCTTAGATAGAGAGCAGAACAGACGAGCTGGCATTGTCTTACCACATCATAGCCAGTTGGGGCTCGGTTCCGGGACGCCACCACCCCGACTCCCGTGATGGGGTCCATTGGCGTCTCTGGCAAGGCTTCTGAAAGCTCTTTGACTTCAGGCATGGTGGCTTGGTCCTGGTTTGGAAAAGGAAATGGAGAGCATAGAATTCAAACTCAGTGTTCAATGTGAGTGAGCAAGGTTTTAAATAGACGGAGAATCCTGGGGCAGCTATCCTCAGCTGAGCTCTGCATTCCTCACCTGGCCTTATCTGACCCCGATCTCAGATCAAGAATTCAACCTCAAGTTGTTAGCATGGAATGCTGAGGCTTGTGACTGCTCTCAGGAGCTAATTTCCACTCAAACACAAGAGCACATCCCCACATATTCCAGGCTGGCCTCCACCTCCCTCCCCCGTGCTCACATTACAGGTGTATATACTTAGTTTTATGTGCTGCTGGGATGGAACCCTTTATGCGGGGCACGCAAGCACGCTACCCACTGAGCTACTTCCCAGCCCCACATGCCGCTTAGCTCTCCTCCCAGCTGCCTGATTTCTTCCCAGGGACCAACACCAGGCAGGCCACCCCCGGCAAAGTCTCGAAGCAACCCCTGTCCCTTACACAGTGCTCCCGTACGGAGAAACCACAGCTAGACATTCGTCAGACAGAGAATTCAATGAGCTCCAAAAACAGAGGAAGCATTTGGGCATGGGCATGAGAGGTACGTGTGGCTCCTGACTCCACACTTACAAGTCAGTGTCTGAACAAGAAATTACAGCTTGGGGAGGCCCAGCTTTCTCTCAACTGTAAAATGAGGTCTTGATCCATTCCCCAGCTGTCGAGAAAACTGAAAGAGAGGATATAAAAGAAGGCCCAGAGAGGGCCATGACACCGCAGGTACTCAGAATGCAGCAGGTGGGCTCTGGCTTGAGCCAGAGACAGGAAGCACCACACACTAGAGGTCTGGCCCATTTCTTTGTCTAGTTTAACCCCACGGGTCAAGTGGCACTTACTCAGAGCTGAGCACTAACACTGATCCTAATTCTCACTGGTCGCTTAGATGAAAAGATGCGTAGAGTTACTATTCTGCTGCTTGCGGCCTCTGCACAGGATCCTTGGAGGAGGCTGACGAAGCAGGGAGCGGTCGGCCTGGCTGCTATAGTGGCTGTGCACCCGAAACCAAATAAACCCAGCAACACCTGACACAGACCACTTTTACTGGGCGCACAGTAGGAAAGGACAAAATAAATTCCACCTCGTTCTGCAGCAATTAAACCCCACTGGCTGCGGCGCGCTCAAGGATGGCTCCAACTTCAAAAGCAAACCAAACATCCTGCCTGAAGAGGCAGCAGGAGGCACATTCTTGCTCCTCAGCCTCTTATCAAAAAGCACTGGCCACTCAAAAATGTCTGTAGACTACCTCACAGGAACCATCAAAACGCTCCACTGCAGGTCACCCACTTAGTCAGTGGCACCTACAGAGCACTCCGGAAACAGACTTGTTCCTGGTTAGAGCTCGGCAGTGTCCGGCGCCCCTGCCCTCCTAGCCAAGTTACAGAGTTATTGCTTCTACCAAAAATAAGCCTCCAGCAGCCCGGGCAGGAGGTGGAGACCATGCTGCACCACCACACCCTTTGCTTGTCTCGACTTCCATTTTCTAGGCAGGTTTATCTTCGACAGCTCGTGGCTCAGGGCCCTTGCACCTAGTAGGTATTAAGTAAATATTTATCAAGTGACTCCATATGTGTGACCCCAATATGGGCTTAGGGTTAAATATCTACACCTGCTCAATCTAGAGCAAACCACTAAATAAAAATGGCTGTCCCTGAAAAATCCTGTATTTGGGGGAGCATGAAAACCACACGGCTGCAGTTTGCAAAATATTGGTACCTGCTGTCGGTTACCAAAAATGCTTTGCAATTAACAACTCATTAGCAAAATGTACAAATGCTGCCAGTGTTAAATATCATGCTGTGAATTTAATAAAGAACATGTGAAGCAACAAAAAACAATTTAATACTACTGCCTTTACTATCAAAGAAAAAGAGGGATGGAGAATGAAAAGGAATAAGAAATGAAGGAAAGGAGAAGAGGGAGGGTGGAGGGAGAAGGCAGACAGAGAAAGAGTGAGATTAAGTGAGCACACACAGGAATATCTCATTTGCTGGGAGAGCCATATTCCCTGATGGCAATGCACTCCATGAGGCATGATGACAAGGGTCCTCTTGCTTGCTGTCAATTGCAGGAGGATGTGTATGCTTGCAAAGGGAAGATATTGCTCCCACAATGCACCCACAGAGGCACCCAGCAGCAGCTTCCAAGATGGCTGCAGGCAGCCTCCAGCTGAAGCAGACAAAGAGCTGGGCCTGAGAGCTCAGGAGCCCAGCTTGCCCAGCCCACTGCAGGTCTGGCTCAGCCAGCACAGTCATCCCCAAGCTCTCTGCCCCCCCTTCTCCCTTAGTTGCAGGGTTGCTGTGCCCTGGAGATCAAGGCAGCCTTTGTGCCTCGGAGACAAATGGCTGTTCCAGGGGCTGCAGCCCACTTGGCGGTGGGGCATGGCTGCCACCAGCCAAGGAGCCTCTTAATGAGAAACGCCCAAGATATCCATGGCAGAGGCCATCGCTCAAAGTGGCTTGCCCTGAATTACATATTTTCTGACTGCAAATTACTTTTAACAGCGTCTCTACCGTCACTTCAATTGACCTTCCTAACAAAAGGCCATTTATTAACTTGCACTCCATGCTTCCACAGGCTGCTTGGAGCCTCCAGCCAGAAAGAAAGGCACGGGAGCAGAACAGTACCCTGCCACCCAGGGTCCTGGGCCAGGCCTTTGCTGGGAAGAAGAGGGGCATGAATAAGAGCCCAGCAGAGGGCCAGGAGGAGACGCCTGCTAAAACACTCCCTGAAGCAACTCTCAGTTCCATCACAGTGGCTCCGTCTGCCATGTGAACACGCCCCTGTGTAGAACTCTGCAAATTCAGAGGACTCACTCAGGTTCCCTGTCAGCTGACACTCACCTTAGAGTTGGAGGGTCCACCATGCTAGCCTTACTTTATATAAGGGGAAACTGAGGCTTGTTCCCAGACACCCAGTGGCTGGCAGAGACAGAGGCATTATCCTCAGTCTAGCCTGTACTCTGTTGCACAGCACACTGAGCCCAACATCCCGCCCAAATATACTAACACTAATTATATTTTAAAATGCCAAAGCGCTTTTTTTCTCTGGCCAATAGCTCAATAAGTCAGGGAAAGGGGAGAAAAGTACAGAAAGATAAAAGTAACATGGGATTAATTTTCCTCACACCTCAGTTTCAAGATTCAACATTCCCCTCATAAATAATTTACAACAATAAAAATGAGCTAAGGCCATGTTTGTGTAGGACAGAGGTAAATTCAGGCCTAATGAGGGAGATCTGAGCTCAGCACAGGAGGGAATGGGTTGATCTATGGCCTGGCATGTGCAGGATCCACAGCACACAGGGGCTCCATTACCAAGCCTAAGTAGCTGGGCCGACGGGGAGCAGAGACAACACTGTGCCATCCAGCTGTGGCTGCAGGAAGTGTCCACAGGGAGAGCCAGAATGGACTCCCAACTTGTGTGCCTAGATGGCAAATACTGAGCCAATCTGAAACACAGTGGGTTATCAACACAAGCCAGCCAAAAAGGACGTCTGCTCTTGGCCATGGTGACAATGACCTTGAGCTGCTCTCCTAACGAAACCTTCCGGGCCTTCAGATGTCAGGCCCCAATGACCTTTCCAGAGAGGGCATGTGGCCTCTTCCAGGTCATTCCCAGGCTGAAGGCTGCACTGCTCTGGCTACCTGAGAGATCCCTCAAGACAAGAGAGTAAGGCAAGAGTGTGTGCATGCGCTGGCTGCGTTTGGTCTTCCAAGGGAGGGAGTCTCCACCCCAACACCATGCTAGATGAATTTCTGATGGAGGACTGGCCAGGAAGAGGTCTGTCAGCGCCTCAACACTGTCATCCCAGGCTCACAGAGACAGGAACCTTAACTATGACACTCCTTCACACTGTGGCAGGCAGACACCACACTGCTCCCTCGCAGCTGATCAAAGAATTACCACAACCACGCACTTAATCCTAAAAGTCAGCAGTTCTGGGCTTAACTGATGCTGCTCATTGTTTCAGAATCAAAGGCTGCCTTGGGCCCCAGCCCGGAGAAGGCGAAGCTACTGTAGCACGGCTGAAAACTCAGGGGAACTTTGATACCATCTCTGTTTAATTTCCACGGCCTTAGTGAGCCTGGGGTTTATCTCGTTTTATCAACTCCGGTACTGAAATCAAAACCCAGCTAACCACACGCAGTCCCCCCTCAGAGGCCCTTCCAGCAGTGGGGAGTGGGCCAGGGAGTTTAAAGTGCTTTCCAGAGCAAGGACTGCAGGGGGCAGGAGCTGCTGCCTACAAACGAGGCCTGGCCTCCGGGCCATCCTGGCCTCCCTGCAGAGAGCATGAACAAGGCTGGCTCAGAAGCAATGCCAGCGCTGCCCACCAGGGCTAAAGACGTGATCACATATCTTCTGAAAAGAGTAATTTCAAAGTCCTGGGGGGTCAGGAGGGGGCCAAGTTAAACTGGCCGACTGTAATTGAAATGACAAAATCAGTGGGTTAATTAAGTCCCTACAGAAGGATGAGCTGTGTTCAGTTTACGTGGAGTCCAAGCACAAGGGCACCAAAGACTCAAACTGCCATACCCTGCAGCTTGTGGGGCAGGAGAGCAGACTCTCTCTCCCCAGCGAAGCTGCTGCCACAGCCAGGTGTTCCCAGACATGAGGGCCTCTGCCCCTCTCTCCCAGTGGCAGGGATGGTCTGCAGGGCTCCGCGCCCACCTGGAACCTCCCAAGCACAAGCACCTTTCTGCCGACAAGGAAGAGATAAAAGGCAAAGGCCTATCCTCAGCAAGGTAGACAGTGGCTGGGCCTCCCCAACACATGCCACACTGCACAGGACCCAGAGGTCCGAGCACCTACCTCACCTGGAGGAGACCAAGTGTCGTGAAGCACCCAGGAGAGTGTGCAGCCAGCAGCCAGAGAGATAGTCATGGCTAATGGCTGATGGGCATCTGCTGTGGAGCCTCACCAGCGAGGACCTGGCCTGCCCGCACCTGTGTACGCGCACAGCTAAGCTGGTGACCCATCAGAAGTCAAATCCCGGGGCAACTGCTGCCGGACAGGCAGGTGGCAGCAGGCCACTGACTGCTGGGAGAGTTGTTCTGATACCAGGGAGCGATGGCAAATACTGTTCTAAGCTCTCCCAGGCCAGAAAGAGTTTTCCAGCTGGGGAACAACAAACAATGGTGAGCACTTCCTTTTCCCCCAGTAAAGGTCTGGCTTTTCCTGAGAGAAGAGTCTGGTACACAAACGCATCAATTCAATCAGGCCCTTCCCACTTACATGAATCATCTGAGGACCACACATGGTTCCCGTAAAGCACACAGGGCAGGCCCTCTCTAAAAGACAAATGTTGAATGAAGTGTCCCTTCATTGCCCAGACAAAGCTGCCCAAGGAAACTCAGCTCTGCACAGCCCCAGAACACAACTGAAAGGTAGAGAGTCCGCCAGAACACAGATAACACCGGAACGCTCCGCCGTATTTGTGATCACAGCAAAGGAGGGGTCCTGCCCATTCCTATCGGGTCTAGCCTGGTGGTACCATACTGGAAGACCCTGACAGAAGGAAACTACCCAGCAAACAAAATCATCCCAAGAGGTCACAAGAGCAAAGGTCCTTTTCTGTTTAGTGCCATAGCATGAGTAAGTCATACATTGTCCTGATGGCCAGTTCCAGCAGAGTATAAATGCCATGTTACCTCAGTGCCAGGCTGATGGGCTCCCACAACCCAGGTTCTTTTTGGCTTTCCCATCTTGAGTGTTTCTCTGGTACATTCATCAATTTAATCGGTCCATCCGACAGCTGACAGCTTCCACAAAGGCCTTCCTGTTCTCTCCTAAAACTCAGGGGTGTATCTGGTATTCTGCTGTCTGACTTTAACTGCATATCCCGCTGACGCCCCCGACTTGGCTCACCTTGACACATCCTTCCATATCCCCTTCCTAACAGGGCCGGACATCTGTGGAGAGCTAGGATGAGAGGGGTGTTCTCCTGCATTTGGGAGCATCGCTCTTTTGGCTGAGGGCAGCTTGTACGCAGAGCGTCTCTTGGGAAGCTCCTAAACCCAACAACCCTGAACCCCATAGTAGAAACAGACTCGGGCAAGGAGCCTAAAAAGCTGCATTCTCATGGGATCCCAGTTCTCACTCCAACAGCTGGCCACTACCTGCAATTCAAGAACCCAGTGGTTGGTCCTTATATGTTTGATGAGCAAATGGCGAAGAAATGAAATGGAACGAACTTGAAGGTGACCTTCCATGGAGAAGAATCTCTGAATGAGTTTCCTAGCCTCTACCCCCTCACCACAGGTCAGCCAAGAGTAGCCAGCTTCTCTCCCACAGACACTCACCCCCAATATTCCACACCTCAGGCACTTCTCCAATTTCCTCAAATTTCTCCAACTGCCCATGTAGACAAATGCCATCACCCAGAGTTCCAATATTATCCATGCTAAGATCCTGAGCATGGGATCTTGGCATACACATATGCTCATGTACACATGCATGAACAAAGGTGCACGCACACAGCCTTGCTGCTCAGGCTATGTGCTTTCCTCACGTTGTTCAAAGGTGTGCTATGTGCACTCTGCTGGCAGTAGGTTCTCAATATGTGGTCTACATATGGATAAAAAAATGAATGAAGTTCTTGTCCTCTCAAATACTGCCCAAATTTCAGCGGATTAAAGAGACTGCATTAATGCTGCAGAAGCAACAGTGATAGCAAACCTGCTTGCCGCCTTCTGATGGGACCCCCAGCAGGGTCACTGATGTCCTAGAAGGACAAACTGAACTCCAGACATACCCACACATGCAATCTTCCGGACTTTTCCAAAGGTGGATCACAATGCAATAGTGATGTCTGAGGGTCTAGAAGGGGCTAAGAATGTCCCAGCTAGCCGCAAGGAGAATGCCCTGAGGAACTTGTCTGTCAATAGCAGCCTCTTCCTGCCCTGGTTGTGGATCCGGGCTGAGCCTGGATAACGCAATCCAGGCTGAGAGATCTCCACAACGCTGAGCATCAGCAGCAAGGTGAGAGCCCAGGCTTCAGAGAACACCCCCAAGGCAAGGGGGCTGCAAATGAGGAGACACCTCCATAAGAAGGAAGAGCTGGCCTCCCCAGACGGTGAGGATGGTAGAGTCTTGCTGACATCAGCAAGGGCACGGTGGTGTGAACAAAGGAGACTTTTGGGGGCACAGCAAGCAACAGATGGGCTCTGAAGCAAGTTCAGAAATGCCTAAACAAACAAATGGACAAAAATCCGACTAAACTCAATTAAAAAAAAATGGCACTGCTGCCTATCCCACAAACTAAGCAATGGTGCTCATGGCAAGAAGGGATGCCAGGGGTCCAAAGCAGGGCACACTAGGACTTCAACCATATGCTGCTCCCACCTACATGGGTTCCCCAGGGTTCCTTACATTATCAGCCGGAGTCGGGATGGCCAGCAGGGCACAGGAATGGAGACGGCACAGCTGTGGAGTCAGACCAGCATGCCAACCACAGCTCAGACACTCACAGCCCTGTAGCTTTGCAAATCTATCAACCCAGACCTGAGTTTTCAGCAAATGAAGCAGGGGTAGTGGACATGTCTCCTTTATGGAATTACAGTGTGCATAAAACATAGAGAACTGCCTCAGAGGACACGGTCAACAGTGAAAAAACAACCAAAAGAAGGAGGAAACATATTTGCCAACCAGATCTGCTCACAATATCTGATGAGGAGTTATATTCAAATCTAAAGAAGAACTGCAGCTAAATAAGAGTCGGCTTACTCAATTTAAATGAACAAACATTTCTCTGAGGGTGAGAGATGCCCGGATAATGTGTAACACAGGAGACAACGTTCAACTCTGAAGTCCCTGGGAACAAAAGTTAAAACCCGAACCACAGTGAAATGTCTTATACCCATTTTGCTGGCACCTTCAAAAAGAAAAGCAAGCACCCAGAGGTAACAAATGTTGGGAGGATATGGATAAATCAGAAGCTTTGATGTTACTGTTGGGAATGTGCACAGCAGCCATCATTTTATAGAAAAAAAAAATGCTGATTCCCCTAAGGATTAAAAATAACATTTCCATATGATCCATTTCTAACTATCTACCCCCAAAGAATTGAAACCAGAGCTAGAACAGCCTCATTCAATGGTCAAAATATGATGAATGGGCAAATGAAATGGTCAATACATTCAATCATATATCATTCAGCCTTCAAAGGAAGGAAAATCTGACCCATACTATAGCATGATGAATTGTGAGGATATTGTGCTAAATAAAATGAGCCATTCTGAAAAAATTTGCACATTGTTAGATTCCATCTCCATAAGGCTCCCAGCAAGGTTACATTCAGGGAGACAGAAAGTAGAATGGAGGTTACCAGGAGCCAGAAGAAATGGAGCTGTTTTATGGTTTCAATTTTGCAAGCCAAAAAAGGTCTCAAGATTAGAGCTGAAAGGATGATTCAGCCTTGAAAACACAAGAGGACCTTGGTTCAGTCCCCAGAACCCATGCCAAAAAGCCTGACAGAAGTGAGTGGGTGTCACTGGAGAGAAGGCTCAGCTGTAAAGAGTACTTACTGGTTGCTCTTCCAAAGGAGCTGGGTTCAGTTCCAAGCACCCACATGGTGGCTAACAGCCATCTGCAACCCCATTTCCAGGGTATCTGATGGCCTCTTCTATCCTCTATGGGCACCAGGAAAGTACACTGACATACATGCAAGCAAAACATTCATACACATAAAATAATAACTTTAAATAAATATATAAAGTTTAAAATAATAAACTTTAAAATAAATAAATATATAAATAAAAACCCAGAAATGGTTGCACACACTTGTAACCTAGTGCTGAGGAGCTGGAAAAGGAAGGCTTTCTGGGCCACTCTGGCCAGCCTTGCCTAATTATCATGGATCTTGGCCAATGAGAGACCCTACCTCAAAAAACAAGGTGGATGGTTCTGAGGAACAGCCCGAGGGTGACCGCTGGCCTCAACACACATGCAAAGGTATACAAACACACAGAGAAAAGCTCTACAGATCAGCAGCACAACAGTGTGGCTAGACTGACTGCCACTGATCTGTACCCTTAACACTGGCAAAGTTGGTAAACTTCGTGTTGTCCAAATTTAAGACTTTTCTAAAAGCATCCAGAACCATGGTTCCCATACCTCAGCAGACATACGACCACCCAAAATGTGCTCACAAGTACAGAGTTGCTTTCCTAGAGATTCTGCCTCAGTGAAGTCTGGGGATGGACTCCTGATTTCTGCATTTTCATAAACTCCCCAAGCTTACTAGGCTCATTAAGAGCTCATGCATAAGCTGGGCAGTGGTTTTGCACACCTTTAGTCCCAGCACTTAGGAGGCAGAGGCAGGAAGATCTTTGTGAGTTTGAGGCCAGCTGATCTACTGAGCCAGTTCCAGGACAGCGAAGGCTACAAAGAGTAACTCTGTCTTGAAAAACAAGACAAATAAAATCATGTATGGAGCCGGATAAATGGCTCAGTGGTTAATTCTGTGTACTGCCCTTGCTGAGGACCCAAGTTTGGTTCCCAACACCTGTGTTAGGTGGCTCACAGCCACCTGTAATTCTGGCTCTAGAAGGGCTCCAACACCCTCTTGAGCCCTACAAGAGTACCTGTAGTCATGTGCATATGCCTACACACACACACACACACACACACACACACACTTAAAAATAAAAATAAATCTTAAACTCATATGTGGGCCAGGAAGATGGCCAGGCAGGTAAAGGCACTGCCACTAAGCCTGATGACTTGAGTTTAATTCCTGGGACCTACACAGTGGAAGGAGAGAACTGACAGGTTCTCCTCTAACCTCCGCACACATGTAACCCAAACCCCACTATCACACACAAAGATGATTTTTGAAAAGAATCATGTATTTCTCTTCTTCAATGACTATATGGGTACTCTTTCGAACACTCTGTCCTTATCAATATCTAGTGTTTTTTACTTCTTTAAAGAGTGCATGTAGCGTGTGCACACATATCTGTTTCTATAGATAAAATGAACACAGGAACACTCTAGTAAAAGCTCCAGCCAGAAGACCAACTACACAGGGCCCTCTTTGCTCAAGGAAGCTGAGCTACTGAGCTCCCACGTGTGGCCCTGGGATCTGCGCCCATGGGGTTCTCATATTTCTGCCAGAACAAGCTTAGCATCTTGCCAGGAGTGTGTCAACCAAACAGGACACATGCCCATAGGATGTCCCCAACAAGGGAGTAATGTCACACACACCCTAGGTGGCTCTGCCTCCTCGGCAGCTGGAGCGAGGAGACTGGCTCAGGCCCTTGCTCTGCGGACAACTTTGAGGAACCACAATTCCCTGGGGCAGCACAGTACTCTGAAGGCCAAGGAGAGCCCCAGGGATGGAAGAAGAGACAAGATAGGAAGCAGCTTTCTGCAAGCGCCCTGCCCCATACCACCAACTGGCACAGCTGGTAACCAGGATCCTCAGCCCAACCACAACCAACCATGTGGTCATTTATCATCTTCATTGTCCCAACAGTACTTGACACTTTCTGTGTGCAGCTCCAATGCTATCATTATGTGGCTGTGTGTTGAGGTTACTGCTCTTTGGACACGAACCATGGACCACTTCTAACTGGCCGTAGCAGAGGGACCCAAGCTACTTGGCTTCTGATCCCCCTGATGTAGATCTGCCGTGAAATGAGCAGAAATTCAATGTTGGAGCTCTCCCTTACTCCTTAGAGAGAGCACCCAGACATTGTATTCACATGGCCATGTGGTCTTTCAACACATACCAAACCAAGACGCTCCTGAATTATTTTTCTGATGGGGCCTGACCCCAGCAACAAATCATGTAAGCATTAGGCCTGCTAAGTGTTGGACGCCACTTAATTTTCATGATGCTCTCCGCCTCTTGAAGGGTCAAGTGCCTTCCTGATTGATGGTCCTTGTGGGGTTGGTATTATTTGTAAGCCACTTATACAATTAAGAAAATGGGGATTCTAGAAAGGGATGGTGCTTTGTTAGGGTTACCCAAGGTCTGAGGAGTGTGACAGAACTCAACCCAAGCCCTCAAATCCAAGCTGTGTTCACTATAGCATAGCTTCTATTGCCCTGAGAAGGCCCTTCCTATGCCTACAGAGATGCACTCAAAAAACAAACAAAATGAGCAATCTTCATCACCAAATGCTTAGCAGTAACTGCTAGCCGGGCTGGGGAAGGGCCAACAGGCACAAGCTTGACCCAGGGTCCTGGAAAGAAGTGCTTTGACTGATAATTCACCATGCTAGGGCAGACGTGTCAAATTCTCCTGCAGCCACCATTTATATACAACCATGACCCTGTGATACAGTTATTCGCCTCAGTCTACGTACCAGGAAGTGGTGACTCAGAAAACTGCATTCATTTGACCAATGGCACACTCTGAGTAGAAAAGCCAGACACAGGCCAGGGTCATTCTTAAAAGCCCCGCACTTAACCTTGGTGAAATATTCTAGAATGGTCAAGGTCCACCAATATAGGCACAGCAAGTGCCGATATATTAGTCTTCAGCCTAAATCAGGGGCACAAAAGCCAGAGGAAGGAATGGAGGACTGACCAGAAAGGGTGATTTTATATTTGATAAACCTGCTGTTGTCTATCAGTCGACCTCGGTGGGTCTTGGTGCCTGGGTCTACGCAGAAGCCCTGATTCTCAGAGACCGGGTTAAATAGGAGCGTGGCAAAATTCCTCAAAGCACCCCCAAGCGACTTCCAGGCTGGCAAGAGAGATGCCACCATCTGCGGGACCTAACCTCCGCCTGCTCTCAGAGTTTTTCAGTTATTATAGGTTTCTGCGAGGCTTATCTCCTAACTTTTCCAAGGCAGCTGATAAGATTTGCCAGCCCTGTTAAGAGGAGATAGGATCCAGCCAGCTGTCGGGAAACATATGAGATTACTCCAACAAGGCACTACCAGAGACAAAGGCCCTGAAAGAGGAGCCCTGCCTGCTGTCTGCCAATGTGGCTGAAATCCAGGCGTTCAGGGTCTCCCGTGGGGGCAGGGAGTAGGGGCAATGGCCATTTGCCTTGGGCCTGCCTGTTGTCGTCCCTCTCGTCTTGCTGAACAGGTCGCTGGGGGCCAGGGGACAGAAGAGAGGTAGGCTGATAATTTAGGGACAGCTGTGTACTGAAGACAAAGGGAACAAAGATGCTCCTGGGTCTACCTTCTTCACTGAGCCTGTCTCTGAGGATGTGGTCCCTGGTGCTGTGCCAAGCAGCGCCTAGGGCCTCACTTGCCCTGGCTGGAGTCATTGCAAGGGGAGGCCCATCCACATGCCCACCGTGCTTCCTGGATGGCTGGTCACCTTGCAGACAGGTGCCCTACACAGTTCGGGTGCCCCTAGGTAACGATGCCTGAGGGTCAGGTGCGCGCTCCTCCGCACCCACGTGACAGCGGAGAGCCGTACCCCAGGCCAGGCGAGTCAAGGGAACTGTCCCCAGCGTGTGCCCCGGTGGAGACCATCGCCCCTCACCTGGCTCCACCCTCGGAACGCTGCTAGCAGCCATTCGAGTCCCCAGATCGCTCCAGCGACAAGGCCGAGCCGCAGCCCCGAGAGCCCGCGGCATCACGCCGGGCGGAGGCCGCCCTCCCGGGGCCTGTCCCCACGCGGGGCCGGGCAAGCAGCCCGCAGGCCTGGGCCCGGCCGGCTCCTCCCGAGCCCGCCCGCCCGCCCCCGCCCGTCTTCCCGCGCGGGCCTCACTTAACTGTTCCCCGCTGGGGCGGCGGCGGCTGCGGCGGCGGCGGGTCCCGGCTCCGTCTCACGCAGAAACAGCTTCTCATCGCCCGGGCGGCGCGGGAGGAGCCGGGCCCGGGGCCCAGGCGGCTGCAGCCGGCGCCGCAGCTCGAGCGCAGCCTCCCCGGGAGCGGCGGCGGCGAGGGGCGGGGCGCGGCCTGGCGGCGGCGGCGGCGGCGGCGGCGGCGGCAGAGACGGAGACAGCGGCTCGGGCCGGGGCCGGGGCGGGAGGGGCGCGCAGCCTGCGGCGGAGCCCGGGAGCGCACCGCCCTGTGGCCCCCGGCGCCCTCGGTCCCCGCCCCCAGTCGACCTCCGCTCGGCTTCGCTAGGCCTCGCAGTCCCCCTCGTCCACCGCTCAGCTCGTAGGTCCCTGGACGACGCTTCGGCACCCAGGCCTGCAGGCCTGGAGAGGTCCTTTGCAGGGACGCCTTCCCACCTGGCCCTTGTAGGCTTGACTGCACCCCAGGGCGATCCCCTCTGCTCTTCCCACTAGCCGGCTGATCTAACGCAGTGCAGCCGGGCCTCAGACTGACCCCACGCTCAGTGCAGGTCTCAGCTCACCCCTCTTGCAGGGCAAATGATTTACCAACAGAGGCCTGGGGGCAAACCTTGAGGAGGCATCTAGAGTAGCATGCCTGCCCCTGCAGCGCCTGTGGAAAGGTACACAAGTCAGGAAGAAATGCAGCAGGACCCTCAGGCTGGAAGGAAAGGAGGCGGTAGCCTTTGATCCCTGAACCACCTGCCCCTACACAGCCGGGCCTGCTGGCCCCGGAGGGGATGTGTGCTAAACTGGACATTTAAAACAGGACCACACAGTAGCCAGCTTCGGTTTGCTCATGCACCAGGACTCATAGCCACACATGACATGCTTTTCCAAACTAGCCAGGTCTTGAAGCAAAGAGTGCCAAGCAAAACTGGCTGTCGAGGAAAATATCCTTTGGGAATGATACCCAAATGTATGCATGCAATCCAGGTATCTATGTCACTCAGAAATACCGCTGGATCCAAATGGGTTTAATAGAAGTCCAAACACACCATAAGGAAACAGACAGTATGTGCTTTTAAACTGGTATGGAGCCCGTGGTGGTGCTCGTTTTAATTCCAGCACTGGGGAGGCAGAGGCAGGCAGATCTCTGAGTTCAAGGTCAGCCTAATCAACGTAGTGAGTTCCAGGATAGCCAGGCAGGGATCTGTCTCCAACAAAAGCCTGCTAAAAGGCAAAAGAAAAAAAAACAATGTATTTCCAGGTGTATCAGAACCCTGATACCAAGATCAAACAGAAATAACACCAAAAAGAACATGAGAACAGAGCTCTGTCCCTAGAGAACCGAATGTATGTGCTTTGATAAAGGCTGTCTGCTGTCTAACAAAGTAAGAAAGTGCTGTGTGCCACTCGTCTGCCCACCTTTAGGAAACTCAAAGTAAGTTAAAATATGGAAGCCTCTGGGTTGTCCCGTAGTAAAACAAAACAAAAAGCCTGGTGGTTTGTTTAGTAAGCCATTCCCGGGAATGATCTGGGGCCAAGAAGGTCACTGTCCTCAAAGCCTGTCAATTAACCTCCCACTGTGTCAATCAACGCCATAGAAGCCGACACACTTCATAGAGCTGCTGCCCTACTAAGTAAAACGGTAGCATTTTTCTGGTCCAGTTGTCTATAAAGACAGCCCAAACTACGACAGTGGCTCTCAACCTATGCGGTGTAACCCCCTTTTTTGGGGGAGGTCACATATCAGATACCCTGCATAGCAGATACTGACGATTCGTAACAGTAGCAGACTTACCATTTCAAAGTAACAAATAATTTTATGGTTGGGGGTCACCACAACCTGAGGCGCTGTATTAAAGGGTCTCGGCATTAGGAAGGTTGAGAAGCGCCGCTCTATGATCAGGCAGTACTTGGTCCGGAATTACAAAGGGGAAACTCAGTATTAAGAACTCTGTAAATTTGGGGCTGGAGAGTTGGCTCAGAAGTTAGGAGCATTGGCAGCTCTCCAGGTGACCTGGTCCAACTTCTAACAGCCACACGACAGCTCAAAACTTGTCTAGGGCACCAGGCAGGCATGTGGTGCTGGGGCATAACAGAAATAAATACATCTTTAAAAAATAGTAATGAAAGGAAAAGATCTGTAAACTCAGAGCAGGTATGGTAGCACACACCATTTTTTTTTCCTTAAAAGAAAGGGGGGATCTTTAGGAGTGGTCTGTCATGTTACAGAGGACACTCTGATCTCATCATAGATGGTTGTGAGGCACCCTATGGTTTTTGAGAAATTGACCTCAGATCCTCTGGAAGAGCAGCTAGTGCTCTTAACTGCTGAGCCGTGTCTCAAATACAGGTAGCACAAGCCTGTAATCCAGGTATTTGGGAGGCAGGGGCAGGCGGCTCTCTGTGAGTTGGAGACCAGTCTGATCTACATAGAGAGTTCCAGGACAGCCAGGGCTACATAGTTAAACCATATTGTGATATACATATGTGTGTGTGTGTGACTTTATTGCACTAATTTTTAAAACATTATAATATCAATAGGGTAAATACTTTAAATTTGTACATGTATTTTTATTATGTGTGCATAAGTGTTTTGCCTGCATGTATGTGTGTGCACCACATGTGTTCGGTGCTAATGGATGCTGGAAGAGGACACTGAATCCATGGAATTGGAGTTAAGGATAGGTACGGGGCACCATGTGGATGCTGGGAACTGTGGTCCTCTGTAAGAGCAACAGGCAACAGACGTTCTTAGCCGGAGTCATCTCAGTACTTTTAAAGCACTTAGTGAATCTCAACACCAGTGTTATTATTAAAACAGTAAACTAGAAAGATCATCCAGAGGTTTTGTGGTGGTGAGTTTGGTTTTTGTTTTTTTGAGACAGGGTCTCACTTTGTGGTTCAGGTATCCCTGAACTCTCTTTGTAGAAAAGGCTGTCCTCAAACTCAGAGAGATCCATCTGTTTCTGTCTCCTGAGTGCTGAGATTAAAGGCATGCACCATGGCCACATTTAAACTTCTTAACATAGCAAAGTTTATCTCTCAGAAGCCGTCAATACACATGTCCAATGGTGAAACATCAGAGATATTTTCACTGAAGTCAGAAACAGGAGTGCCTGATGTGAGTGTCATAAAGGACAATGCAATAAGAGAAGAGAAGAAATTGAGAGTGACAAATTGAGATGAAAGAGAACATTTTCATGATTTGTTTCCTTAAGAATAAAACTCAAAAGCATCAACTTAAAATGTTACAGTCTTTTTTAAGGTGAACAATTGTAAGATAAACACCAAAAACAGTGGTTGGCTTTCTCTTCAGTACCGAGAAAATTCCAGCGTCTCCACCCTAGTGGAAAAAGTAGTTTGAAAGAAGTAATTAGTGAGTTTGGTGAAGGGATTAAACCGCAACAGATGGCTCTGAATTCTGTTTTGGATCTGAATTGACTGCAGACAGAATTTTTTTTCACATGCCTTCACTATTGAGCAGAAGTGTTTCTGGGACATTGACATATTACTGTCCTGAAACTATAGAAATAAGTCTGTCTGCTTACAGGAGAAAAACAGCAAGTCCATTTGGTTCCAGAGCAATAGCTGCAGCTCCCAGGCACCATGGCAGCAACGAGGGTAGAATTTTTATGTCCCATTTCCTTTTCCTCTATGCCTCTAGTTTGTATAAAGCTAGAAGGCAGAGAGGCACTACTATGGAAATCCCACACACAACACTGAATATTAGTAATTACCATTTAGAATCTATGGTGGGGAATTATGTCCATACTTTTGATAAGTATGAATCAGGTGTTTGCTAATCATCAGCATAACAGGAAATGGCACAGTCCGTATAAAGAAAACAGCAAAGCCTTACTAAGAGGCATAAAAGAGGATGCTCATAAATGGAAACAGAATAAAGTCCTGGACAGGAGGTCTCAACACTGCAAAAATATCTTCCTAACTCAATTTATGTATGTATAGATCTACAAAAAAAATGTGATTTGGGGAATGGAATGAGATAAACCATGGCAAAATCTTTGTAAATTATACTTTGATAAGCCAGGCATGGTGGCGAATGACTGTAATCCCAGCACTGGGCAAGGCAGAATAAAACTGCCTTGTGGATTGCTGTGAGTTCAAGGCCAGCCTTGTCTACAGAGTGAGTCCAGGGAAGACAGGGCTACACAGAGAAACCCTGTCTCAAAACAAACAAACAAACAAACACACAAACAAACAACAACAAGAAACAAATAAACAAAAACAAAGAAAAGGAGAAAAAAGAAAGAAAAGTATAGCTTAATAAATAAATATTGGGGAAACAGCTCTGAAACGAAAGAGTTATGAGGGGATACTGTTCTAACAGCTATTAAATAGAATGTAAAAAATTGGCAAACAAATAACTGTTGGTCACTAGAATTGTTTTGTTTCTATCTGTGTGGCGAGCGTTCATGTGACCAGCAGAGGGCGTCAGATCTCCTAGAGCTGAAAACACAGGTGGATGTGAGCAGACCAATGTGGGCGCTAGAAACTGAACTCAGGTTCTCTGTAAAAGCAGCAAGAATTCGAAATTGCAGCCCCATCTCCCTGACCCCAAGAAAAAATACATAGTTTTTTAAATCACTGATATTCTTTTTATGTGTTGTTTATATATTGCAATACAAATAGGAGATGCAAGTTTGTGTATTTCCATCCATCCTCCTCCAGACCATTTTATCTGCCCAGACCACTCCAAACATTTGTAAATTTCTTGGCTTTGTTTCCATCCTAACAATGGAAAAACAGCAACCAAATCAATAATTAAAGAGTAATAATATGTATGTGACAGGTCACTCCCTCGATTTCAAGCCCTCTAATAACTTCCAATGAGATAAAATATAATTCTGATGCTCAGGCACACCATGAAAGACCTTGTGCTCTTTCAGTCAGCTGCTCTAGCCACACAGGCTACTCTGAGGTCTTGAAATCACTAGGCTTTCTTCCTGGGCTATTGGACTAAAGTGCCTCTGTCTTAACAACCCCCATCCTAGCACTCAGCTTTAAATGCCACTGCCAAAACTTTTGCTTCATTTCTATCAAATAGGTCTCCATTTCCATACTGCATTAGTTCATTTTCCACTTATCATTCACCCTGATTTACAGAGATTTACTGTTTGTTTTCCTATTCTGCTATTAGGACACTTTTCCAGACCAAATGTTCCATCCGCTAAAGAGAGACGGTTTAGATCTGTTTGGTTTTCCAAGCATAAATATGCTATTTGGACCAGCCCCTTAGCAAGTGTTTGTACAGCAAGAGGTATCAGCCTTTAAAATAAGCAGACCCTTCATTCATGCCCACAACTTTGTTCAAAGTAAACTGACAGTTATTTTTTACGGGGTAAAAATATTGGGCATACCCTGTTTAGTAATGGCAGATTTTTAAAAAGAAGCTACAGTAACAGAAACATACGGTGGTATTTTGTTATGAGGATAGGGAGATGCTCCATCAGTAAAGCACTTTCCATGCAAGCATGTGGACCTGAGTTAGTCTGCAAAGCTCACATAAAAGGCTGTGCATGATGGTTTGCACTTGTAATCCCAACACTGGGGAGGCCGAGGCAGGCAGGTCTCTGGACCTCACTAGCCAGCAATCTAAGCCTAATTAGGGTGTCCCAGATCTTACTCAGAGGCCCCATAAATGAGGATGTCGCATGAAGAATGGCAACCAATGTGAACTTCTGGCCACCACACATATCTGCAAGTACGTATGCACCCCTATACATAGGAACACAGGCAGACACACCCATACACTCACACACACACTCACACACTCATGTACACACACAGCCACATCACACACACCAGGCTCTAAAATATAATACACTTAGTATACAAATCTATCAATTTTACATGTATTTGCATTTATTTATAAATATTCTGTTATACATAAAGATACTTAGGTCAAACATTGTCTTTTAACTTCAGCTCTCTTGTAGAGATGGTCTACACACAAAGCATCGTTTCTACTTTAGAATATTCATCTCACTCAGGAATTCAGAGGCCCATGTTTGACCAGACGCCATCTTCCTTCAGTGTCCTTATATGGAAACAGAGCCATTCAGAGCACACATCCTGGGACTGGAGAGCTGACTCAGTAGTTAAGAGCACTTGTTGCTCTTACAGGGGTCCTGCACTCAGTTCCCAGCACCCTCACCAGGCAGCTTACAATCACCTATAACTCCAGTTTGGCCTCCTCAAGCACCTGCACACCCATGGTACATATGCATTCACTCTGCCCCTTACAGAGAGAGCGCTGGAGAGAGAACATGCCCTCCCATTGGGCACTAGCATCCTCAGGTTGGTCCTCTTTCTTCATGAACACAAGATTGCTCCCCGGCTCCTAATGTCATGGTCTCCTTTCTCAAGGCAGCAAATGGGAGGCAAAATGTTCCCAGTAACTCCAGCAGCAGATCTGCTTAAGATTGCATGGACCACAAATGGCCGCATAACCCACACTCCTACTGAAAGGGAGGCTGGGAAAATTGCTTCAACAGTTATGGCCACTTCTTGGGACCAGCAAAATGGCCAAGCCATTTTCTAAAACACTGCTCTGTTATCAGAGAAGAAAGCAATTAAGCCTTTTTGAAAGGTTGTGATAGTAAGCATATCCTTATAGAGCTGGCAAGAAGGCTCAGTGGATAAAGTGGACCTGAGTTCTATCCTTGAGACCCACGTGGTAGGAGAGAGTTGAATCATACAAGTTGTCCTCTGACTTCCAAACACACATTGTTGCACACATACCTCAAACATACACACACAGACACACACACACACAACACATACACTAATAATAATATATGTTAATCCTGGGGAAAGGTTCTGATAGTTTATCTACTCTGATGACCACCCTAACCTAATCAAGCTGCCTATGTCAGCAAAGAGCCCAGTTGCTTCAAAGAGCTGTAGCCTTTGAAGAGATGGGCCTGGGCAAGTTCACCAATGTTTTGGTTTAGTGTGTGTTACAATTCTGTCTTATTCCTTACTACACCCTCTGAGACTCAGGGAGCACTCTTCCTCACCTCCATCCTATCCAGCCTCCCATTTACGTCCAGGTTCTGAGGCTCAGCCCTTCAAACCTTCCCCATGTTCCTACCATTCTGGGAAAGTTAGCTTGTCCTTTCCCTCCATCTTTTCTTCCCTTCCTACCCCCCCCCCACCTTCCTTGTGTCCTTCCCTCCCTCTTTCCTTTCTTTTGCTCTTCCTTCCATCTCTCTGTGCTTGTGTCTATGTGTGAGTGGGTAGATAACTACACTAATTACATGGCCCTCCTATGACCTTTAAACCCTATGCCCAACAAGCCAAGTTGCCAGTCTTCCAATGAGAGATTTCAAACAACCATTTCTCCTTAAAGAAACTGGTCCTAGCAATGCAAAAGCATAGTGTCTTTCAGACCATTTATCTACATGGATTCTTTTTAACATTTGGAAGACAGATGGATGGATGGATGGATGGATGGATCAATGGATGGATGGATCAATGGATGGATGGATCAATGGATGGATCGATGGATTTTTGTTGTTGGAGTGATGTTTTCATGCACTATGCATTTAAATGCTGATTTCTGTACGAAGAAAATTGCGTACAGGCTGGGACCTAGGCATTCTCATCTTTATAAAGTATCGCCTGTCTCAGTGTTTTGTAAACATTGTACTCCATCACCTTCTAATTGGTTTTAATAAAAATCTAATGGCCAATAAGCTCCCTGGCAGAGAGAGGGAAGTCTGGGAAAGAAAGGGGTGTAGAAGGAGCTGCCATTGGTCCAGGAGTTGGATGTATGAAGCTGAAGAGAGATAAAGAACCAAGAGACAGAACATAGATTAAACTAGATTAAAATAAATGCATCAACTAGCTGGGAACAACAGCCTAAGCTTAAAGCCTAAAGCTATTTTAAATAAATACACGTCTCCATGTCACTATTCAGAGCTAGGGCGGGCGTAGAGAGCCAGCAGTTACAGTTTGCTGGTTTGTTTGTTTTTGAGACAGGGTTTCTCTCTGTAGTCCTAGCTGTCCTTGAACTTGCTCTGTAGACCAGTCTGGCCTCAAACTCAGAGATCTACTTGCCTCTGCCTCCTGAGTACTGAGATTAAAGATGTGTACAAACGCGAGAC